>NC_136430.1:287919943-288519943 GCF_052849685.1 Lactuca virosa
GTATGTATTGAAAGAAAGAGTTAGATGATAAAGTATGGAAGAGAAAGAAGAAAGATGAGAAAAGTAGAAAGGATAACTCACCAGACATGTTTAGCTGATGTAGTAAAGATTTATGTTTTAGAGGTTCAAGTAGAAAAAGTCGTCGTACCAGAGGAGAAGACGGGAGCACAAGGACAAGAACTAAATAGTAGATTTCTATTTATTGTATTTCCTTGATATTCATTTTAAAAGATAGATTTTTATTCTAAACCCGTAATTAAACCTGGGAATTAAAGTGTTTTAATTTGTTTGGAATTCCACAATTGTAAGAAAAAACAAACTTTGATATTTCCCTTAGATTAGATGTTAGAAAATCTAGGTCGTTACAAAGGATGTCCTATCACATGATGTTAATGGGTTTGGTTTTAGTTCCAGGTATTTTCAAGCAGATTTAGGATGCTAAGTCTGAGGGATTGAAAGAAGACCACAAGATGTGTGAGATAACGGTTAAGCAGAAGTCTCATTTGCAAGGAAATGACATGATCTAGGTGATAGTGGATCCACTGATAAAAAGTGCCCACTTTTTCGAAACCAAGGAGAGCAAGAAGTTGGAAAACCTAGCAAATTTGTATGATAAGGAGATTGACAGGAGACATTTTTTACCCTAATCTATCATTTCAGACTGGGATAGTCATTTTACTTTGAGGTTTTGGCAGAAACTCCAAGAGGTGTTAGCTACAAGGGTGCATTTGAGCACATCCTATCATCCCAGACTATCGAGGATATGTTGCATGCTTGTGTTATCGAGTATGGTGGATGTTGGGAAACTTATTTACCTTTGAAGGAGTTTTCCTACAACACTTATCATTCCAGTATCAACATGGCACCGTACACAATTCTTTGTGGGAAGAGGTATCGTAATCCTACTTTTTGGCTTGAAACTGGGGAGAAACAATTTGCTAGTTTGGAAAATTTTCAACTGACAGGTGATGAGGTAAAGATAGGTTGATATCATTTGTCTGTGGCTCTTGAAAGGCAAAATAAGTACTCATAAAATAAGCACCGACTAAAGACCTTCGAGGTGGGAGAGAAAGAGATGTTGAAAGTCTCACCTTGGAAGGGGATCATCTCGCACCCCCAAACCAGAACGGCGGAAACGTCTGGGGGCGGATGAATTCATGTACAATATCATAACAGTTAAATAATAGCAATCAAAGCATCACAACCATTGGATTGAATAAATAAGTTTACATTGTACTCAAAAACATTGTTTACATTTCATCAAATGCATATGACAAAATAATAACGTGATGCGACGACGTCCCATCAACCAAAATCTTCTATGGTTACCTGTTTACTGATTTCCTAAGAATACAAGTGATTTTGAAAAGTGTCAACAATTAAGTTGGTGAGTTCATAAGCGTTTTGTATGAGAAGGATTTTGTAACTATTTCTTGTAAAATGATAATGTATACTTCAAGAAAATCCAATATTTTCTTTAACATGAATTGTAAGTCTTAATCCAAAGACTAAAAATGTAAGTAATGTTGTACTGGGAAAATTAGTGTTATGAAGTTTTATCTTTATATAAAACTACTTGAAGGTACGTTCAACCCATAAACTAATTGTTTGTTAATATGCTTTGTGAGTTATTATAACCATACTAATGATACCAATTGCCTGAACGACGTTCTTCAGGCGTCGGAACTGTTTACGACATTTGTCACCCCAGACCTGCCGGTCTAACTGTAGCTAACAGTTTAGGTGCGGGGTTGTCAATCCTATATAGATCTATACACAAGTATCATGCTCTCCCTCCAAAAGACTATGGCTATAATGCAGGTATTAGTTGTGTACTCTAGTAGGTACGATGAAGCTAAATATCTCACAACCCGTATCAACCAATTTACGTGAACTGAAAACTCCTTTTTTTTGTAAGTGAAATAATTATACCTTTAAATAATTATATGTTTCTCCTGAATGATAGTAAAATGTTTGTGACTCCCAAACTATACCAATTATAGTTTATCTTGTTTATTTGTTGAAAACTATTTATATAATCTTTTATATAAATGCAAAGTTGTTATCTTGTCTAGTTTCCAAAATGTAAGGTCAAACATCATATTTTTTGGGTTGTAACCCACAAAATAGTGAAACAGTTAAAATATACTCCTTTTTGTTAGAAAACTATATTTTGGTAAGAAGTTTCCAAAAACCTTAAAGTTTTGCAAATCATAATTTTTCTCATGATTTTTATATCATAGATCATTTTTTGTTTTTGTTAGTTTTGCATTTGAAAACTAATATATCACAAATATTTGTACAAAAGCTAGTAATAATCACATCTTATACAAATAATGACTTATACTTTAACATAAAGATGAAACATGCAAGTATTTGTGTGAATAATAAATTTTGACTTGTACCCCCCCCCCCCTAAAACATGAAAAATCTCGAAAATGTGGGGGTATGAACTCACCTTGAGTGGATTTGTAGGTTGTTTGAGGAGATGGTGTGAAGATTCCAAAGCTAAACACTTGAATGAGGTTGATGAACTTCCTTGGAAAGAATATTATCCTAAGAGTTTTTAACACATAATAATGTGTGTAAATAGGATGAACTTAGCATCAATGGGTATGAAAACACTAGATCATCAAGAAAAGCTTACCAAAATACTAAGATTAAGCTTGGAGATTTTTGAACTTGGGAGCTTGGACTTGATCTTTCTTAAGAGAATAATGAAGTAGCAGGAGGTGGAATGGAAAATAGTGGGGTTTGTGGGAAAGATCTCGTCCAAGATAAGGTGGCAAAATGATGGGATGTTTACTTGGTAATCTGTTGGCTATTATATTTATTTGTTGGAGGTTTGCTTAGGATACTCCCGAGTTTTGCATGGGAAATGGGTGAATACATCAAGTCATAAAGTCAAACTCCCCTTTTCTCTTTATTACCACCGAAAACTCATTTGAAAAACTCACTGGAACACTCCCCCACTAGATTGAGATTTCAGCCTATTCTCTAGCCGAAATCACATTTGATTTCGGCCATGACTTAGCCGAAATCACATGTGATTTCGGTCCAAGCCTTGACCGAAATCACATATTTGTGGGGTCCTAGGCCGAAATCCTTAATGCATGGTTTACTTTGTGACTTTTGTTCTCTTTTTTTGACTTTCTAAGGTCCATTACATCATGGTTTTCAACATATATACATATTTAATCATACAAATGATGCCTTCTTTGCTTTCAATGATTTTTAATGCAACATATATACGTTGTGGGTACACTTCAACACAAAACCATTTTAGACTTTGTTTGACTGAAAATTTTCCAGTTGTCACATCATCCCCCCGTTAGAGGGAATTTCATCCCGAAATTTTGCATATTAAACGGGTTCTTGCAACTAGAGGAAAAGTTGTGGGTACTTATGTTTCATCTGATCTTCCCGCTCCGAAGTGAATTAAGGCCCTCGTTTGGGTTCCAGTGGACCTTTACTATTGATATACGAATTTTTTTCGTTCTCTTGATCTCCATGTCCATTATTTCCAGAGGTTCCTCTACGAAGTGTAGTCTCTCATTTACTTCGATTTCGTCGAGTGGAACTATAAGACTTTCGTCGGACTGACACTTCTTTAGGTTGGACACATGGAAGACGGGATGTACGTTGCTGAGTTCCTGTGGTAGTCATAGTTTGTAAGCTACCGGGCCGATTCTAGCAAAGATCTCGAATGGACCGATACACCTTGGATTTAGTTTTCCATGTTTTCCGAAACGTATCATTCCCTTCCAAGGTGAGACCTTCAACAGTACGCGGTCACCAACCTGGAACCCCAAGGGTCTTCGTCGCTTATCAGCATACCTCTTTTGTCGATCCCGGGATGTCTTTAATCGTTCACGGATCTGGATGATCTTTTCCATAGTTTCTCGTATGATCTCCGGGCCGGTGAGTGTGCTATTAGGCACTTGTCCTCTTGCTAGCTATGTGTCACCCACCTCAACCCAACACAGAGGTGATGTGCACTTGCGTCCATAAAGAGCTTCGAATGACACGACTTTGATGCTAGTGTGATAGTTGTTATTATATGAGAACTCAACGAGTGCTAAGTGAGTATCCCAGTCCTTACCAACGTCTATCACACATGCTCTCAATATGTCTTATAGCGTCTGTATGGTTCTTTCACTTTGATCGTATGTTTGAGGGTGATAGGCTGTACTCATATCGAGTTTGGTTCCCAAGGACTTTTGTAGCGACTGCCAGAACCGGGAGGTGAATCTACTATCTCGGTCGGAGATAAAAGATATTGGCACAGCATGTAGTCACACTATTTATTTAATGTACATCCTTGTGAGCTTTTCCATCTCGTCGGTCTCCTTTATTGGCAGGAAGTGTACGGATTTGGTAAACCTGTCAACAATTACCCAGATGGTGTCAAGTCCACCCGTCGTATTTGGAAGCTTGGTTATAAAGTCCATGGTTATCCGTTCCCACTTCCACTCGGGTATATCCGGTTGCTGAAGCACACCCGAGGGCTTTTGATATTCTACCTTGACCTTGGCACAAGTCAGACACTTTCCCACATAGGTAGCAATCTCTTCCTTCATGTTTGGCCACCAATAAAGTTTCTTGAGGTCTAGATACATCTTGTCTGAACAGGGATGGACGAAGTATTTTTTTCTTGTGAGCTTCGTTCATGACAACTTCTCTGTACCCGCCAAATCTCGGTGTCCAGATTCGATCTATGAAGTAGCGAGCTCCGTCATTCCTGACTTCGAAATTTTTATCCATTCCTCGTAGGGTCTCACCTGTGACGTTCTCGGGTTTCAAGGCTTCTAACTGCGCCTACTTGATTTGCGCGGACAGGTGTGAATGGATGGTCATAGTTAATGATTTTACTCGGCGACCAGAGTATTCTTTCCGACTCAGGGCGTCTGCTACTACGTTGGCCTTGCCTGGATGATAACGAATTTCACATTCATAGTCATTTAGTAGTTCCACCCATCGTCGTTGTCTCATGTTGAGCTCCTTTTGATTTAGAATGTTCTGAAGACTCTTATGGTCTGTGAAGATGGTGCACTTTGTGTCGTATAGGTAGTGCCTCCAGATCTTCAGGGAAAACACCACTGCTCCGAGTTCGAGGTTGTGAGTGGTGTAATTGAACTCATGAGTCTTGAGTTGTCTTGAGGCATAAGCGATGACATTTCCTCGTTGCATGAGCACACATCCTAGGCCATGCTTGGATGCATCACAATAGACCACAAAGTCTTCGTTCCCTTCTGGGAGAGAAAAGATTGGAGCGCCACATAGAGCTTGCTTAAGCGTTTGGAAGGCAGTTTCTTGTTTCTTCTCCCAGATGAAAGTCACTCCCTTCTGCGTCAAGGTAGTGAGCGGCCTTGCGATCTTAGAGAAGTTTTGTATAAATCTTCGGTAGTAGCCAGCGAGGCCCAAAAACTGGCAGATCTCCGTCGGTGTTCTTGGGGTTGCCCAGTTTTCAATCACCTTGACCTTGGAAGGGTCCACGTGTATCCCTTCCTCGCTGACTACGTGCCCCAAGAAATTTACTTTTCGAATCCAGAAACCGCACTTTGAGAACTTTGTATATAACTTTTCTGCCCTTAACGTCTCCAAGACCTGTCGTAGGTGCTGACTATGTTCCTCCTTGCTTCGTGAGTAAATCAATATGTCGTCGATGAATACCATCACGAAATTATCAAGATAAGGTCGGCACACACACTTCATTAAGTCTATGAACACCGTTGGCGCAATAGTGAGACTGAAGGGTATCCTACGAACTCGTAGTGACCGTAGCGAGTTCGGAATGCCGTTTTTGGAATATCTTCCTCCTGAATCCGCAGTTGATGGTACCACGACCTTAGATCAATCTTTGAAAAGTAGCTTGAGCCTTGCAGTTGATCGAATAAGTCGTCGATTTGAGGTAGGGGATAGCGGTTCTTGATAGTGAGCTTTTTCAGTTCTCGATAATCTATGCACATGCGAAAAGATATGTCCTTCTTTTTCATTAACAAGACCGGTGCTCCCCAAGGTGAGAAGCTCAGTCGGATAAATCCCTTGCTCAGCAGCTCGTTTAGTTGACTGGATAGTTCCTGCATTTCAGTCGGTGCTAAGCGGTATGGGGATTTAGCTATGGGAGTGGCTCCAGGAATTAAGTCGATTCTGAATTCGACTTGGCGTACAGGAGGTATTCCCGGAAGGTCTTCTGGGAATACATCGGGAAAGTCACAGACCTCAAGAATATCTTTGATATCTTTCACTTCTTGTTTCTTATCGACGACATGGGCTAAGAAGGCGTAGTATTCTTTGCGTAGATATTTCTGGGCCTTGATGCAGGAGATGATTTGTAGATTTGCATCGGGTTTGTCACCGTAAAAGACGAGGGTTTCATTATTTTGTAGGTTAAGGCAAACGGCCTTTTCGTAACACAGAATATCGTCATGGTGGGGGCTCAACGAATCCATGTCGATGATAACATCAAAACTCCTTATGGTGACCGGCATCAGGTCGATTTGGAAAGAATGGTTGTTTAGAGTTAGAGTGCATCCTATGTATATATCCTTAGTGCTTTCTGTTTTACCGTTTTCCATTTCTACTGTGAATGTTTCATTTAGCGATTGGGGTTTTTGTTTGATTAAATGTTTAAACTGGTGGCTCACGAAGCTTTTCTCCGCACCACTATCAAATAGTATGCATGCATATGAGTTGTTTAGGAGGAACGTACTAGTAACCACGGTGGGATCCCTCACAGCCTCTTCGTGTCCCATTGTTAGAACCCTTCCCATACCTCCATTATTCCTGTTTTGTGCCTTCGGGCGGTCCCTCTTGAAATGCCCGGTTTCACCGCAACTGTAGCAGCCGCGGCTCACCGCAGCAATAGCGGCCTGGGTGGTTTGTTGAGTCGGTGCTCAATAACGAGCGGTGTTTCCCTTCTTGTTGCAGTTGTTACATTTTCTATCTTGGCAGGCACCATGGTGGTGGAAATTGCACTTGTCGAAAACTTCCTCTTGTTTTCATCTTCTTTTGACTTCTTGGGCGTGGGGGTTATGATGCCTTGACGAACTCCCTGGTCGACAAGAGTCTGTGCCAAATGCTTGGCACTGTCGAGGGTGCTCGGGTTGGCAGATATGACCATCCCCTGGATCTGAGGGGATATCCCCCAAATGTAACGTTCAACTTTCTTGGACTTAGGGGTGACCATTCCCGGGCATAGAGTTGCCATTTCATTAAATCGGGAATTGTAAGTGGCAAAATCCGAACCCTTCATAAAGTGTTCCCATAATTCCTATTCCAGCTTCTGCATCTCGCTCCTTGGACAGTATTCCTCGAGCATCATGGCTTTCAGTTCCTCCCAACTCATGGTGTTGGCCACGGTTAGGGTTAAAACTTTAACCTAGCTGTTCCACCATGACAAGGTTGAGTCTGCAAATGTACATGCAGCATATTTGACCTTGAACTCGTCAGGACATGCACAAATTTCGAATATGGACTCAGTCTTTTCAAACCATCTTGTTAGAGTAACGACTACGCCATCACCATGGTAGGTTTGGGGCTTGCAGTTCATGAAATCTTTGTAAGAGCACATCTGAGGGTCCCCTTGGTTGTCACCATGGTTGGAATTACCAGTCCCGTTCCTGCTGCTATTGTCGTTTCTGTTCGTGCCGTTGTTGCTGATTTGCGCCATGTCAGCAGCCACAGCGGCTGTTACAGCGGCCTGAAAAACAGCAGTGTCCATCGGTGAAGGTGGTGGCGGTGGTGGAGTTGTTGAGGTGTTGACGACACGTCTTCTAATTCTTTGTGGTGGCATCTTTCTACCAATAACTTTAGAGGTGGGATAATGATAAGTCTTTGATAAAGGTTATGCGTTGGGTATTACTGTAATGGAATGCCTTGATTATAAATGTATTCAGTCTCGTTTTTATTGAAATATGCAAGCAATTCGCAAATGTAATTTACTATAAGAGGTAAACAATTGCATAACATATAACACACTCAATGAAATAAAATGCATACAAATTTCATTGATAATAGTAGTTTTAGTACATAGTTTGTGAAAATTGACCTTTAAGAAGGCCTACATAAAAGAGTAGCACCACCGCTTACTCGTAAAGGAAAACAACATATGAGTAGTACATGCCCTACTCACGGCGGGTAGTCTCCTGTGGGCCAGAGGATGAAGTCGAGGCGCCCTGTAACTCTGCTATCCGACGCTCAGCTGCAATCACCCTCTCTTCGAGAGTCGTGTGCCTCTCCTGATACTCTTTCACTTCCGCTCGAGCGGTGGTAAGGTCCTCATAGATACTATCAATGATATGGCATGTCCGAGGGTAGTCCCTCTCTAGTAGTCGAGTACGTGCGTTAGTGGCCTCAGTAGCAGCCCCTAGCTCCATGATCTGATTTTTTGATGCCTTAGTCTGATCTCCGAGATTTGAGATGCACTGAACAATGACAGGGAGGGCCCTGTCTGCCGGTCCTCCATGGCTGAGGTTATAGAAACCTCGATGCATGTCATATAGCGAGCGCTGGTGTTGCTGCCTGCTCCACTTCTCCAAGTCTTTCGTCCAATGGGGCGTGGGTCCATGGTAGACTAAGCGGTGTGCAGAAACTCGGGCGATCTAAGGAGGATTTATGACTTTGGACTCTGCGTCTGAGTCATCCTCTTCCTCTTCCTCTTCCTTGTCTTCTTCTTCCCCCACCTCTGGATCCTCTTCGGGATCCTCTTCGGGTTCTTCTTCCATTATCTCCTCAGGATCCTCTTCGGGATCCTCTTCGATCCACCCACCATTTCCCTGGTTAGGGAAATAGGGGTCTCCGGGCATGTGAAATCTTGCCATGAATTTTGTGCGAGAATGGAGATATGAGAAAGACATGAAAAGTTTAAGTGTATGATCTTGTAGTATTCTAAAATACTCCTATAGTATTTAATCTTTATGTTTGATTCTAGGGTTTCTTGGTATTTAGGGTTGGTAAGTTTTAGACTCATTGTTCACTACGACCACTCCCAGACACATGTTTGTCATATCTCGCAAGAATAAAGTTGATCAGGATATATTCACCCCAGATATGATTACATAACCATCTAGGCTTAGTCGTGGCATCCAACTTATCTAAATACTTTTATATAGCTCTTATTACGACACTGTTTCTAGTATGTATGCATGTACATATACTTTTTATAAAATACTTATATTTTAAAAAGCATACTTTTAGTCAGAGTGTTTTATCCCCATTGTATTTATAGTTATATATCTTACATGGTTTGATATACTTAGTTCACTATAAACAATGCTATGATACCAATCTGTCACACCCCCAAACCAAAACGGCGGAAACGTCTGGGGGCGGATGACTTCATGTACAATATCATAATAGTTGAATAATAGCAATCAAAGCATCACAACCATTGGATTGAATAAATAAGTTTACATTGTACTCAAAAACATTGTTTACATTTTATAAAATGAACATGACAAAGTAATAACGTGATGTGACGACGTCCCATCCACCAAAAACTTCTGTGGTTATCTGTTTACTGATTTCCTGAGAATAAAAGTGATTTTGAAAAGTCTCAGCAATTAAGTTGGTGAGTTCATAAGCGTTTTGTATGAGAAGTATTTTTTTAACTGTTTCTTGTAAAATGATAGTGTATACTTCCAGAAAATCCAATAGTTTCTTTAACATGAATTGTAAGTCTTAATCCAAAGACTAAAAATGTAAGTAATGTTGTACTGGGAAAATTAGTGTTATGAAGTTTTATCTTTATATAAAACTACTTGAAGGTACGTTGAACCCGTAAACCAATTGTTTGTTAATACGCAATGTGAGTTATTATAACCATACTAAAGCGACCGATTGCCTGAACGACGTTCTTCAGGCGTTGGAACTGTTTACAACATTTGTCACCCCAGACCTGTCGGTCTAACTGTAGCTAACAGTTTAGGTGCAGGGTTGTCAATCCCGTATAGATCTATACACAAGTGTTACGCTCTCCCTCCAAGAGACTCTGGCTATAATTCTGGTCTTAGTTGTGTACTCTGGTAGGTATGATGAAGCTAAATGTCTCACAACCCATATCAACCAATTTACGTGAACTGAAAACTCCTTTTTCTTGTAAGTGAAATAATTATACCTTTAAATAATTATATGTTTGTCCTGAATGATAGTAAAATGTTTGTGACTCCCAAACTATACCAATTATAGTTTATCTTGTTTGTTTGTTGAAAACTATTTATATAATCTTTTATATAAATGCAAAGTTGTTATCTTGTCTAGTTTCCAAAATGTAAGGTCAAACATCATATTTTTGGGTTGTAACCCACAAAATAGTGAAACGGTTAAAATATACTCCTTTTTGTTAGAAAACTATATTTTTGTAAGAAGTTTCCAAAAACCTTATAGTTTTGCAAATCATAATTTTTCTCATGATTTTTATATCATAGATCATGTTTTATTTTTGTTAGTTTTGCATTTGAAAACTAATATATCACAAATATTTGTACAAAAGCTAGTAATAATCACATCTTATATAAATAATGACTTATACTTTAACATAAAGATGAAACATGCAAGCATTGGTGTGAATAACAAATTTTGACTTGTATTCCCCCCCCCCCCCCAAGACATGAAAAATCTCGAAAATGTGGGGGTATGAACTCACCTTGAGTGGATTTGTGGGTTGTTTGAGGAGATGGTGTGAGGATTCCAAGCCTATACACTTGAATGAGGTTGATGAACTTCCTTGGAAAGAATATTATCCTAAGAGTTTTTAACACATAATAATGTGTGTAAATAGGATGAACTTAGCATCAATGGGTATGAAAACACTAGATCATCAAGAAAAGCTTACCAAAATACTAAGATTAAGCTTGGAGATTTTTGAACTTGGGAGCTTGGACTTGATCTTTCTTGAGAGAATAATGAAGTAGCAGGAGGTGGAATGGAAAATAGTGGGGGTTGTGAGAAAGATCTCGTCCAAGATAAGGTGTCAAAATGATGGGATGTTTACTTGGTAATCTGTTGGGTATTATATTTATTTGTTGGAGGTTTGCTTGGGATATTGCCGAGTTTTGCATGGGAAATGGGTGAATACATCAAGTTATAAAGTCAAACTCCCCTTTTCTCTTTACTACCACCGAAAACTCATTTGAAAAACCCACTGGAACACTCCCCCACTAGATTGAGATTTCGGCCCACGCTCTAGCCGAAATCACATGTGATTTCGACCATGACTTAACCGAAATCATATGTGATTTCGGTCCAAGCCTTGACCGATATCCGATAGTTATGGGGTCCTAGGCCGAAATCCCTAATGCATGGTTTACTTTGTGACTTTTGCTCTCTTTTGTTGACTTTCTAAGGTCCATTATGTCATGGTTTTCAATATATATACATATTTAATCATACAAATGATGCCTTCTTGGCTTTAAATGATTTTTAATGCAACATATATACATTGTGGGTACACTTATACACAAAACCCTTTTAGACTTTGTTTGACTCAAAATTTTCCAGTTGTCACAGATCATTCGCTTTGGCAAGCGAGGCAAGTTAGGACCCCGTTTCATTGGTCTACTTGTAGTGTTGGAGTGAATCGATGATCAGGAATACAAGTTGGAGTTATGACTAGAGCTATATGTAATTCATCATGTATTCCATGTTTTATATCTAGAAAAGTGCTTAGCTAAGGAGTCGAGTATTTTTCCCTAGTATGAGTTGCGAGTCGATGAGTCGAAGTGCTTGGTGAAGGAACTTGAGGCAATCCTAGCACGTTATATTAAGCAGTTATGTAAGAATAGGTTGAAGCTTCTCAAAGTAATGTAGAAGAACAAGGATGGAGGTGACATGACGTGGGATATTGAGGATGATAAGAGGGCTCATTATCCTCACTTGTTCATTCTAACTCCTGATTTCAAGACATAATCCTCTTAAGGAAGGGAGGATTGTAACGATTTTCTCGTTCCGTCATCGAGGTTAGTTTCCATTATGTTCATATGTTAAGTTAACATTTTAGCTTGGTTAAAGTTAATTATGAGGGGTGAAGTGCAAGAAAATAATTGTTGATGATGTATAAGGATCATGGGGTCATTTTCTCATACTTTAAGTGCCTAGAATGAAATTTATCATGTATTTAACTCAGTCTAACTCTAAAATCTGGGATTACACAATTTCAGCCAATAAACCCTAAGTGATTGAGAGTTCTTAAGTATCTTCTATTCTTGGAGTTGCAATCGATTGAAGACAAGTTAGGGTCTTTATTTGGTGAATTCTTGGTGTGTAGCTTGATTTCTCTTCTCCTACCTTGTTGCTAACATCATCTCAGATTTCCATAGGTAATAATCCTTCTTCTTCTATTTCCTATTTGTTTGTATCCAATGCATTAGAAGTCTTATGGAAGATTGTTGAACATGAGTTTGGGGTTTTGGTGATGTTTGGCAAAATTAGAAATCAGGACAGATATGTGACCTATATTGCGAGGGCTGTAGAGATTATTGGGTTCCGAATAAGAGATATTCACCTCAAGAACAAAGTTGTTGGAAATTGAATCTAGTTTTCAGAAAGTCCAATAACATCTTGTTTGGAGTTGTAGATTATGTTTTATGCTCAAAACATTGAACATGGGTCAAGCTGGAAAATTCTAAAACTCTTACACAATTGAGTATTGACCAAATGGGAATATTAATACTATACTTGTGTAAGAAGTAACCTTGAAAAGCCTAGGTAACATGATTCTTTAGGTTTGTTCATGATGTACGATATCAGTGTTTGGAGGTTGCTTATTTTTTACCTCACTCATACGGATTTAAGGTGAGTCATTCTTGAAGTTCTCTAGTACAAATATGGAAGTCTGCATGTTTTAGTACACTTCTATTAGTCTAGGACTTTGTATGCGATGTTATAATCTGATTTATGTGTGAAGTATGAGTTATGGTATATTGTTTTTTCTCTGTTGGTAAATTAACTAGGGTAAAAATTACATGCTAGACACCATAAGATCATGAATTTGCATGAAATAAGTGGTTAGGTTCATGCTAGAGGTGAGGATTGTGTTTGATGATTAAAATGTGAAGTTTATGCATGTTCTGATTCCGGTATAACATATTTATTGGGACATCCTCTAATTTTCAGAACCAATTAAAACTTTTCTTTACGATTTAAAAATCATTTATTTATATTTGCGGAAAATCTTTGTACAAAATATCATTTTGATTACAAATGTTTGTTTCCAAAATGTTAAAACCATAAGGATGTCATAATCAATACAGATACACCAACTATAGCGTAAAGACCTGATGGTCCTGAATACTATTGTAGGCTGTCTCTTAATTACTGAACATCCTAGTTAAGTTCCAGTAGCTTAAGTCTTGACATCAGTGATGTATATAAACCAAGTGGGCCAGGTTTGGAAATCTAGTGAGATACATAGGGATTTCAATCCCACAACATTGATATGATAATATTTCTTAATTATCAAACCTGTAAAACCAACCGTTTACCATTCTATATCCATATAGGCTTACATTCCTACTTATCAATTCCTCCCGATCCTCACAGATCCTAGGCCGTGATTATCAGGGGAAAATTATCTTGCGTGATGATCCATTAAAAGATTGACTACACAGCTAGGGGCTTTCTTGGCCTGTGTAAGTCATAAAGAATATGCATACATACAATTACAGTTGTCTGATCAGGACCTACCATTTCTGGCTATCCAAGAATATACAGACATACCATTACAAATGTCTGATTAGGACCCACCATATATGGTCATCCGAAGGGGTATACTATATTGTACTCCTGTACGGAGGTACCATACATCAACACCTGAAAGTGTCACAGAACAGAACTTTACTCTCATTTCCTAGGTTATGCACATTCTCCTAATGAGACTACCTTATATCAAACTTAATTCACCTAGATACCTCCCACAAGTCTAAGTTTATCCCTAGGCTAGAATACAATGCTTGTAACCAACTCTTAATACCAACTCTATTCTTGGGTGACACTAACCTATCTCTAGTGTATTTATATTCCCTATAGAGTGTTAGGTATTATTATTCTTTTATCTTCTCACCAATGCTACATTTAATACTATTATATGATATTATCTATTTAATCCTAACATAAAATAGAACCATATATGGTTCGCACATATCACAGTATATACATATATTAACATATAATCCAAGCAATAAGCATATAATTCATATAGGATTCCCAACATATATTTAATACTTTAATTTAATACTTGTATTAAATCATGTTCATGAAAGGGACTATGCCCTCACTTGACTTAGGTGGGTGACTGGTGATCTGGGCAAAGTTTCACCTAACACTTTAGATGTTCCTTGACGTGACCTGAGTATAACTAATATTGAGTTTTAATCTAATGATCCTGGAGACTAATAATAGTCTAGATACTCACTAATCTCGATGTATACATCAAGATCTATCAAGTCAGGATCATCCAGGTAGGACAGTTGGGAGGCATGATCATTTCCACATATAGTTGTTCTGAAATCCAACAACCACGCCAGCGTGACCATTCTAGACACTTCTCTCGTAAGTAGATCAATCCATATAATGACTTGGAATCACTGATAAATCTTAATTATAGGTTCATAATAAAGACTATAACTGTAATTAAAAGTTACACTTAACATAAACTAAACGTAGCTTAACTTACAATGGTTCTTGATGAAAACCGGGAACTAAGCGGGCAGAATACTGACTCAGGAACTTCTATTTGACTGATACCTAGAGTTCCTGAGACTCTACTAAAATATTCTAATAAGTTGGGAAAAAGCTTAACTCGAAAGCAAAAGAGACTCGAGAGAGATACAAAGGAAATAGGTGAGGAAATGATCAAAAATGCATAGGTATATATATGCTCAGGGGTGCACGTCGCGCACATACCATAGGCGTTTCGCGCGCTTGGGTTCTGCTGGCCCCATCCCCTTTGTGTCGCGTGTCGTGTTCAGACCGGTCCACCTCGCCCCTTCTAGAAGGCCGCCATGTGGTCTACTCTTGTGGTGCCACATGTCAAAATTTTGTGGTGCCACATCACCATGTCGTTGATGGAGAGTCGGCTGCCGACCAGGACACGTGTCCCCTCCAGAGTGTGTCACGTCATCAGTGCGCACACGCGCACTTCACACGCACGATTTGTCAGAATTTTGAAATGGCGTAACTTCTTCATAAGAACTCCGTTTTTGACGATGTTTATATTGTTAGAAAGCTCTCAACGAGATCTACAACTTTCCTTTTGATCCCAACAGCTAATTCTCAATCTATAAAAATTTTGTACTTTTGATAGGCTTAGATTGTTAGAAATCGTTGCTAAAATTATAACTCCTACATACGGACTCCGTTCTTGATGTTCTCTATATCGATGAACTCCTATTGACGAGATCTTCGATTCTCGTGTAGATTTTTAGGCTAACATACAAACGACCTTAAATTTGATTTATGTGTCATGTAGTGCTATACCTGGTTGCACAGAAACTTCGAAAATCATATCTTTTGCATACCGAGTCGGATTTGGGTGTTCTTTATATATACGGAATCCTTGTCACATATACTATGACTTTGGTGAAGATTATTTATCCTAAATAATCTTCTATAAAAATTTCATTTTTATAGCCTATTCTATTTTAATTGACTAGCCCGAATATGCGGGCGTTACAATTATCTACCCTTTAGGATGATTACGTCCCGAGTCAGTATTCTATTGAGTTTCTAACTCCGAAACTTCTTTACTAGATAATAACCGTGACTCTTATATCTTTTCTATCGAGTTTCTAAATCCGAAACTTCTTTACTGTTGCCGGTGCTAAATGATGCATTTTCTCTTCCTTCTACATTCGAGCTCTATTGGAGACTACTGCTTTTCCTAGAATAGACTTAACCTAAATTAAGTTCCTTACTTCGACTACCATAACAGACCGATGGGTTATGTTCTAATGACCTCTCATCATATGATGAAACGGCTAGATGCAGGTCTCTTTGATTCGGATTCTGACACAAAGGATACCTTACTTCACGTTCTAATGTGATATAATCACATTCTAGCTGGTAGCACTTCTATTGATGTTCTCTATATCGATGAACTCCTATTGACGAGATCTTCGACTCTCATGTAGATTTTTAGGCTAACAATTAACCAATCTTAAATTCTATGTTTTGTGTCGCGTATTGCTATACCTAGTTGCACAGAAACTTCGAAAAATCATATCTTTTCCATACGGAGTCGGATTTGAGCGTTCTTTATATGCACAAAATCCTTGTCACATATACTATGACTTTGGTCAAGATTATTTATCCTAAATAATCTTCTATAAAAAATTCATTTTTATAGCCTATTCTATTTTAATTGACTAGTCCGAATATACGAGCGTTACAATTATCTACCCTTTAGGATGATTACGTCCCGGAATCATCAACAAAAGAGGGCTTGTATAATGACTATGGATTACTTCACGTTCTAATGTGATATAATCACATTCTAGCTGGTAGCACTTCTAGTTATAGGCTGCTTAATCATAACGGCAACTGCGATAATTCTATTGATCACTTCGATTATCTCTTCTTTCGATCTAAAGTCGGAAGCTACGTCGAGCTTACTTCATAGATTAGTCGGACTTTATTCGATGTGACCACTAAGGTCAGAAATAAATTTCATCTTATTATCCATTACCGAAATGATGGTAAGGATGGACATGAAAGAAAATTTCAACTACTAGTACCTTAGTAACCTTGTGACTCCTCATGATCCAAGTACGAGTCCTATGCTTTTGGTAGTACATGCCCATACTACCTTCCACACCTACTCATACTCGTCCCAAAAGTTGTCTTGCAATTTTCCCAAGTTACTATTACCCTACAGGTCACAGAAGCAATTTAACACATATAGATGTGTCCAATTAATCATATATAACAAATGTCTTAGACTCCACTACGATTTCTTCCATGCGTATCTTCAACCGCAATTCTATCTTCCAACCTTTGGTATAAATTATTTCACATGTAGTGTCCAGCTTACATGCACACTATACAAGAATTTATTCTTAACCAAACCATTATGTTGAAATCATAATTTCTTAATGCCACACAGCGATGTAACTTAACTAGAAATTTTATAACTTTAAAAAATGATTACAACATTTATTCATACATTATGCCCCATATATTGGGCTTCACGTCCTATTATTATCTATATAGGATGACTACTCATATATCAATCTTCGGACAAGCAGTTTCCTACTCTTGATTTCCTGTAACGGCATCTGCTTCATCAATGATCATTTGGTAGCTTCTACCATTGGGCTTTGCTAGTAGGATCCTTGGGATTTGCTTCTCAGCTTTTAGGCACTCTGCCTTCATGTGCCCTTCTTCTCTACAAGGTAAGCACGTTTTTCCTTTTACTGGGCAGTTTATAGAGATATGCCCAGACTTCTTGCATTTTTAGCAGACGACACAATCGCCAGAATGCCTCTTATTGCACTGGTCGCACCACTTCCTTTCCTAGTTTCTCCCAAACTTATTGCTTCGCTTCGAATACTTCTTCTTATTTTTGTTTTTGTTGTTGTTGCTTCCCTCGCTCTCTCTTCTCATCGACTTCAGCTTTGTCGGCTGTCCTTTTCTTCATCATCCATTCGCAGATTTTGCATCCCAGATGGCCACCTCAAATGTATGTGCGTGCTTAGCCGACATAGTGTAATCCCAAGGTATCCCCTTGGCATACCTGTCAATCTTGGTTAGTTCGTCCGGAACAAGTCATAGGGTGAACACCTTTTTATCAGTGAAGGCGTTGGTGTACTCATCCATTGACATGCTTCCCTTCGTCAAATCCAGTAACTGATTCTCCGTTTCCAACATTTTCTTAGCTGAACATAACTTCCTCTTGAAATGGGTCACGAATTGGTCCCATGTCAACTGCAGTGGCGTGTTGGGGCTCACAATATTCCTTAACGTGTTCCACCAAAGAAGTGTTGTGACCTTGAACTGCCTCACAGCATAGGTTGTTTGTAGCTTGCCCGTGCATCCACAGGTTATGAAGGTCGAATCCATCTCTGATACCAATCCATGACTCCTACTAGATCTTTCTTCCCGTTAAATGATGATGGCTTGTAAGTCATGAAATCCTTATACTTGCAGTAGCCTCCGGGTTCATCATTTCTCTGGACCTCTAGTTGATCTGGTCCTTGATAACTTTCGAGTCGTCATTGTTTCCTTCTTGGACCGCCGTAGCATGCGAGGGAATCGGTCCATTGTTCACTTGTTCAACAACTACTGGCTCATTGATCACATGCACTCCTCTTCTAGCATTAGCTAGTTCTTGAGCAAAGAGCTCCCTAAAATCATGTTGCTATTGATCGAGCATTTCTTGCATCATTACTCGAGCTTCATTCATCAGGATTTGAACATCAGCTGCTCGGGCGTTCTGAGGTGCTGGACCTCCTTTGTTATTGACGACTCTACCACTCCTTGTGATTGTCATGACGTTCTATATACCCAAGTAGGCATTTAGCATACCAAGACGAGAATAGAGGTAGGGAAGGTTTAGATGTGAAATCCTCCATATTACTCCGAAAAGTTATATGTCAGTTCTAATACTGTAATTAAACGTTTAGAAATTTGAACACATGAAATTTCCTAATACTAGGTTGGCAACAGACCTTAACTTTTCCAGTACTTAGCAATCTAGATAGAAACCTAAGCCAATCTATACATATCATTTAGCACATATAAGGCATTTCTAAAGTATGCTAGGGTATAATATAGCAAATAAGGTATTTAACCTACGCTATGCTATATATATATATATATATATATATATATATATATATATATATATATATATATATATATATATTAATTTCTTATTTAGCACTTAATATTATTTAGGGCCAATACCCTAAAATATCCTAGTGCTTGTGTCTATTCAGGTATACAACCTAAACTATCCTAGCTCGCTTAAACTAATGCTTAGACCTACAAAACCAATCGTTTACCATTCTATATCCATATAGGTTTACATTCCTACATATCAATTCCTACCGATCCTCACAGATCCTAGGACGTGATTATCAAGGGAAAATTATCTCGCCTGATGAACCATTAAAAGATTTACTACACAGCTAGGGGCTTCCTTGGCCTGTGTAAGTCAGAAAGAATATGCAGACATACCATTACAGTTGTTTGATTAGGACCTACCATTTCTTGTTATCCTAGAATATACAGATATACCATTACAGTTGTTTGATCGGGTGTAACATCCATAAAAATAATGCCAAATTTAAACTTTTTAAAACATTTCAAAACCCATGATTATTACAAAACTTGTTTTCAAAATAGTATATTGTTAGAGTATCCCAGAATCAAAACATAAAATCATAAAGTGTAAGGAGCGGTACGATCACGCCTTCTCCTTCTCACGATCATCAGAAGTACCTGAAACAATAATCGATAAATGTAAGCTCGAAGGCTTAGTGGGTTACCCCCAAAATACCAACGTCATACAAATATAACCATATCATATAAACATATAAGCAAACAGCATGCATAATGAGCCATCAGTCTGACTGGACCGAATCCCGGTCCTCAGTCTATCTGGACTGCTCTCCGAGCCCTCGGCACGTCTAGACCGCCCTCCTTGGGGCCTTCAGCCTATCTGGACCGCTCGTTGGGCCTTCGGCCTGACTAGGTTTGCCCGGCCCGGACCTGCAGTCTACCCGGTCCGCCCAGGGTGTCTTGGCCTACTACACACAGCAGGACCTGCCTCAACCCTTTCCCCAAAGAAAATAAACATGTGCACATAAATATCAGACGCTAGCATGCAATAACAGATAGTCATACAGATCTAACAAATCACTATCATGGCAACCATCCTATAACCAGGATACCGATCTAACCGATCTCTAATATAGCAACCATCCTACAACCAGGATATCAATCTAACAGATTACTAGCATAACAATAATCCTAAAACCAAGATGAAATCTAACAGATCAATAATATAACAACCATCCTAAACCAGGATGTAAATCATAAAGGGCCGACCTTGGTGTCGTAGACCCTGTTGATAT
This sequence comes from Lactuca virosa, assembly GCF_052849685.1. NCBI lineage: Eukaryota > Viridiplantae > Streptophyta > Magnoliopsida > Asterales > Asteraceae > Lactuca > Lactuca virosa. Next base: position 287,940,016 of record NC_136430.1, read on the forward strand.
AGTGAGGAGAACTCACCTGAAACAGCGAAAACGAAATAAAACCACTGCAATGGCTAAGATGGATTCTCACTTCTTTAACACCTACATTCATATCAATAACCTCTATTTAGATCATATTTCAAATATTATTCTAATGCCTAATACTTATGAAAATACTTAAAGTTTGGTTATTTTTTGAATAATGTATTAATATCTTTGTTATTTATAGTTATAATAATACCTTGATTTTTATTTTCCCTTCACATTATATGTATTAGGAACAACCCTATATAATAAATTTACTATAATAAATGAAAATCTTTTTGGCACATGTTACACTCTCATTGATTTGGTCATATGTCATTTTGTGGTTATTTTCAATTAAGTTTTTTTCACTTAGCATTTTGTGGTTGTTTCATTTTTATAAAATTTCATATAATATTTAATTAAATGTATTAATTATAATAAATATAATGATAAATGCATATCAATTTCATTAATTGACTTTTCTTTTAATTTCAAAATTTTTAAATTAAAACCCTATTAGTTTCCTTTGTTTGTTTATCTAAATTATTTGTTTAAATTTAAAAGAGAAAAACATTTTAATTTTAATAATTCAATATTTTTTAATTTTTCTTATAAATTTAAACTTCTTAAATGTTTAGAATTTATATTTAATATCTTTTAAATGCATGGGTTTTACACAGTGTGATATATATCTAGTTAATATCCACGTGATGGAATTTAGATAATAATTTCATTAGCATCATGACATAATAAACTTTTACCATGTTATATAACTAAAATCAACGGTCAAAGCTATTCAACACAAACCGATTAAATAATTTGAATTCACAAGCCCCATATCCAGTTAAAATGAGAGTACTTGCATTTTCTTGAAGGTTGTCAATTTATACTTTAAGGCATCTTAAGGTGCGCATATAAAATGAATTATTTTATAAGATATTACTTACCTCAAGGTAAGAACATAGCCGCATCCAGGAGCTTGTATCCACATAATTTTGGTAATATTAAAAATGGAGCCCCTTTCCTTCTATTTCAAATAACTCTCATCATACCGCGAGATCTTCATCAGCTTACTAGCTTATCATGACACTTCATTCTCGAAACATAGGAGCACTGCCACACAGTTTCAGTCGGATTCCAAAACTACTTTTATTTGTTGGAAAAATCTCTATTATAGCTTGCTTAAACTTCCAGGATACATCTAGGAAGCAAAATACAACCCACAACCATCCCGTGGTGGCTTGTGGTGGCGATGAAGTGAGCTCCGGTGGCCAAGGCTGCCAACTACGATAGTGGGGGTAACCCTCGGTAAGAAAACAATAAGAAGAAGAGAGATAGATTGAAAGAAAGAGTTTTCTTACCTAAACCAAATGCTCCAAGCAACAACACCAACCTCCTCCACCGCCACTCCATGCTTTCCGGAAACTACAATCCTCTGATGGAGCTCCGACGACATTTAATGGCGTTTCCAATGAACACTAGTGATGACAACCTCTTTTCCCTTCTCTTTTTCTCTTTCGGACTCAAACTCCCTCCTCTAACTCTCCAGCCGCACACAACACACACACAAACACGTCTGAGCTAGGGTTTTTCTTTTGCTCAAATGGGGGAATTAGCTGCAACTTAAAAGGAGAAAGGAGGAGGTCCCCCCCCCCTGCACGTCAGGAGACAACACATGGGGCCTGATTTCTGAAATTGGCTGGAAAGGTCCCTAAGATTTGGTCTTTTGACATAATCTACCCTAACTTAATTCCTTGAACCAAAAGAAGTTCCAAAGTAACACAATAACCCTTGGACCTTTTATATTTAATTTATTGTTATTATTATTACAATTAATCCTTTGTATCTATAAAATGTTTTTTAATTAATTATTTCACTTGCTAAATCTATAAAAATTTAGTCTTTAATTGTATATTATTCGCATTATTTACTAACCCTATTTCGAAATAAATAAACGGGAACGGGACGTTACAATTCTCCTCTACTTAAAGTAGATTTCGTCCTCGAAATCAGTCCTTGCCATCCCCGGCATGCTTGATGCGTGCAATTAGCTACACCTAAGTTTAATATTTATAACCTAACTACCTTAACTAACTAAATTGCACCTAGGCAGTGTATCTAGTCAAAATTATAGAATAGTAGGGTAAGTCGGGTGTTGATCACAGGGAACGGTATTGTCTAATTAATTTATCTACTACTAAATTAACCTAATTATTAACAAAAGAAGGGGTTTTATCTAATTTTGCAAGTTTAGATGAACTTAATTCTTAACACAATTCAATCAATAAACAAAACACTTCTGTTAGTTCGAATCCGCTTTCACTCAATGGTTTATAAATTAGTCATGACAATTACTGTTGGTTACCAATTAAAATAGGATTAGCAATTTAGGTCTATATTTACTAATATTAACTAATTCATGTAGATCTATGTATAGTCATACAATAGCTAACACAGAATTAATTATTTAATGGATTGGAGCTATGTAAGATTGATTTGATAAACACAATTATGGTCATAGTATGAGTTCTCTAGCACAGCCTAATTTATTAATTCAAGTTCTCAACTAAGATTGGTTCGATCTTAGCTCTAATAATCTAATGCTCACTAAATTACTAGGTGTTCAAATTCATGCAGAATAATGGTCATTAACTACACAGAATAAGAAGTTTAAGCAATTAAATTAACAAGCCAAGCATGCTAGGTAAACCAATCAACACAAGACATAACCAACAAGCAAAGTATAGTTTAATTAAATAAAACCATGAGTTCCAGCTTCATCTAGCTAACAGAAGCAGCTAGATTTAGCTCGACATCCTAGCAAATAAGCAAACACAATTCATAATTAAAATCATCTTTAAAGGTACCAAACTATGAATCAATTTATGAACTTCTTCTTCCTTGGTGTTAGAACCAACTTCCAGGCCTTATTTCTCTCTGATTTTCGACTTCTGGAACCTTTCTAAGCCAGCCAACCTCCTTAAAGTCGTAGGGATCAAGGATATATATAGTATTGAATTTTTTCCGATTCACCTCGTGAATATTCAAAGTTCACCTCGTGAATCCGTAAGTATCCGTATACAACACAGATTCCTGATCCGCGATGTTTATCTTCTAGAAGGCCATACTCACCTCGTGAATCTTCTAATTCTCACCTCGTGGGTACGCCTTTTTCTGATTTTCTTGTCCTTCAATCCTTTAACCTCCAAAGTTCCATTCTTTACCGCTTTTAGTCCCTTTTCTTCAAAATGTCTTCTTTTTTGCTGTAAAATATAATTTAACCTTATAAGTACCATTATTCTATGCAAATAACCAATATATATATATATATATATATATATATATATATATATATATATATATATATGTACTTACATATTGCCTAAAAATATGTATAAATATAGCAATATCAAAATACCCCACACTTATGCTTTGCTTGTCCTCAAGCAAATCTACTTATTTTAACTTAAACCTTCATCACTAGCATCACATAGAACAATCCAATTCCAGCTCAGCCATTATGCCAAGACCTCAACGCATGCATTTGTGTCTAAAATTTTTCCTAAAGGACCCCCCCCCCCATACTCTAAATACTCACAATCCTCATAAACACGCGCCCACTTCTTTTGAACAATGCTCATTTTATGCATCCCTCTGAATCCATCCATAGAAAACTTCCTAACCTCAAGGTATTTTTGTAAAGCTACCCAAGCATACATAACTAGAGAATTACAACTTTAAGATACCATAAAGGACTTCTTGAATTCTTCTTTCTTTGACATTTGATATTCAATTTGTACTTTGAATTCATCACCTTTTTGTGCGATTTTTGGTATCTTCAACTTTTGATTTTTCAGAATTTTTGATCTTTGATCTTCAAACTTTGATACTCTATAGCTCCAACAATTCTTCAATTTTTCACTTTTTGGTAATTTCTCTCTCTTTTTTTTACATGTACTCACTCTTTTTTTCACTCAAAGACCTACATGCTTAAGCAGGGGTGCTTAACTTCAACCTTTATTGGTTAAGGTATTAGTCTTCCTGGATACATTTCTGGTACACGATGCTAAACATATTGCATCCATCGAACTAAGCGAGGTTGTGTTTTTGTCCCATGATTTCACTAGAATAAAGGAGGCCACAAATGCACTATAACGTATATTGGCTCAACTAAACATTTGAGCTCTCATCGGATCATCCCACACAATAGTAGCAACTTAAGTTTAAATTATTATTATTACTAGAATTAAATTATTAGATTATTATTTCAAATTTATTAAAATTTTTAAATTTACTACTTTTCTAGCAATTTACTTTTTCTACCCCTACCCCACACTTATTACATACAATGCCCTCATTGTATGCTATGCAAAACATATAAATAAAAAGAGGGAGAAAAATAAACAGACTCCCCTGGGATAGAAGTGGCGAGATCGAACTCCAAAAGTGTGGATAAAGTGTGCATCTTGAATACGGACTTCGTGAAATAGGAACTGGGATCTTGAACACGCGAGATATGTAATGTACCGGCAAAGTATGGAATCGAAACTTCAATCTTCAACAAATGTGGTGTAAAACTCCAAAACGGAAAGAACAATGTGGGAAAGCATACGCCACATTGCATGGTAAAGAAAATGAGACATTCTTATCCTCATGATAATCCCAAAAAGAATGGTGGTGAATCACATAATGAATATGGAACAATAACATTCATTTTTTTTGTGAAATATAAATCCACGTCGTGGGGCTACTGAATTCACGAGGTGAATATATGAATATTCACGAGGTGAAGTTGGTGTGAAGCGGGTTATGGGAAGTCATCATATACTGACTCACGAGGTGAATATTTGAATATTCACGAGGTGAAAACTGGAATCCCAGAAATAATTTGCCCCCAACTCTTCTTTCAATTCTTGTATTCAACCCCATGTCTTAATGGATTAAGACTCTTCTACCTATTATATTGGACTCTTCTCTCTAACTATACCTTCGCTCTTGACTCACCCCACACTTATTTTAAATTGTGGGTCTCGACTCTCGACTTTAAACACTCCCGGCTAAACATATATGCACTCATATCTCGACATCCTTTTCATGCGGCTCCTAGCAAATCTGGAAATTAATAACCAAAGAAAGCAAAAAGTAACATAATATCTTAATAGTCTTACAATCCAAACAAATTTAAAATTAACATAAAACCAAACCAAACAAGACTAAAATAAACGAAATAAAACTAAAAATAAACGATCAATCATCCTCATCATCCTCGTTCGCTCCGCTAGTCCCGGCTCCGTCTCCTCTTGGCATCCATAACTCTTCCCACGTAGGAATATAAGGGCATTGAGGTGGTACGGTGGGTGGTCTTACCACATTCATATGAGAGAACATGGCTTCAAGAATTTGGGTGTTATAAGTCACCCCACCGCGTAAATTATCCAAATAAGAACCCACCCGGCTTTGGAACGGATTGGTGGGTATGCCACCCTCGTATGGTTGGGATCTACCCATCTCCCCCCGGGCCCTCACGTTCCTTCTTCGAGGCCTTGGTTGTTGCTCGGGCTCTTCGGTCGGTTGGTCCTCACCCTCGTTATCGATGTGCGGTATCCCCCAATGCGTCCCATAATTGACCACAACCCGTATGGTCTCAAGGTATCCCATAGAAAATGTGTGTTCCCTTATATACACGTAAGTGTCCTTGTAGTCACAGGAACGAACACGCCATAAGACTTGGCTAAGCGGGTGACAAAATGGCCACCACAAATTAGGCTCCCGGGTCGGGAACTCACTGCATATTCTGCCAAGTAACGAACCAAGAAGTAGGAAAGATTGCACCAAAACCCCGGTTGTAAAATAGACCACAAGAAAAATAAATTAATCTTGGTGACCTTATCTCCAAATTTTTTATGGTGGATGGAGAATGTGATCAGCCTGTGAAGCAAACGGTGAATGGGTGATTTGATGCTGCTTTCTGGTGACACACCGGAGTTGAAAACACCAAAAGCGATATGGCTCCAAAAATCATATACCGACATTCCCCCGGAATAAGTATGGGTAGCCTCCCGTAAGAACATAGAAAACTCGGGGGGTCACGGTCTCGTGGGCCTCGTATAAACCCGTCCTCCATGAAAATTCTACCAAACTGCACTCCTTATATTCCCCACCCAGACGAAAGACCAATGCTTGTAAGTAGTTAGGGTCTTGGACATTTTCATGGAACACCACGGTAGAAAAGAATTCAACATACAATTCCTTGTAAACTCTTTCTTGGATGGCGAACAAGTTACTCCATCCCTTACATGTAAACGAATACCCGTTTCCCATAAAAGTTTTGGTAAGAAACGGGTTTAGTCTTTCAACGAGTCCAACCTCCTGAAGCCTTTGCCAATTAACTGTTGGGGCAATAGCAAACTCTCTGTTGTGTAACCATCCCAACCGGTTGTTGCACTGTGTCAAAATATCCCGAGGCAAGGTTGTTGGGAAGACGTAAAATGGGTGCAAACTAGCCACCCCAACTGGAACCCCTCTTATTGGACCCATTTCTGCAAAACAAAACAACAAACAACCACAAAACAAAAATCCAAGAAATTATTTAATAAACAGAAAACTGTTTTGATGGTGCCAGGATTCACCTCGTGAGTCTTAACAAACTCACCTCGTGAGTTCGCTATTCACAGCGAAAATCGGTCTTAATGATCAGAAATTGGGACTTAATTCTTGTTAGGGTTTACTCATAAACCATTTCTAATCACAATCAAGTAACATGCAATGGATGAATAACATATTTTGGGCAAAATTTCGACATTGAAGCATATGAAAAACCCTAGCCCCCAAATCAACAAACTAGTGAAAATTAACCAAAAGAAATATGAGATGTTTACCTTGGTGTGGAGATTACGTAAGAAAAAGTATTAAATTCAGTCAATCTAGGCCGAAATCGGGTGGGTGGGGGACCAAAGAACACTCTTCACTTCGTGAGGTTGAGAAAATGGTTTGGTCAAAAGGATTCTAAATTGTTTAAGCTGTGGTCCCGTGTCACTTTTGGATTCACCTCGTGAGTTCTTTCTAACTCACGTCGTGAGTTTTTATGGGCTAACGTGGTTGAGCCATTTAATTACATAATAATGGGCTAATAGTTTCATTTGGTTAAAATGTCCCACCCCGTATGTATTATGAGTTCACGAGGTGAATATTATCGAACTCACCTCGTGAGTTATGTCTGATCGAAAAATATAAACCTTAATTAACAATTCTTCTTATTTACCACTTAATTTGGATGATTAGATGATTGAATATCTAAAAAAAACTAAATATGCAAAAACTAAACTAAAGACATAAAGGAAAAGAAAATTCAAACCGAGCTCGGGTTGCCTCCCGAGAAGCGCTTCTTTTTCTTGGAGTCATGAGCCGGACTCCGTGCCTCCTTACGTTGAATCGTCTGAAGAGTCCATCACCAACTGAATCTTTTGTTCTTTCCATCGCCTCTTGTAAGCTTGAACTCGTCTAATGTACGCCTTCTTCGAGTTTTCCTTTTTAGGTTTCACGTCATCTATATCAAGCTTTCTTTTGGTCCCTTTATTCTCCAAGCTCTCTTTATTCTTCAACTCCATGGGAATCTTTTCTTCCGTCACCATTGGAATTGTCTCCTTGGAAGTTACCTCGTCTTTGTCATCATCACTCAATATTTCATCACTCTCCTTACTTACCCAAGAAGTTGGATTCGTGTAGGCAATGACTTCAACTAAAAATGGGACGGATGCTCTTGGTTTTGTTCGTTTAACTTGTCGAATCGTTTTGATTTCTTCTTCCGTGAGCTTCTCTAATTCTTCAAGTTCACTTTCTTCATCAATACTGAAAACCTCTTCTTGAACACCAATCCTCTTGAAACCATCTTCTATTCCAAAAATTTCCTTCTCATCTCCAACTCTCAAGGTGAGCTGGGATTCACGTATATCAACCAAGGCTCCAGCAGTATTAAGTAACGGGCGACCAAGAATAATCGGAACATCAGGATCATCGTTCATATCCAAAACCACAAAGTCTATTGGAAAAACGAATTTCCCAATTTTTACGAGAATATCTTCCACAATGCCCCGGGGTTGTGTCACTGAACGATTTGCCATGTGAATAATCATTTTTGTAGCCTTCAACTTCTGAATATCCAACTTCTGATAAAATGAATAAGGCATCAAATTTATGCTAGCCCCAGAATCGACTAAAGCATAAATCTTCATATTATTCCCAAACTCACATGGAAGAGTGAGGCGTCCAGGATCCCCCATCTTCTTAGGTATCTCTCCCAATACAGCTTTTGAGCTTTTCTCACTTAGAATCACCTTAGAATTCTTCTTTAGTTGTTGACGAGTGTCTAACAAGTCTTGTAAAAAAATTTCATATTCGGGAATTTTGGATAACGACTCGACAAAAGGAGTATTAATCGGGATACCCCTCACATGCTTAATAAACTCCAAATGCTCTCTTTCCAGTGGACTAAGATCAGCTCGGGAAGGAAACGGTAAAGGCGGACGATAAGCCGTAATGGATTTTGAAGTTTTTTGTTCAGACCATGCCCACGACGTGAGCATAGATGGCTCACGTCGTGAGCTCACTAATTCAGCAGAATTTTGATTTTCGATCTTTAACTTCTCCGGTTCTGGTTCGGGTTACTTTTGCTCCACTACTAACGTTTCTAGAAACTCAGAGATGGCCTCTTCTTCAGTATCAATTGTCATTGCATGGGATTGAGCATTCTTTTCGGGAAATTGTGAGGATAATTTGTTGCTCACCAAAGTAGTTAGTTGACCAATTTGGACTTCGAGATTATGGATCGATGCTTGATGATTTCTTAATGAAGCTTACTGGTCAATCATCATTGTTTGTTGTTCTTTCATCATTTTCATGTGTTCCTTTAGCACTGCGTCGGTATCATCATCCTTTTCTCGGAAGCTTCCATAAATTTGGTCAAAATGTTTTCCAAGTCTACTTTCTTCTCGGCTGGTGGTTGCTCTTTTTGGTAGGAGCCTCCGCATGTTTGCTTATATTTCTCTTCCTTTTGCCTCTTGTATTCATCATATGGCAGCCACTCTTTCTTTGATTTTCTCCAGTCCTCATCATACTTATCCCCACTCGAGTAGCAAACTTGAGCTTTTTTGTATCCGTTATCGTCTAAGTTGCAATCCTTGGTCAAGTGTGGACCATTACACCTTTCACATCCAACTCTTATTGCATGAATTGATTGGTCCATTTGGGTCAATCTCCGGTCCATATTATTCAACATTGCCATCATAGCAGCCATTTCTTCAGATTGTGCACCCCCATTGCCTTTTGTTCCATCTTGTCTTGGGTTTTGGTACTCACGAGAGTGTTTTGTGAATTCTTCAATTAGCACATTGATTTGATTAGGATTCTTCTTCGTGAGAGGACCTTGCGAATCAAGGAGTTGTCTAGTCATGACATTTACCCCATCATAGAAGATAGACACCTCTTGTTGAATATTAAGGTCATGTTGAGGACAATTCCTTAACAATCATTTGTAACGCTCCCATGCCTCATATATTGACTCCCCCGGCTGTTGCTCAAAGTTGGTTATTGCCTTCTTGAGTTTTGCTATCTTGGATGGTGGGCAAAATTGGTCTAGAAACTGCTCACGCATTTGAGCCCAAGTAGTGATCGTACCAGGTGGGAATGCCTTCAACCAGTCTTTTGCAGCTCCTTTGAAAGTAACTGGTAGCATCCTCAACAAGACATTATCTCTATTGATATTTGGGACATTGAAATAGTCAGCAATGTCGTTGACCTCATCTAGATGTTTGAAAGCATCCTCACGATCCTTTCCATAAAACGGAATATCCTTTAGTGCATTAATGATGTGGCCCTTCAACTCGAATGTGGCAGTGGCAGGAATCGCGGGTTGTACTAATCCCGGACCAATATCTTCTCAAATACCCTTCTTGTAAGCTCCCATTGTCATTTCTTCAATGTTCGCCATTTTGTTGCTTGGCTTGTCTTCGGGTTCGCTCGTATATAGTCCAAACTCGTTCTTGGACTCGTAATCAGAGTCGTTTGGGATAAGTATTTGATCTAAACTTGCAACCTTGCTCTTGTCCTTTGTAGATGAGCTAGATTCTCCCGTTTTCTTCCCTGACTTCTTTGAGAACACTAACTTGAGTTCTTGTAAGGGTGTCTTCTTTGGTGTTTGATCTTCTTTCACGTTCTTATCTTTCTTTTTGCGAAGGGCAGACTCTGGATCTTCAAGAGGTGGCACCAAAGGTGTATTGGACCCTCTGGTCATGTACCCCTGCAAAATACACAAAATAAAAACGTAAAACTGAACTAAAATAGAAAAGAAAACTAAAAAACAAAGAAAACTAGGAATCACAGGATTCACGTCGTGAACCTATAAAGCTCACGTCGTGAGTTCTGTAATGCTAGAAAGAAAAAAAAAGAAACTGAAAAATAACTTTTTTTCAGGTTTTACCCCACAAAAAGGATCGATTAATTTAAAGCAAAATAAATCAGTAGTTAACTAAGTCGTTCCCCGGCAACAACGCCAAAAACTTGATGCGGTCATTTAGCTACACCTAATTTTAATATTTATAACCTAACTACCTTAACTAACTAAATTGCACCTAGGCAGTGTACCTAGTCAAAATTATATAATAGTAGGGTAAGTCGGGTGTCGATCACAGGGAACGGTATTGTCTAATTAATTTATCTACTACTAAATTAACCTAATTATTAACAAAAGAAGGGGTTTTATCTAATTTTGCAAGTTTAGATGAACTTAATTCTTAACACAATTCAATCAATAAACAAAACACTTCTGTTAGTTCGAATCCGCTTTCACTCAATGGTTTATAAATTAGTCATGACAATTACTGTTGGTTACCAATTAAAATAGGATTAGCAATTTAGGTCTAAATTTACTAATATTAACTAATTCATGTAGATCTATGTATAGTCATACAATAGCTAACACAGAATCAATTATTTAATGGATTGGAGCTATGTAAGATTGATTTGATAAACACAATTATGGTCATAATATGAGTTCTCTAGCACAACCTAATTTATTAATTCAAGTTCTCAACTAAGATTGGTTCGATCTTAGCTCTAATAATCTAATGCTCACTAAATTACTAGGTGTTCAAATTCATGCAGAATAATGGTCATTAACTACACAGAATAAGAAGTTTAAGCAATTAAATTAACAAGCCAAGCATGCTAGGTAAACCAATCAACACAAGACATAACCAACAAGCAAAGTATAGTTTAATTAAATAAAACCATGAGTTTCAGCTTCATCTAGCTAACAGAAGCAGCTAGATTTAGCTGGACATCCTAGCAAATAAGCAAACACAATTCATAATTAAAATCATGTTTAAAGGTACCAAACTATGAATCAATTTATGAACTTCTTCTTCCTTGGTGTTAGAACCAACTTCCAGGCCTTCTTTCTCTCTGATTTTCGACTTCTGGAACCTTTCTAAGCCAGCCAACCTCCTTAAAGTCGTAGGGATCAAGGATATATATAGTATTGAATTTTTTCCGATTCACCTCGTGAATATTCAAAGTTCACCTCGTGAATCCGTAAGTATCCATATACAACACGGATTCCTGATCCGCGATGTTTATCTTCTAGAAGGCCATACTGACCTCGTGAATCTTCTAATTCTCACCTCGTGAGTACGCCTTTTTCTGATTTTCCTGTCCTTCAATCCTTTAACCTCCAAAGTTCCATTCTTTAACGGTTTTAGTCCTTTTCTTCAAAATGTCTTCTTTTTGGCTGCAAAATATAATTTAACCTTATAAGTACCATTATTCTATGGAAAAAAACCAATATTATATATATATATATATATATATATATATATATATATATATATATATATATATATATATATATATATATATATAAATGTACTTAAATATTGCCTAAAAATACGTATAAATATAGCAATATCAATGCTCGACAGCCCGAGGGATATAACCATAACCTTGAACATACCATTACCTTCCTAAGGGAACTGATCCCAAAATAACTTTCCACTTCGAAGAAGACGAATCCACAGCCCCATGCTGAAACCCAATCTACTCTATATGAAACTTGAAGCCTTGAGATGGTCTGGCTCCCTGACAGACCACTCATACCAATTCATTGTTGTTGAACCCAGTCCGTTATTCTCCCATATAACTATTCAACTTCTAATAAGTGGGGGTTCCAACATCCAGATACTTCTCATACACCTGAAAACCCAATTCATCAGTATCGCCCTAATCACAGAAACTGTCTGAAATAGTAGGTTGCCTTCTGGTTGCTTCCGTAGTCCCCTGAGACCTCCCTGGTCCCAACCTATCTGGAATATCGAAGTCCTGTCCGGTTGTTGAGCCAAGAGTAATCTCACAGTTGTCCCACGCGACTCCAAAAGAAACTTTGGCTAGAAATAACTACCCTAGCTATATCGCCACTCATGGCTCCATCAATCCTTCCGGTCCATCCGACCACAATGACCTGACAATTTGTCGCCATCGAACCAAATACTAAAAGTGAACGCTACCAGAATACTGTAGTCTTACATCATGTCCGGTCTCCAACGACCTATCGTTTCCTGATTCCAATTATATATGTTGTGGTCTACCCACAATCTTGCGAACTGGCCCACCTGGCCTAATCTTCTGAAACAATTCGTGAATGCTACGAGTCCTCCCGCAGTCTCACAACACTTCCCTCACTATCTGACCGCTAGATCTAACGGATCACATACAGAGTCTTCGGCATGACTGGACCGCCTCACCGAGCCTTCAGTCTATCTGGACCACTCTCAGAACCTTCAGCATATCTGGACTGCCTCTCCGGGCCTTCAGCCTGTCTGGACCGTTCTCCGAGCCTTCGGCCTGACTGGTACGCCCCGCTGGCCTTCAATCTATCCGGACCGCTCTAATCCTGTTGAGCATAAACCTGGACCCATCCTGGTGCCCTCTCCCATATAGCCACTTCTCCCCCACTTGGGGTTTCGAACTCCTGATCCAATCCATGGACTATAATCTCGGCCTAACTCTAGACCTCATGTTGATAGCCCACCCTCTCGGGAAGCCGTGGTGTGATCCTTGACCCGTGTATCTACCACATACGCTATATAACCCCCACACCCGTGTTGAATGTACTGTCAAGCCTTGGTAGCTAACAAAGCCCTCAATCTATCAATCCAAAAACCCTCAGAGTCGAGCACACACTCGGCCGAACACCCGAACTGAACTCAATTCATGACTAGAACCCCAACTTGGTTCCCCAAATTCTGTTATCAAGCACCAAGAAGACGCGTTTCACATGCTGGGGATTTTTACCGAACCCCTAACAAACACAACCCTCAACCAAACAGCCACTTGGGCCTCCTTTCTCCTTGACGGGATGTGAAACTTATCCCCGTTTCAAAACCGATCCCGCTTTTGCATCCCGGGGTAAATCTCCCCCACTTAGATTCGACTAAGCCTTCACAATACATGAAAATTGGATGATTCCCAATCCTTCTCACTTCCCAACGATCGATCCGATGACAACCAACTCTTTCCAACTAGTGCTCCATTACTAGCCAATCCCAAATGTTCACACACTTCTAAGAGCTAGATGAACACTTCCTGAATCCTAGTGAAACCGACAGTCCCTAATGCTTGAATGATCCCACCATAATCTTAAAGACCAAAAGATGGGTGCTCCAACCAATACCTCAGCAACGAGCTACTTCCCTTGTTGCTTTCATCCGCCAATCAGTTATAGTTACTAAACCACTGAATGCCGACAATGTTGAATAACCATCCTGTGGGGCCCTGTCCGCAGACCTCCCACATACTACCCATCTTCCCAGGGTGCTCCAAACAAATCTCCCGCTCTCGGGCTCTACAAATCATATCATTCAGGGTCTCGCACCCTATCTCACTCACCATGTCACACCCCAAAACCGGAACGGCGGAATCGTTCGGGGGTGGAGGACGTCATGTACAGTATCACAACAATGCAAAGTAGTAAACAAGTAACAACATCATCCATTGCATTAATAATATAATTTCATACAAGTGTGTTATGTCAAGTTATATAGACACCAAAAATAATATACATCAAAATAAAGATGAGTCCTGAACGAGCTCCATCTTCGCAAAAACCTGGCTCCGGTACCTGTCTACTGGCGACCTAAGAATACAAGTTATTTTGAAAGAGTTTATCAGCTTTAAAGCTGGTGAGATCATAAGTATATTAGTGTTTGTAGTTGTATGAAAGTGTTTTGTAAGTTTGTAATTGTATATGTTTGTAAAAGTTTGTAATTGTTTGAACTCTCCTAGAAAACCCTATGTTTCCTACTAAAAGTAGCCTTCTACCAAGGCATCTAGTATCTGTGTGTGTGTGTGTGTCTTGTAAGAGTGTGTATTTTCCCAAATCCGACTATTATGACCAAAAATATAGTTTTTACATTATTGTTTATTGTGTGAATATCACAAAGTAAATGTAATGGGAAAATGATATAGTACTGTAGTGTTGTATTAAGTAACTACTGTTGTACTAACTACTTTAAACCAATTTTTATTTAAAGTACCATGTGATCGGCCTGTATCCTGCTACCGAATCAATAGAAAAACGACGATGTAAGACGTCGTAAGAAATGACGTTTGGCACCCGTAGACTTGCAAGTCCCACTGTAGCGAGCAGCAAGGTGTAGGATAGTCAATCCAGTATACATCTATACACAAACTCATACGCTCCCCATTTAAGGAGATTCTGGACACAAAAACGGTCATGGCAGGTAGTGCCATGCCCCGTTAGGTGGCTCACATAACTGTAATAATGTATATGTAATGAATGTGCTAGTTGTATTGTATGTTCTACCTCTGTCTAGCCTGTATGTTCTCTCTGTATGGTATTGTTTGTTATCTCTTTCTCTGTATGGTATTGTTTGTTATCTCTTTCTCTGTATGGTATTGTTTGTTATCTCTTTCTCTGTATGGTATTGTTAGTTATCTACTCTGTATGGTATTGTTTGTTATCTCTTTCTCTGTATGGTATTGTTTGTTATCTCTTTCTATGTATGGTATTGTTTGTTATCTACTCTGTATGGTATTGTTTCATGTATGAACTGACTCTTTGTATGTTTCATTGTTCTAATAATAGTATTAGTATCTTCCTAAACTACTCCTATAGTAGCTTACTAGTAATGTATGAACATGTATGTATACCCTTGCTACCCAAAGGTATGGAGCTGAATGAAAGAAGGAACCTTTGTATCTATATACATATACATAATATATAACTAGGATTCAAACGACCTTCGGACAGATAACCCTAATACCCTAAGTCCACAACCAAACAAGGAACAGGAAGTAAGGTGAGCTATCAGTCCTAAGTCCTTTCAATCCTACTTATATAACTATATCTATATAGATACACATTTAACAGAATATAAGTTTAAAAGAGTTTAAGTAAAAGTATTTGACATGAAAAGGAGTTTGTAAAACAGTTTGAAGTAAAACAGTTTGGTAACACAGTTTGAAAAGTAAGAAATCCACTTCTTTGGTAGTTATTAATCACATGTGATTGATATAATAACTATAATAATTCAACTTGTATTCCCCCCCCCCATAAAAGAATTTAAAAACATTTAAAAGGTTAATTAAGGGGTATGAACTCACCTGTAGTGAGTGGTTTGGATGAACTGATGATATAGGATTGCTAGGTGTCAACTGAAGACTTGTACACACACAATGATCCTAGTTAACATATAATAACACATATATGTATCCAATTAGTCTTTAAACAACTAATTAACAAAGTTAAGACATCCTAGGGCATGAAAAACACCTTATATAAGTGTTATAAGTGCTAAGGATTGCATCTAAATGTTGTAGGACATTGTTATTGAGTTTAGGGTTCAAGGGAACCCTTTATATGAGTTTACGGTTTTGTGACCATAACTCTTTGAGTTTACGGTCGTAAACCCATGAGTTTACGGCCGTAAACTCATGCTTCTTTGACCATGTGTGGTTTTGAAGCTCTACAAGTCCTTAGAAGCATTTCCACTTGAAGTATAAGCCTATGGAAGTGATTAGGGCACCATTTCACTCCTAAATGGAGTTTATGGTCCTTGGACCATTTGCCTTTGGGTTTACGGCCGTAAACCCAAATGGTTTATGGTCTTTTGATGTTTTCATGTACTTAGCTCATTAGGGAAGGGATCTATGCAAGTTTCCAAGGCTTAGAAGGGACTAGGGCACACTTTGGCACCCTTTTTAGGGTTTACGGTCCAAGGTGTTCTTGGACCGTAAACACCTTTGATCCTTGGTTTCCTTGGTGTTTTCTTGATGTATAGAAGTGTAACAAGCCTTATTATACTCTAGGATAGAAGTACTTACAAGATAGAGGCTTGAAAAGGTGCTAAAAGTCCAAGAACACTAGTGTGTGTTCTTGGTGTTCTTGGTAAAACTTGAAGATCTAACCTTTTGGAATGATTTCACTGATGGAAGTCTGTTAAATCACTAGATTAAGCAATATATCAACTTAATAGGGCTAGAAACACTTACAAGTTGAAGATCTTGAAGAATTGTTGGATGATACTTGAGAGAGAATTGAGTTTGGATCTTGAATTTGTGAAAAATGGTAAATAATGACTAAGTGTCATATATATACCCCCAATTTAGGGTTTACGGCCGTAAACACCTTTGTTTAGGCCGTAAACTCCAAACTCTTGGAGCTTTGGGACTTTATTGTTGCACAATAAACCCTAGAGCATCCTCTTTCCTGGTATCTCCTGAAGTACTAACTTAAAAAGACTCGAACTTATTCCAAAAAGCTTGAAAGTTAGCAGAAACTGTTCTGACTTCTATTGAATTGAAATGTTGTACAGAATAGAAATTTCAGGTTGTCACATCATCCCCCCCTTAGAAGGAATTTCGTCCCGAAATTAGAGCTTAAGCAAATAAGTAGTTACAAATAACTAAGTAAAAAAGAAGAGGATATTTCAGTTTCATCTGATCCTCTCGCTCCCAAGTGAATTTAGGTCCTCGCTTGGCGTTCCAGCGAACCTTCACTATTGGGATACGGCTTTGCTTCGTTTGCTTGACCTCCCGGTCCATGATCTCTACTGGTTCTTCCACGAAGTTGAGGCTCTCGTTGATCTCGATCTAGTCGAGTGGGATTACAAGAGTCTCGTCAGACAGACACTTTTTCAAGTTCGAGATGTGGAAAGTAGAATGTACGTTACTGAGCTCGCGCGGTAAGTTAAGTTTGTAAGCTACAGGGCCGATTCTTGCGAGAATCTCAAAAGGCCCTATGTACCTTGGATTTAGCTTTCCACACTTTCCGAAGCGTATCAAGCCCTTCCAGGGTGAGACCTTCAATAGAACACGGTCGCTCACCTAGAATTCCAACGGTTTCCTTCGTTTATCAGCGTAGCTTTTCTGTCGGTCTCTAGAGGCTTTCAATCGTTCACGAATTTGAACGATCTTCTCTGTCGTTTCCCGAATGATCTCCGGACCTGTGAGAGTGCTTTCAGGAACTCGTCCTTTAGCTAACTGGGTATCACCCACCTCAGCCCAGCACATAGGGGATCTGCACTTGCGGCCATAGAGGGCCTCGAATGGAGCAGCCTTTATGCTTGTGTGATAACTGTTGTTGTAGAAAAATTCGACAAGGGGTAAATGAGTATCCCATGCTTTCCCAAAGTCGATCACATAGGCTCGCAGCATATCTTCCAAGGTTTGGATAGTCCTCTCACTTTGCCCGTCTGTCTGGGGATGGTAGGTTGTACTCATGTCCATCATAGTTCCTAGGGAACTTTGTAACGACTGCCAGAACCTCGAAGTGAATCTACTATCTCTGTCCGAGATAATGGATATCGGAACACCATGCAGTCGTACGATCTCCCTAATGTAAGTTCTTGTAAGCTTCTCCATCTTGTCTGTTTCTTTGATAGGCAGGAAGTATGCGGACTTGGTCAATCTGTCGACGATGACCCATATGGTATCAATTCCACCCGTTGTCTTAGGCAACTTGGTTATGAAATCCATAGTGATCCGCTCCTACTTCCATTCCGGTATCTCTGGCTGTTGTAGTAGACCGGAGGGTTTCTGGTATTCGACCTTGACCTTGGCGCAAGTAAGGCATTTACTTACGAAGGTAGCAATCTCTGCTTTCATGTTAGGCCACCAGTATAACTTTTTAAGATCCAGATACATCTTATCTGAACCTGGGTGGACGGAATAACGAGTGTTGTGCGCCTCGTTCATGACCAAGTCTCTGAAACCACTAAGTTTCGGGGTCCAGATCCGATCCATGAGAAAATAAGCTCCGCCACCCTTAACCTCCAAGTTCTTATCCATTCCTCTCAGGGATTCACCTGCCACATTTTTAGGTTTCAAAGCGTCGAGCTGAGCCTCCTTAATTTGTGTAGACAAGTGTGAATGGATAGTCATAGTCAATGACTTGACTCTACGACCAGAATATTCTTTCCGACTTAGGGCATCGGCTACTACATTGGCTTTACCCGGATGATAACGAATTTCGCATTCGTAATCACTAAGTAGCTCGACCCACCGTCGTTGTCTCATGTTGATCTCCTTCTGGTCGAATATATGTTGTAGGCTTTTGTGATCTGTAAAGATTATGCTTTTTGTACCATACAGGTAGTGTCTCCAGATCTTCAGAGCAAACACAACTGCTCCTAGTTCCAGATCGTGGGTAGTGTAGTTGACCTCGTGTGTCTTCATCTGTCTCGAGGCATAGGCAATGACCTTACCTCGCTGCATCAGACTACATCCGAGTCCTTGATTTGACGCATCGCAATAGACGACGAAGTCTTCTATCCCTTCGGGGAGGGATAGTATTGGTGCGGTGCACAAGGCTCGCTTGAGCGTTTGGAACGCTCTCTCCTGCTTCTCTTTCCAGTCAAAGGCCACGCCTTTCTGGGTCAGTGTTGTAAGAGGTTTCGCAATGCGGGAGAAGTTCTGAATGAACCTGCGATAGTAGCCAGCGAGGCCTAGAAATTGACGAATTTCTATAGGCGTCTTCGGTGTTGACCAGCTCTCAATGGCTTTAATTTTGGAAGGGTCCACGTGTATTCCCTCTTCGCTAACCACGTGCCCTAATAATTCAACTCGTCGGATCCAAAATTCGCATTTCGAGAACTTCACATAGAGCTTCTCCGAACGAAGGGTTTCTAAGACTATTCGCAGATGTTGCCTATGTTCCTCCTTACTACGAGAGTAGATAAGTATGCCATCGATGAAGACGATGACGAACTGATCCAAGTAAGGATGACACACCCTATTCATTAAGTCCATGAATACTGCGGGCACGTTTGTTAATCCGAACGGCATCACTACGAATTCGTAGTGCCCATAACGAGTTCGGAAGGCTGTCTTCGGAAATTTGCCCCTTGAAGTTGGTCAAATAAATCGTCGATACGAGGCAAGGGATAACGATTTTTGACGGTCAGTTTGTTGAGCTCCCTGTAGTCGATGCACATACGAAACGATCCGTCTTTCTTCTTGACGAACAAGACTGGAGCTCCCCAAGGTGAGAAGCTTGGTCTTATAAAGCCCTTGCTGAGCAGTTCGTTAAGTTGACATGACAGTTCTTGCATCTCTGTAGGTGCTAGACGATAGGGCGATTTGGCTACGGGGGTAGCCCCTGGAACTAAGTCGATTCTGAACTCGACTTGTCGTTGCGGAGGTAATCCTGGGAGTTCTTCTGGAAAGATGTCGGGAAAGTTGCGTACCACTGGAATGTTCTGAATGTCTTTCGTTTCTTGGCTCACATCGACCACATGAGCAAGGAATGCGCGACATTCCTTTCGCAAGAATTTCTGAGCTTGAATGCTCGAGATGATACGGAGGTTCGTGCCGGGTTTGTCGCCATATACTACTAGAGTTTCGCCAGACGACAGATTAAGGCGGACAGCCTTTTCATAACACATGATGTCGGCACGATGAAGACTCAACCAATCCATGCCGATGATGACGTCGAAACTTTTAATAGATACCGGCATGAGATCGATCGAAAATGAATGGCTATCTAAAGTTAGGGTACACCCTATAAATATACTGGTAGTGCTCTCTATCTTTCCATTAGCCATTTCTACAGTGAACGGTTCTTTGAGTGCTCGTGATTTTTGCTTAAGTAAATGAGCAAATCTTTGGTTCACGAAGCTCCTCTCCGCTCCACTATCAAATAGTATACATGCATATGAGTTATCGAGGAGAAACGTACCAGTGACCATTGTGGGGTCGGCAACCGCTTCCTCATGGCCTATGGCCAGAACTCTTCCAACTCTACTAGAATTCCCTGCCTTTGGGCAGTCCCTCTTGTAGTGGCCCACGTCGCCATAATTGTAGCAAGCCTGGCCCACACCAGCGCCGGGGACTTGGTTGAGTGGTCTCGCCGGAGCTTTACAGAAACGGGCGGTGTTCCCCTTCCTGTTGCAGTTCGAGCACTGCATTTCCCGGCAGGCTCCTGTGTGGTGGAAGTTGCACTTGTTGCACTTGGGCAAACTTTCGGCGTATTGCCTTACTGGAGCAGCAGCGGCAGGTGCTATTGCAGCATGTACTGCCACGATCTGCTGCTTTTTGGCAGCCTTCTTCTTTCTCTTGTCATCTTAAAACTTCCGCTTGGAATCAGCGGTTCTGGCGGGTTCTGAGATGGTCAGGGTTGTTGTTGCGGCCGGGGTACGAACCCCATGGTCTATGAGCCGCTGTGCCAATCGCTTGGCACTATCAAATGTAGTGGTGTGTGATGCCAAAACATTTCCCTGGTATGGTGGCATCAGCCCCCATATATATCTCTCGATTTTCTTTCCCTCAGTATGAACCATGTTGGGACAGAGGGCCACCAGTTCACAGAACCTGGCAGTATAAGAGACTACGTCGGAGCCCTTCATGGTGAGGCTCCACAGTTCCTCCTCCAGCTTTTGGATCTCGCCCCTCGGGCAGTACTCTTCAATCATTAGATCTCTCAGAGTTTCCCATCCCATAGCATTAGCCACTATTAGAGATAGTGACTTGACATGGATATTCCACCATGTCAGGGCTTTGTCTTCGAAGGTGCAAGCAACGAACTTGACCTTGCTCCCTTCTGGGCAGGAGCAGATCTCAAAAACCGATTCGGTTTTCTCGAACCATTGCGAGAGGGCAATGACTCCGCCAGTCCCTCTGAAAGACTTGGGCTTGCAGTTGGTGAAGTCCTTATAGAAGCACTCTCTCAAGCGCAGCGGGATTTCACCATGAGTAGATAGGAAAGGGGTTCCTCCTCCAGTGGAACCTGAAGAATGATATTATGCCATGGTCGTAGCCACAGCCGCAGCTACAGCAGCATTCAGGGCTGCCGTGTCGAATTGAGGAGCAGGTGGTGTCGGTGCGGGAGGATCGCGTCTTGTTGATTTACGTGGGGGCATCTTTTAACTATAAGTTTAGAAAGATGAAGATATTGATAAGAATTTAATATGAAGTAGATAAGAATGACTCATGGACTAACTCTCCATATCCCAACAGCACAAGTGAATAGCACGATTGAATAGTATGATTGAATGAAGATCTAGTACTAACAGATGATAGCAATTGGATATTGATTTCCATAAGATTAGATATCTGTCAATTATACTGGGATTACAGATGTAATGAGTTCGGGAAAAATGACCTAGAAGTAGGTCTTACATCAACCAAGATGGAAAATTTTGACAGACTACGACCTAACGGGTCTAAGATTTACAAAGATAGGAAATTAGACTAGAGTTTTTACACAAACTAGGTTATATCCAAAAGAGAAGTCGATAAGACTCTATCGGCGACGAGAACTACTAGAGTGAGTTCTTGAATCCGACAGAAGGCGTTCTATGTCTCTCATGCGCCTATCATATCTTGCTTGATGAGCTCGAAGTTCCCTGACTTGAGCTTGGGTTTCAGCAAGTTCCCCCTGTAGAACTGCATTGCGGACCTGAGTCCTTTCATGAGCAGACTCTAGTTGGCGAATGTGGACTGTGTTAACGCCAGAGTTGGCGTCAATCTCCACTACTCGGTCAATAGCTGCTCGACCTTGCTCAGTGTTCCGAGCAATCCTACGGACCATTAAGGGTAGGACCCTGTCAGCTGAACCTCCTTCAGTGAGGTTGTAGAAGCTTCTGTCTCCATGGTAGGGCATGGGCTGCCCCTGTTCCTGACTCCACCTATTCAAGTTTGTGGCCCACAGAGGTGTGGGCCCTTGAAATGTTGGACGAGGGTTTGGGTTTTGGACAGCTGGGGGTTGGTTGTTGACTTCTGGCTCCGAGTCAGAACCATCAGAAAAGCCTTCAGCTTCGTGATCATCCAAAGGGATTGGGTGATCATCTTCTGGCTCTTCTCCAAGCCATCCAGCATTGCCGTTGTTGGGATAGTACGGGTCTCCGGGAAAATGGAATCCAGCCATTATATCTATGCGAGAAAAGGGATAAGGAAATAATCAATAGACGAACTAACTAGATAATTATAAGATGATCTTTATCAGTTACTCCAACATTTGCGTAGTGCATACCAGTCATAGGTAACCTAGACAGGATAGACCTTCGAATAAGTGATCCTAACTCTAAGCCCACAACCAAACAAGGAACAGGAAGTAAAGCAAAGATCACAGATTCTAAGTCTATGATATCCTAGACACATATAACCTTAGCGTATCCACTCCGCAACTATTGACATACTTAATAAAGACCTTTAGTTCTCAGGTAAGTAATTAATAGTAACACAAAATACTCCTATAGTATTTTAAGTTTATGTTCTGTTCTACTGTTCTTGTTGTAGAAGTGTTGGTAAGTTTTTAGACTTGTTCAACCTCACAAACACACTTAGGCACATGCTAATCACTCCTCGGATAATGTAGTTGATCAGGCTACATCTTCCCAGGGTTGACCATATGTCTCTAAGTCTACTTGTGCTGTCCAACAATCGTAATACTTTTGTTCTGTCCTAGTGACACTGATTTTAGTATGAATGCAGGTATGTATACTTGGTTAAATATTTTATTATTTAAAAGTATAAACTCTTTATCAGAGTATTTTAATCCCGCTGTGTTTATAGTTCGTATATCTTTTATGGGTTGATACACTCGATTCACTATAAACAAAGCTCTGATACCAATCTGTCACACCCCAAAACCGGAACGGCGGAATCGTTCGGGGGTGGAGGACGTCATGTACAGTATCACAACAATGCAAAGTAGTAAACAAGTAACAACATCATCCATTGCATTAATAATATAATTTCATACAAGTGTGTTCTGTCAAGTTATATAAACACCAAAAATAATATACATCAAAATAAAGATGAGTCCTGAACGAGCTCCATCTTCGCAAAAACCTGGCTCCGGTACCTGTCTACTGGCGACCTGAGAATACAAGTTATTTTGAAAGAGTTTATCAGCTTTAAAGCTGGTGAGATCATAAGTATATTAGTGTTTGTAGTTGTATGAAAGTGTTTTGTAAGTTTGTAATTGTATATGTTTGTAAAAGTTTGTAATTGTTTGAACTCTCCTAGAAAACCCTATGTTTCCTACTAAAAGTAGCCTTCTACCAAGGCATCTAGTATCTGTGTCTGTGTGTGTCTCCTGTAAGAGTGTGTATTTTCCCAAATCCGACTATAATTGACCAAAAATATAGTTTTTACATTATTGTTTATTGTGTGAATATCACAAAGTAAATGTAATGGGAAAATGATATAGTATTGTAGTGTTGTATTAAGTAACTACTGCTGTACTAACTACTTTAAACCAATTTTTATTTAAAGTACCATGTGATCGGCCTGTATCCTGCTACCGACTCAATAGAAAAACGACGATGTAAGACGTCGTAAGAAATGAAGTTTGGCACCCGTAGACTTGCAAGTCCCACTGTAGCGAGCAGCAAGGTGTAGGATAGTCAATCCAGTATACATCTATACACAAACTCATACGCTCCCCATTTAAGGAGATTCTGGATACAAAAACGGTCATGGCAGGTAGTGCCATGCCCCGTTAGGTGGCTCACATAACTGTAATAATGTATATGTAATGAATGTGCTAGCTGTATTGTATGTTCTACCTCTGTCTAGCCTGTATGTTCTCTCTGTATGGTATTGTTTGTTATCTCTTTCTCTGTATGGTATTGTTTGTTATCTCTTTCTCTGTATGGTATTGTTTGTTATCTCTTTCTCTGTATGGTATTGTTTGTTATCTCTTTCTCTGTATGGTATTGTTAGTTATCTACTCTGTATGGTATTGTTTGTTATCTCTTTCTCTGTATGGTATTGTTTGTTATCTCTTTCTATGTATGGTATTGTTTGTTATCTACTCTGTATGGTATTGTTTCATGTATGAACTGACTCTTTGTATGTTTCATTGTTCTAATAATAGTATTAGTATCTTCCTAAACTACTCCTATAGTAGCTTACTAGTAATGTATGAACATGTATGTATACCCTTGCTACCCAAAGGTATGGAGCTGAATGAAAGAAGGAACCTTTGTATCTATATACATATACATAATATATAACTAGGATTCAAACGACCTTCGGACAGATAACCCTAATACCCTAAGTCCACAACCAAACAAGGAACAGGAAGTAAGGTGAGCTATCAGTCCTAAGTCCTTTCAATCCTACTTATATAACTATATCTATATAGATACACATTTAACAGAATATAAGTTTAAAAGAGTTTAAGTAAAAGTATTTGACATGAAAAGGAGTTTGTAAAACAGTTTGAAGTAAAACAGTTTGGTAACACAGTTTGAAAAGTAAGAAATCCACTTCTTTGGTAGTTATTAATCACATGTGATTGATATAATAACTATAATAATTCAACTTGTATTCCCTCCTCCATAAAAGAATTTAAAAACATTTAAAAGGTTAATTAAGGGGTATGAACTCACCTGTAGTGAGTGGTTTGGATGAACTGATGATATAGGATTGCTAGGTGTCAAGTGAAGACTTGTACACACACAATGATCCTAGTTAACATATAATAACACATATATGTATCCAATTAGTCTTTAAACAACTAATTAACAAAGTTAAGACATCCTGGGGCATGAAAAACACCTTATATAAGTGTTATAAGTGCTAAGGATTGCATCTAAATGTTGTAGGACATTGCTATTGAGTTTAGGGTTCAAGGGAACCCTTTATATGAGTTTACGGTTTTGTGACCATAACTCTTTGAGTTTACGGTCGTAAACCCATGAGTTTACGGCCGTAAACTCATGCTTCTTTGACCATGTGTTGTTTTGAAGCTCTACAAGTCCTTAGAAGCATTTCCACTTGAAGTATAAGCCTATGGAAGTGATTAGGGCACCATTTCACTCCTAAATGGAGTTTACGGTCCTTGGACCATTTGCCTTTGGTTTTACGGCCGTAAACCCAAATGGTTTATGGTCTTTTGATGTTTTCATGTACTTAACTCATTAGGGAAGGGATCTATGCAAGTTTCCAAGGATTAGAAGGGACTAGGGCACACTTTGGCACCCTTTTTAGGGTTTACGGTCCAAGGTGTTCTTGGACCGTAAACACCTTTGATCCTTGGTTTCCTTGGTGTTTTCTTGATGTATAGAAGTGTAACAAGCCTTATTATACTCTAGGATAGAAGTACTTACAAGATAGAGGCTTGAAAAGGTGCTAAAAGTCCAAGAACACTAGTGTGTGTTCTTGGTGTTCTTGGTGAAACTTGAAGATCTAACCTTTTGGAATGATTTCACGGATGGAAGTCTGTTAAATCACTAGATTAAGCAATATATCAACTTAATATGGCTAGAAACACTTACAAGTTGAAGATCTTGAAGAATTGTTGGATGATACTTGAGAGAGAATTGAGTTTGGATCTTGAATTTGTGAAAAATGGTAAATAATGACTAAGTGTCATATATATACCCCCAATTTAGGGTTTACGACCGTAAACACCTTTGTTTAGGCCGTAAACTCCAAACTCTTGGAGCTTTGGGACTTTATTGTTGCACAATAAACCCTAGAGCATCCTCTTTCCTGGTATCTCCTGAAGTACTAACTTAAAAAGACTCGAACTTATTCCAAAAAGCTTGAAAGTTAGCAGAAACTGTTCTGACTTCTATTGAATTGAAATGTTGTACAGAATAGAAATTTCGGGTTGTCACACACCAGCTCAGTCGCCCATAGTTGAACTGCAGTAGCAGAAGCAACCTCTGCCCTAATCCGGGCTACAAACTATTCCCAAGACATAGTCTCTAATCCCAAAAGTGCAATAGATCGCACAATGAATCCTTATCGCCTGATACAAGAGATCCAAGGCAAACCGGACCTCACAAAATACTTATCTCACATCAACCCACCCGCGCTCACCAGCGCTGAACTACTGTCGCCAATCCCTATGACCAACTGACCCCGAGCTGGAATACAACCTGATCCTGGGGTCACAAGCCTGCTCACTCATTCGAGTTCGAAAACTGAAAGGGAACAATCTTTTCCCTAGAAAACGACATTCCACTCCATCAATTAACGATTCAACTTCCAGCTGCAAAACTCTAGCTGCACATAATCATCACTCCCTTCCGGACCCGCGTCTCGCATTCTGGCCTCGAGCAAAACCCACGAAGCCTCAAATCCAGAAACTCCTATGCTAGCCTCTCCCGCTCAACCCGCGGAATGTAATGAGTACAGAACATAGCTAGCCTCTCCCGCTTAACCCGCAGAATGTAATGAGTACAAAACATCTCCCTGATCCCAAGTAACTGCAGCCCTCTGCTCATCAGAATATGTCCCAGTAACTAGTCTCGGTACTGGAAAGCTCGACCAGCTCCTTCCCCTGCCGTCATTGCAGCTGATGTAGCTGCTACGGCAGCCGTCTCAGCAAAGGCTGCATAGCGCTCGTCGACATACTCAACCATGGCGGTCTTGTTAGACCCAAACATCTCCGGCAACTATGCCCGAAAAGAGCAGCACCCTCATCGTGCAGGATCTCCCGAGTCCTAGCATCCATATCCCCTGGTCTCATCTGACCAGTAGTCCCTGTCACAGCTGCTGGCCCATCCTGGCTGCCAGCTCCTGATCCAGATCAGGATCCAGTCTCAAAACATCTCGTAACCACCATTCTGATAATACACCAGAGAGATCTCGGATAATCCATATAACAACAGGGAACCAACTCCCAACTAACCCCAGGGGTTGTGACTTCCTTGCTATGTGTATGGGTCTTGTGCTTTCAGTAGTACGGGCCCATACTACCTTCCACACCTACCCATATTTGTCTCAAGTATCACCACAACACCCTAACAATATACATAAACATAGCGAGCGCTCAATCCTCACTCCTAGAGGAATGCTAAATATATCATAACTGGCCTCCCGGCCTCTCACAACCCGCCCATGAAACTTCCACCAACCCTGCAACACTCATGTATGCTAACCATACATAACGTTGGACCCTATAGACTTTTGAATACTTGATCCTACCCTAAGCCCTTCATTAAACAAGAACAAGAAATAAGGCCAAACCAAACATTCTCAGGCTATAAGATCTTAATTATGTACGGTCATGATGCATACACTAAGCAAATACAGTAATGATGTCAATTTCATATAAGGAAAACCCTAGGGTATCAGGCATCATATAATTAGGAAATTCTATCATGCAATTCGTGAAGATCCCTAGCCTAGTACTAGCATGTTGTTCTAACATATCACACAATCAAATAATCCGTAAGGTATTTTGGGGTCTATCCGCGAGCTCCGACTGATCGTACACTTGCATCCTCCTTTATTATTTTGAAAACATTTTAAGAAAATCATTTTAAAATCTTGTCCTCAGTTTGAAACTGGAGACACGCGAGTGTTTCCTCCAATTCACTCAAACCAAGGCTCTGATACCAACTTGTAACATCCATAAAAATCATGCAAAATTTAAACTTTTTAAAACATTTCAAAACCCATGATTATTACAAAACTTGTTTTCAAAATAGTATATTGTTAGAGTATCCCGGAATCAAAACATAAAATCATAAAGTGTGAGGAATGGTACCATCATGCCTTCTCCTTCCCGCGATCATCAGAAGTACCTGAAACAATAATCGATAAATGTAAGCTCGAAGGCTTAGTGAGTTACCCCCAAAATACCAACGCCATACATATATAACCATATCATATAAACATACAAGCAAACAGCATGCATAATGAGTCATCAGTCTGACTGGACCGAATCCCGGTCCTCAGTCTATCTGGACCGCTCTCCGAGCCCTCGGCACGTCTAGACCGCCCTTATTGGGGCCTTCAGCCTATCCGGACCGCTCGTTGGGCCTTCGGCCTGACTAGGTTTGCCCGGCCCGGGCCTGCAGTCTACCCGTTCCGCCCAGGGTATCTTGGCCTACTGCACACAGCAGGACCTGCCTCAACCCTTTCCCCAAAGCAAATAAACATGTGCACATAAATATCAGACGCTAGCATGCAATAACAGATAGTCATACAGATCTAACAAATCACTATCATGTCAACCATCCTATAACCAGGATACCGATCTAACCGATCTCTAATATAGCAACCATCCTACAACCAGGATATCAATCTAACAGATTACTAGCATAACAATCATCCTAAAACCAAGATGAAATCTAACAGATCAATAACATAACAACCATCCTAAACCAGGATGTAAATCATAAAGGGTCGACCTTGATGTCGTAGACCCTGTTGATATAGTGAGGAGAACTCACCTGAAACAGCGAAAACGAAATAAAACCACTGCAATGACTAAGATGGATTCTCACTTCTTTAACACCTACATTCATATCAATAACCTCTATTTAGATCATATTTCAAATATTATATTCTAATGCCTAATACTTATGAAAATACTTAAAGTTTGGTTATTTTTTAAATAATGTATTAATATCTTTGTTATTTATAGTTATAATAATACCTTAATTTTTATTTTCCCTTCACATTATATGTATTAGGAACAACCCCGTATAAATGTGATATATATCTAGTTAATATCCACGTGATGGAATTTAGATAATAATTTCATTAGCATCATGACTTAATAAACTTTTACCATGTTATATAACTAAAATCAACGGTCAAAGCTATTCAACATAAACCGATTAAATAATTTGAATTCACAAGCCCCATATCCAGTTAAATTTTCTTGAAGGTTTTCAATTTATACTTTAAGGCATCTTAAAATGAATTATTTTATAAGATCTTACTTACCTCAAGGTAAGAACATAGCCGCATCCAGGAGCTTGTATCCACATAATTTTGGTAATATTAAAAACTAGGTGAATACTCGCGTGTTGCGCGCAAATATAATTACTTAATTAAAATAATAAAATTTTACAAATTGTGATTGGTATTTATACATGTAAAAACCAATGTCAGTAGCGTAATAAAACATATAGTTAACCTATTAGTTTTATTAACTGTAATAAGTTTATATCATTGATTACTTCTGCTATTAATTGATGCTTTTATAGACCGTTTTATGTTGCGTAAATTGTATATCAAAACATATGTTGATTTCTATATATATCAAATAAAAAAGTAGTATGAAAAAATAAATACTATAACTTCTGATGATTTTATAGACTGTTCTATGTTGTGCAATTATACATAAAACATATGTTGATTTGTATATAAAACAAATAAGAAATAATATGGAAAAATATTTTAACAACATAAAAACATTACAACATTTAGTATAACATTTACATCAAACAAAACTTATTAAACACTTACAAATCATTTAAAATGAATATTTATAAATCAACATACATTTGAATTATAGAAACATTGTTATAAAAAAAATCACATTGCAATAAACATTGAAGGGACAAAACTTATTTTTTCAACTCTTTTCATATTTGAATCACGGATATTTTCAAATATATTTTGATCAAAACTTATTTATATAGTAAAAATATAGCTATAATGTGTATAAATAAATGGAAAATAAAAAAAAAACATTGAACATTAATAATCATAACTTAAATAAAAAAAAAACTCTTGAATGTAGTGGAAAATAAAAAGGCATGACTAATTACATTAAATTTTGAATCAAAGCCACATTTAATATAGAAAACTCTTGAGTTGTATAGGAGTTTCAAACACTTGAGTTGTATGCAATAATATAATATAAATATTTAAAATTATATGTTATAATAACAATATTATTGGAATTTATCATTAAAATACACTAAGTTTTAACTAATTTTATAATTATTTTAAGTAAATAAAAGTTTTAACTAATTTTATAATTATTTTAAGTAAATAATATAATAATTTGTGTTTGAATTGAATTAAATAAAAGTTTTAATTTAATAATAATTATAGGTAATTTTAAATGATTTCGAAATAATTTATTTAAGTATTTTATTTCATTTATTATTATTATTATTATTATTGTTATTATTATTATTATTATTATTTCAAATAATAAAAAAATTTTAATATAATATAATCTATTTTGTAGTTTTACTTTATTTTAAACTATTATTATTTTTACTTAATTAAAAACTATTTGTTTGAAAAAATTTCATTATTATATTTTTAAAAAGTTATCGTACGTACTTCGGTATTGTACTTTTTCTTTTGTGCTTAAAACTATAAAATATTGGAAGAGAATGAAAGGTCCAAGTAAAATAATGATTTGAAATTCAAAGCTATAGTAATTTTTAAGTACTAAGACCAATTTAAAAAAACATGTTAAAAGTGGGTTAGGGAGTGGTGAGTGTTACATGTAAAGTATATTTTTATCGCTTATATTTTCTTATAAAAGTATTAATATTTTCTTTATTTTTACTTTAAATTTACAATGAAGAACGAAAAGAAAAAAGGAAATCGACTAATGTAATAAGATATAATAGAGTACTTATTTTTATTACTATAAAAACATTTAAAAAATGGAAACATACATATAAATTTTGCGAGAACATAATGAATTTATTTTTTATAAAACATAAATAATCTTTGGTTTTGAACAATAAAGGCATATCATATTTAAAATCATTCGTTATAATTCGTCATTATCACCAACAATTTAGAATAATAGTTGTAAATTTCTTTTTAACAAAATCAATTATAAAAAGTTCCATCAATGTTACTTACAACAAAATAAACGATAGAAACTAACATAATATATAACTAATAGCATAAAATACATGTTGAATAATGTTCTCTTGGATAGAAAAATGAATTGTCTTAACATAAAAGAGAAAGACGACATAAAAATACATACATGTTAACAAAGTTAATTGCTCTAATTGATAAATAGCTTAAAGGTTGATTTACCAAAAGCTCATGAGAAGTAATTATCAGTCCCACTTCATCATCTTATGATTATTAAAAGATCCATAACACATAAAATTAAAAAAAAATTGCCTCAAGTATACCTTTACACACTTACCCAAACTTAAAGCTTGGTTAATATATAAACCTTTACATGTACCAAATTTGCATTTACTTGCATTCACATTTGGAAAAGTTGCAATTGCTCTCTTATATCTATGGAACTATTCGCATAACTCTTCAAACTCTATCAATATAATCTATCATTATGAGTTGACATACATGCAATATGCAAGCTACAATGTTCTTATATAGGTTAAATATTTCATTTAACCTATCAATTAAATAGCGTGATTTGAAGAGTTTTGAAAGTTACAAATCACATCATTTCAATTAATCATAACTTAAATTATATTAGTTGAATATTCTTGGGAGTTTCAAAGGTTAAAGGAAAAATGCTAGTTTATAAGATATATAGATATAGATAGATGGAGCCCCTTTCCTTCTATTTCAAATAACTCTCATCATACCATGAGATCTCCATCAGCTTACTAGCTTATCATGACACTCCTTTCTCGAAACATAGGAGCACTGCCACACAGTTTCAGTCGGATTCCGAAACTACTTTTATTTGTTGGAAAAATCTCTATTATAGCATGCTTAAACTTCCAGGATACAGCTAGGAAGAAAAATACAACCCACAACCATCCCGTGGTGGCTTGTGGTGGCGATGGAGTGAGCTCCGGTGGCCAAATCTGCCAACTACGATAATGGTTGTAACCCTCGGTAAGAAAACAATAAGAAAAAAGAGATATATTGAAAGAAAGAGTTTTCTTACCTAAACCAAACGCTCCAAGCAACAACATCAACCTCCTCCACCGCCACTCCATGCTTTCCAGAAACTACAATCCTCTGATGGAGCTCCGGCGACATTTAATGGCGTTTCCAATGAACACTAGTGATGACAGCCTCTTTCCCCTTCTCTTTTTCTCTTTCGGACTCAAACTCCCTCCTCTAACTCTCCAGTCGCACACAACACACACACAAACACGTCTGAGCTAGGGTTTTTCTTTTGCTCAAATGGGGGAATTAGCTGCAACTTAAAAGGAGAAAGGAGGAGGTCCCCCCCCCCCCCCTGCACGTCAGGAGACAACACATGGGGCCTGATTTCTGAAATTGGCTGGAAAGGTCCCTAAGATTTGGTCTTTTGACATAATCTACCCTAACTTAATTCCTTGAACCAAAAGAAGTTCCAAAGTAACACAATAACCCTTGGACCTTTTATATTTAATTTATTGTTATTATTATTACAATTAATCCTTTGTATCTATAAAATGTTTTTTAATTAATTATTTCACTTGCTAAATCTATAAAAATTTAGTCTTTAATTGTATATTATTCGCATTATTTACTAACCCTATTTCGAAATAAATAAACGGGAACGGGACGTTACAATTCTCCTCTACTTAAAGTAGATTTCGTCCTCGAAATCAGTCCTTGCCTTCCCCGGCATGCTTGATGCGTGCAATTAGCTACACCTAAGTTTAATATTTATAACCTAACTACCTTAACTAACTAAATTGCACCTAGGCAGTGTATCTAGTCAAAATTATAGAATAGTAGGGTAAGTCGGGTGTTGATCACAGGGAACGGTATTGTCTAATTAATTTATCTACTACTAAATTAACCTAATTATTAACAAAAGAAGGGGTTTTATCTAATTTTGCAAGTTTAGATGAACTTAATTCTTAACACAATTCAATCAATAAACAAAACACTTCTGTTAGTTCGAATCCGCTTTCACTCAATGGTTTATAAATTAGTCATGACAATTACTGTTGGTTACCAATTAAAATAGGATTAGCAATTTAGGTCTATATTTACTAATATTAACTAATTCATGTAGATCTATGTATAGTCATACAATAGCTAACACAGAATTAATTATTTAATGGATTGGAGCTATGTAAGATTGATTTGATAAACACAATTATGGTCATAGTATGAGTTCTCTAGCACAGCCTAATTTATTAATTCAAGTTCTCAACTAAGATTGGTTCGATCTTAGCTCTAATAATCTAATGCTCACTAAATTACTAGGTGTTCAAATTCATGCAGAATAATGGTCATTAACTACACAGAATAAGAAGTTTAAGCAATTAAATTAACAAGCCAAGCATGCTAGGTAAACCAATCAACACAAGACATAACCAACAAGCAAAGTATAGTTTAATTAAATAAAACCATGAGTTCCAGCTTCATCTAGCTAACAGAAGCAGCTAGATTTAGCTCGACATCCTAGCAAATAAGCAAACACAATTCATAATTAAAATCATCTTTAAAGGTACCAAACTATGAATCAATTTATGAACTTCTTCTTCCTTGGTGTTAGAACCAACTTCCAGGCCTTATTTCTCTCTGATTTTCGACTTCTGGAACCTTTCTAAGCCAGCCAACCTCCTTAAAGTCGTAGGGATCAAGGATATATATAGTATTGAATTTTTTCCGATTCACCTCGTGAATATTCAAAGTTCACCTCGTGAATCCGTAAGTATCCGTATACAACACAGATTCCTGATCCGCGATGTTTATCTTCTAGAAGGCCATACTCACCTCGTGAATCTTCTAATTCTCACCTCGTGGGTACGCCTTTTTCTGATTTTCTTGTCCTTCAATCCTTTAACCTCCAAAGTTCCATTCTTTACCGCTTTTAGTCCCTTTTCTTCAAAATGTCTTCTTTTTTGCTGTAAAATATAATTTAACCTTATAAGTACCATTATTCTATGCAAATAACCAATATATATATATATATATATATATATATATATATATATATATATATATAAATGTACTTACATATTGCCTAAAAATATGTATAAATATAGCAATATCAAAATACCCCACACTTATGCTTTGCTTGTCCTCAAGCAAATCTACTTATTTTAACTTAAACCTTCATCACTAGCATCACATAGAACAATCCAATTCCAGCTCAGCCATTATGCCAAGACCTCAACGCATGCATTTGTGTCTAAAATTTTTCCTAAAGGACCCCCCCCCCATACTCTAAATACTCACAATCCTCATAAACACGCGCCCACTTCTTTTGAACAATGCTCATTTTATGCATCCCTCTGAATCCATCCATAGAAAACTTCCTAACCTCAAGGTATTTTTGTAAAGCTACCCAAGCATACATAACTAGAGAATTACAACTTTAAGATACCATAAAGGACTTCTTGAATTCTTCTTTCTTTGACATTTGATATTCAATTTGTACTTTGAATTCATCACCTTTTTGTGCGATTTTTGGTATCTTCAACTTTTGATTTTTCAGAATTTTTGATCTTTGATCTTCAAACTTTGATACTCTATAGCTCCAACAATTCTTCAATTTTTCACTTTTTGGTAATTTCTCTCTCTTTTTTTTACATGTACTCACTCTTTTTTTCACTCAAAGACCTACATGCTTAAGCAGGGGTGCTTAACTTCAACCTTTATTGGTTAAGGTATTAGTCTTCCTGGATACATTTCTGGTACACGATGCTAAACATATTGCATCCATCGAACTAAGCGAGGTTGTGTTTTTGTCCCATGATTTCACTAGAATAAAGGAGGCCACAAATGCACTATAACGTATATTGGCTCAACTAAACATTTGAGCTCTCATCGGATCATCCCACACAATAGTAGCAACTTAAGTTTAAATTATTATTATTACTAGAATTAAATTATTAGATTATTATTTCAAATTTATTAAAATTTTTAAATTTACTACTTTTCTAGCAATTTACTTTTTCTACCCCTACCCCACACTTATTACATACAATGCCCTCATTGTATGCTATGCAAAACATATAAATAAAAAGAGGGAGAAAAATAAACAGACTCCCCTGGGATAGAAGTGGCGAGATCGAACTCCAAAAGTGTGGATAAAGTGTGCATCTTGAATACGGACTTCGTGAAATAGGAACTGGGATCTTGAACACGCGAGATATGTAATGTACCGGCAAAGTATGGAATCGAAACTTCAATCTTCAACAAATGTGGTGTAAAACTCCAAAACGGAAAGAACAATGTGGGAAAGCATACGCCACATTGCATGGTAAAGAAAATGAGACATTCTTATCCTCATGATAATCCCAAAAAGAATGGTGGTGAATCACATAATGAATATGGAACAATAACATTCATTTTTTTTGTGAAATATAAATCCACGTCGTGGGGCTACTGAATTCACGAGGTGAATATATGAATATTCACGAGGTGAAGTTGGTGTGAAGCGGGTTATGGGAAGTCATCATATACTGACTCACGAGGTGAATATTTGAATATTCACGAGGTGAAAACTGGAATCCCAGAAATAATTTGCCCCCAACTCTTCTTTCAATTCTTGTATTCAACCCCATGTCTTAATGGATTAAGACTCTTCTACCTATTATATTGGACTCTTCTCTCTAACTATACCTTCGCTCTTGACTCACCCCACACTTATTTTAAATTGTGGGTCTCGACTCTCGACTTTAAACACTCCCGGCTAAACATATATGCACTCATATCTCGACATCCTTTTCATGCGGCTCCTAGCAAATCTGGAAATTAATAACCAAAGAAAGCAAAAAAGTAACATAATATCTTAATAGTCTTACAATCCAAACAAATTTAAAATTAACATAAAACCAAACCAAACAAGACTAAAATAAACGAAATAAAACTAAAAATAAACGATCAATCATCCTCATCATCCTCGTTCGCTCCGCTAGTCCCGGCTCCGTCTCCTCTTGGCATCCATAACTCTTCCCACGTAGGAATATAAGGGCATTGAGGTGGTACGGTGGGTGGTCTTACCACATTCATATGAGAGAACATGGCTTCAAGAATTTGGGTGTTATAAGTCACCCCACCGCGTAAATTATCCAAATAAGAACCCACCCGGCTTTGGAACGGATTGGTGGGTATGCCACCCTCGTATGGTTGGGATCTACCCATCTCCCCCCGGGCCCTCACGTTCCTTCTTCGAGGCCTTGGTTGTTGCTCGGGCTCTTCGGTCGGTTGGTCCTCACCCTCGTTATCGATGTGCGGTATCCCCCAATGCGTCCCATAATTGACCACAACCCGTATGGTCTCAAGGTATCCCATAGAAAATGTGTGTTCCCTTATATACACGTAAGTGTCCTTGTAATCACAGGAACGAACACGCCATAAGACTTGGCTAAGCGGGTGACAAAATGGCCACCACAAATTAGGCTCCCGGGTCGGGAACTCACTGCATATTCTGCCAAGTAACGAACCAAGAAGTAGGAAAGATTGCACCAAAACCCCGGTTGTAAAATAGACCACAAGAAAAATAAATTAATCTTGGTGACCTTATCTCCAAATTTTTTATGGTGGATGGAGAATGTGATCAGCCTGTGAAGCAAACGGTGAATGGGTGATTTGATGCTGCTTTCTGGTGACACACCGGAGTTGAAAACACCAAAAGCGATATGGCTCCAAAAATCATATACCGACATTCCCCCGGAATAAGTATGGGTAGCCTCCCGTAAGAACATAGAAAACTCGGGGGGTCACGGTCTCGTGGGCCTCGTATAAACCCGTCCTCCATGAAAATTCTACCAAACTGCACTCCTTATATTCCCCACCCAGACGAAAGACCAATGCTTGTAAGTAGTTAGGGTCTTGGACATTTTCATGGAACACCACGGTAGAAAAGAATTCAACATACAATTCCTTGTAAACTCTTTCTTGGATGGCGAACAAGTTACTCCATCCCTTACATGTAAACGAATACCCGTTTCCCATAAAAGTTTTGGTAAGAAACGGGTTTAGTCTTTCAACGAGTCCAACCTCCTGAAGCCTTTGCCAATTAACTGTTGGGGCAATAGCAAACTCTCTGTTGTGTAACCATCCCAACCGGTTGTTGCACTGTGTCAAAATATCCCGAGGCAAGGTTGTTGGGAAGACGTAAAATGGGTGCAAACTAGCCACCCCAACTGGAACCCCTCTTATTGGACCCATTTCTGCAAAACAAAACAACAAACAACCACAAAACAAAAATCCAAGAAATTATTTAATAAACAGAAAACTGTTTTGATGGTGCCAGGATTCACCTCGTGAGTCTTAACAAACTCACCTCGTGAGTTCGCTATTCACAGCGAAAATCGGTCTTAATGATCAGAAATTGGGACTTAATTCTTGTTAGGGTTTACTCATAAACCATTTCTAATCACAATCAAGTAACATGCAATGGATGAATAACATATTTTGGGCAAAATTTCGACATTGAAGCATATGAAAAACCCTAGCCCCCAAATCAACAAACTAGTGAAAATTAACCAAAAGAAATATGAGATGTTTACCTTGGTGTGGAGATTACGTAAGAAAAAGTATTAAATTCAGTCAATCTAGGCCGAAATCGGGTGGGTGGGGGACCAAAGAACACTCTTCACTTCGTGAGGTTGAGAAAATGGTTTGGTCAAAAGGATTCTGAATTGTTTAAGCTGTGGTCCCGTGTCACTTTTGGATTCACCTCGTGAGTTCTTTCTAACTCACGTCGTGAGTTTTTATGGGCTAACGTGGTTGAGCCATTTAATTACATAATAATGGGCTAATAGTTTCATTTGGTTAAAATGTCCCACCCCGTATGTATTATGAGTTCAGGAGGTGAATATTATCGAACTCACCTCGTGAGTTATGTCTGATCGAAAAATATAAACCTTAATTAACTAAATATTCTTCTTATTTACCACTTAATTTGGATGATTAGATGATTGAATATCTAAAAAAAACTAAATATGCAAAAACTAAACTAAAGACATAAAGGAAAAGAAAATTCAAACCGAGCTCGGGTTGCCTCCCGAGAAGCGCTTCTTTTTCTTGGAGTCATGAGCCGGACTCCGTGCCTCCTTACGTTGAATCGTCTGAAGAGTCCATCACCAACTGAATCTTTTGTTCTTTCCATCGCCTCTTGTAAGCTTGAACTCGTCTAATGTACGCCTTCTTCGAGTTTTCCTTTTTAGGTTTCACGTCATCTATATCAAGCTTTCTTTTGGTCCCTTTATTCTCCAAGCTCTCTTTATTCTTCAACTCCATGGGAATCTTTTCTTCCGTCACCATTGGAATTGTCTCCTTGGAAGTTACCTCGTCTTTGTCATCATCACTCAATATTTCATCACTCTCCTTACTTACCCAAGAAGTTGGATTCGTGTAGGCAATGACTTCAACTAAAAACGGGACGGATGCTCTTGGTTTTGTTCGTTTAACTTGTCGAATCGTTTTGATTTCTTCTTCCGTGAGCTTCTCTAATTCTTCAAGTTCACTTTCTTCATCAATACTGAAAACCTCTTCTTGAACACCAATCCTCTTGAAACCATCTTCTATTCCAAAAATTTCCTTCTCATCTCCAACTCTCAAGGTGAGCTGGGATTCACGTATATCAACCAAGGCTCCAGCAGTATTAAGTAACGGGCGACCAAGAATAATCGGAACATCAGGATCATCGTTCATATCCAAAACCACAAAGTCTATTGGAAAAACGAATTTCCCAATTTTTACGAGAATATCTTCCACAATGCCCCGGGGTTGTGTCACTGAACGATTTGCCATGTGAATAATCATTTTTGTAGCCTTCAACTTCTGAATATCCAACTTCTGATAAAATGAATAAGGCATCAAATTTATGCTAGCCCCAGAATCGACTAAAGCATAAATCTTCATATTATTCCCAAACTCA
Organism: Lactuca virosa; assembly: GCF_052849685.1. NCBI lineage: Eukaryota > Viridiplantae > Streptophyta > Magnoliopsida > Asterales > Asteraceae > Lactuca > Lactuca virosa. Next base: position 287,979,032 of record NC_136430.1, read on the forward strand.
CATGGAAGAGTGAGGCGTCCAGGATCCCCCATCTTCTTAGGTATCTCTCCCAATACAGCTTTTGAGCTTTTCTCACTTAGAATCACCTTAGAATTCTTCTTTAGTTGTTGACGAGTGTCTAACAAGTCTTGTAAAAAAATTTCATATTCGGGAATTTTGGATAACGACTCGACAAAAGGAGTATTAATCGGGATACCCCTCACATGCTTAATAAACTCCAAATGCTCTCTTTCCAGTGGACTAAGATCAGCTCGGGAAGGAAACGGTAAAGGCGGACGATAAGCCGTAATGGATTTTGAAGTTTTTTGTTCAGACCATGCCCACGACGTGAGCATAGATGGCTCACGTCGTGAGCTCACTAATTCAGCAGAATTTTGATTTTCGATCTTTAACTTCTCCGGTTCTGGTTCGGGTTACTTTTGCTCCACTACTAACGTTTCTAGAAACTCAGAGATGGCCTCTTCTTCAGTATCAATTGTCATTGCATGGGATTGAGCATTCTTTTCGGGAAATTGTGAGGATAATTTGTTTCTCACCAAAGTAGTTAGTTGACCAATTTGGACTTCGAGATTATGGATCGATGCTTGATGATTTCTTAATGAAGCTTACTGGTCAATCATCATTGTTTGTTGTTCTTTCATCATTTTCATGTGTTCCTTTAGCACTGCGTCGGTATCATCATCCTTTTCTCGGAAGCTTCCATAAATTTGGTCAAAATGTTTTCCAAGTCTACTTTCTTCTCGGCTGGTGGTTGCTCTTTTTGGTAGGAGCCTCCGCATGTTTGCTTATATTTCTCTTCCTTTTGCCTCTTGTATTCATCATATGGCAGCCACTCTTTCTTTGGTTTTCTCCAGTCCTCATCATACTTATCCCCACTCGAGTAGCAAACTTGAGCTTTTTTGTATCCGTTATCGTCTAAGTTGCAATCCTTGGTCAAGTGTGGACCATTACACCTTTCACATCCAACTCTTATTGCATGAATTGATTGGTCCATTTGGGTCAATCTCCGGTCCATATTATTCAACATCGCCATCATAGCAGCCATTTCTTCAGATTGTGCACCCCCACTGCCTTTTGTTCCATCTTGTCTTGGGTTTTGGTACTCACGAGAGTGTTTTGTGAATTCTTCAATTAGCACATTGATTTGATTAGGATTCTTCTTCGTGAGAGGACCTTGCGAATCAAGGAGTTGTCTAGTCATGACATTTACCCCATCATAGAAGATAGACACCTCTTGCTGAATATTAAGGTCATGTTGAGGACAATTCCTTAACAATCATTTGTAACGCTCCCATGCCTCATATATTGACTCCCCCGGCTGTTGCTCAAAGTTGGTTATTGCCTTCTTGAGTTTTGCTATCTTGGATGGTGGGCAAAATTGGTCTAGAAACTGCTCACGCATTTGAGCCCAAGTAGTGATCGTACCAGGTGGGAATGCCTTCAACCAGTCTTTTGCAGCTCCTTTGAAAGTAACTGGTAGCATCCTCAACAAGACATTATCTCTATTGATATTTGGGACATTGAAATAGTCAGCAATGTCGTTGACCTCATCTAGATGTTTGAAAGCATCCTCACGATCCTTTCCATAAAACGGAATATCCTTTAGTGCATTAATGATGTGGCCCTTCAACTCGAATGTGGCAGTGGCAGGAATCGCGGGTTGTACTAATCCCAGACCAATATCTTCTCAAATACCCTTCTTGTAAGCTCCCATTGTCATTTCTTCAATGTTCGCCATTTTGTTGCTTGGCTTGTCTTCGGGTTCGCTCGTATATAGTCCAAACTCGTTCTTGGACTCGTAATCAGAGTCGTTTGGGATAAGTATTTGATCTAAACTTGCAACCTTGCTCTTGTCCTTTGTAGATGAGCTAGATTCTCCCGTTTTCTTCCCTGACTTCTTTGAGAACACTAACTTGAGTTCTTGTAAGGGTGTCTTCTTTGGTGTTTGATCTTCTTTCACGTTCTTATCTTTCTTTTTGCGAAGGGCAGACTCTGGATCTTCAAGAGGTGGCACCAAAGGTGTATTGGACCCTCTGGTCATGTACCCCTGCAAAATACACAAAATAAAAACGTAAAACTGAACTAAAATAGAAAAGAAAACTAAAAAACAAAGAAAACTAGGAATCACAGGATTCACGTCGTGAACCTATAAAGCTCACGTCGTGAGTTCTGTAATGCTAGAAAGAAAAAAAAGAAACTGAAAAATAACTTTTTTTCAGGTTTTACCCCACAAAAAGGATCGATTAATTTAAAGCAAAATAAATCAGTAGTTAACTAAGTCGTTCCCCGGCAACAACGCCAAAAACTTGATGCGTGCATTTAGCTACACCTAATTTTAATATTTATAACCTAACTACCTTAACTAACTAAATTGCACCTAGGCAGTGTACCTAGTCAAAATTATATAATAGTAGGGTAAGTCGGGTGTCGATCACAGGGAACGGTATTGTCTAATTAATTTATCTACTACTAAATTAACCTAATTATTAACAAAAGAAGGGGTTTTATCTAATTTTGCAAGTTTAGATGAACTTAATTCTTAACACAATTCAATCAATAAACAAAACACTTCTGTTAGTTCGAATCCGCTTTCACTCAATGGTTTATAAATTAGTCATGACAATTACTGTTGGTTACCAATTAAAATAGGATTAGCAATTTAGGTCTAAATTTACTAATATTAACTAATTCATGTAGATCTATGTATAGTCATACAATAGCTAACACAGAATCAATTATTTAATGGATTGGAGCTATGTAAGATTGATTTGATAAACACAATTATGGTCATAATATGAGTTCTCTAGCACAACCTAATTTATTAATTCAAGTTCTCAACTAAGATTGGTTCGATCTTAGCTCTAATAATCTAATGCTCACTAAATTACTAGGTGTTCAAATTCATGCAGAATAATGGTCATTAACTACACAGAATAAGAAGTTTAAGCAATTAAATTAACAAGCCAAGCATGCTAGGTAAACCAATCAACACAAGACATAACCAACAAGCAAAGTATAGTTTAATTAAATAAAACCATGAGTTTCAGCTTCATCTAGCTAACAGAAGCAGCTAGATTTAGCTGGACATCCTAGCAAATAAGCAAACACAATTCATAATTAAAATCATGTTTAAAGGTACCAAACTATGAATCAATTTATGAACTTCTTCTTCCTTGGTGTTAGAACCAACTTCCAGGCCTTCTTTCTCTCTGATTTTCGACTTCTGGAACCTTTCTAAGCCAGCCAACCTCCTTAAAGTCGTAGGGATCAAGGATATATATAGTATTGAATTTTTTCCGATTCACCTCGTGAATATTCAAAGTTCACCTCGTGAATCCGTAAGTATCCATATACAACACGGATTCCTGATCCGCGATGTTTATCTTCTAGAAGGCCATACTGACCTCGTGAATCTTCTAATTCTCACCTCGTGAGTACGCCTTTTTCTGATTTTCCTGTCCTTCAATCCTTTAACCTCCAAAGTTCCATTCTTTAACGGTTTTAGTCCTTTTCTTCAAAATGTCTTCTTTTTGGCTGCAAAATATAATTTAACCTTATAAGTACCATTATTCTATGGAAAAAAACCGATATTATATATATATATATATATATATATATATATATATATATATATATATATATATATATATATATATATATATAAATGTACTTAAATATTGCCTAAAAATACGTATAAATATAGCAATATCAATGCTCGACAGCCCGAGGGATATAACCATAACCTTGAACATACCATTACCTTCCTAAGGGAACTGATCCCAAAATAACTTTCCACTTCGAAGAAGACGAATCCACAGCCCCATGCTGAAACCCAATCTACTCTATATGAAACTTGAAGCCTTGAGATGGTCTGGCTCCCTGACAGACCACTCATACCAATTCATTGTTGTTGAACCCAGTCCGTTATTCTCCCATATAACTATTCAACTTCTAATAACTGGGGGTTCCAACATCCAGATACTTCTCATACACCTGAAAACCCAATTCATCAGTATCGCCCTAATCACAGAAACTGTCTGAAATAGTAGGTTGCCTTCTGGTTGCTTCCGTAGTCCCCTGAGACCTCCCTGGTCCCAACCTATCTGGAATATCGAAGTCCTGTCCGGTTGTTGAGCCAAGAGTAATCTCACAGTTGTCCCACGCGACTCCAAAAGAAACTTTGGCTAGAAATAACTACCCTAGCTATATCGCCACTCATGGCTCCATCAATCCTTCCGGTCCATCCGACCACAATGACCTGACAATTTGTCGCCATCGAACCAAATACTAAAAGTGAACGCTACCAGAATACTGTAGTCTTACATCATGTCCGGTCTCCAACGACCTATCGTTTCCTGATTCCAATTATATATGTTGTGGTCTACCCACAATCTTGCGAACTGGCCCACCTGGCCTAATCTTCTGAAACAATTCGTGAATGCTACGAGTCCTCCCGCAGTCTCACAACACTTCCCTCACTATCTGACCGCTAGATCTAACGGATCACATACAGAGTCTTCGGCATGACTGGACCGCCTCACCGAGCCTTCAGTCTATCTGGACCACTCTCAGAACCTTCAGCATGTCTGGACTGCCTCTCCGGGCCTTCAGCCTGTCTGGACCGTTCTCCGAGCCTTCGGCCTGACTGGTACGCCCCGCTGGCCTTCAATCTATCCGGACCGCTCTAAGCCTGTTGAGCATAAACCTGGACCCATCCTGGTGCCCTCTCCCATATAGCCACTTCTCCCCCACTTGGGGTTTCGAACTCCTGATCCAATCCATGGACTATAATCTCGGCCTAACTCTAGACCTCATGTTGATAGCCCACCCTCTCGGGAAGCCGTGGTGTGATCCTTGACCCGTGTATCTACCACATACGCTATATAACCCCCACACCCGTGTTGAATGTACTGTCAAGCCTTGGTAGCTAACAAAGCCCTCAATCTATCAATCCAAAAACCCTCAGAGTCGAGCACACACTCGGCCGAACACCCGAACTGAACTCAATTCATGACTAGAACCCCAACTTGGTTCCCCAAATTCTGTTATCAAGCACCAAGAAGACGCGTTTCACATGCTGGGGATTTTTACCGAACCCCCAACAAACACAACCCTCAACCAAACAGCCACTTGGGCCTCCTTTCTCCTTGACGGGATGTGAAACTTATCCCCGTTTCAAAACCGATCCCGCTTTTGCATCCCGGGGTAAATCTCCCCCACTTAGATTCGACTAAGCCTTCACAATACATGAAAATTGGATGATTCCCAATCCTTCTCACTTCCCAACGATCGATCCGATGACAACCAACTCTTTCCAACTAGTGCTCCATTACTAGCCAATCCCAAATGTTCACACACTTCTAAGAGCTAGATGAACACTTCCTGAATCCTAGTGAAACCGACAGTCCCTAATGCTTGAATGATCCCACCATAATCTTAAAGACCAAAAGATGGGTGCTCCAACCAATACCTCAGCAACGAGCTACTTCCCTTGTTGCTTTCATCCGCCAATCAGTTATAGTTACTAAACCACTGAATGCCGACAATGTTGAATAACCATCCTGTGGGGCCCTGTCCGCAGACCTCCCACATACTACCCATCTTCCCAGGGTGCTCCAAACAAATCTCCCGCTCTCGGGCTCTACAAATCATATCATTCAGGGTCTCGCACCCTATCTCACTCACCATGTCACACCCCAAAACCGGAACGGCGGAATCGTTCGGGGGTGGAGGACGTCATGTACAGTATCACAACAATGCAAAGTAGTAAACAAGTAACAACATCATCCATTTCATTAACAATATAATTTCATACAAGTGTGTTATGTCAAGTTATATAGACACCAAAAATAATATACATCAAAATAAAGATGAGTCCTGAACGAGCTCCATCTTCGCAAAAACCTGGCTCCGGTACCTGTCTACTGGCGACCTAAGAATACAAGTTATTTTGAAAGAGTTTATCAGCTTTAAAGCTGGTGAGATCATAAGTATATTAGTGTTTGTAGTTGTATGAAAGTGTTTTGTAAGTTTGTAATTGTATATGTTTGTAAAAGTTTGTAATTGTTTGAACTCTCCTAGAAAACCCTATGTTTCCTACTAAAAGTAGCCTTCTACCAAGGCATCTAGTATCTGTGTGTGTGTGTGTGTCTTGTAAGAGTGTGTATTTTCCCAAATCCGACTATAATGACCAAAAATATAGTTTTTACATTATTGTTTATTGTGTGAATATCACAAAGTAAATGTAATGGGAAAATGATATAGTACTGTAGTGTTGTATTAAGTAACTACTGTTGTACTAACTACTTTAAACCAATTTTTATTTAAAGTACCATGTGATCGGCCTGTATCCTGCTACCGAATCAATAGAAAAACGACGATGTAAGACGTCGTAAGAAATGACGTTTGGCACCCGTAGACTTGCAAGTCCCACTGTAGCGAGCAGCAAGGTGTAGGATAGTCAATCCAGTATACATCTATACACAAACTCATACGCTCCCCATTTAAGGAGATTCTGGACACAAAAACGGTCATGGCAGGTAGTGCCATGCCCCGTTAGGTGGCTCACATAACTGTAATAATGTATATGTAATGAATGTGCTAGTTGTATTGTATGTTCTACCTCTGTCTAGCCTGTATGTTCTCTCTGTATGGTATTGTTTGTTATCTCTTTCTCTGTATGGTATTGTTTGTTATCTCTTTCTCTGTATGGTATTGTTAGTTATCTACTCTGTATGGTATTGTTTGTTATCTCTTTCTCTGTATGGTATTGTTTGTTATCTCTTTCTATGTATGGTATTGTTTGTTATCTACTCTGTATGGTATTGTTTCATGTATGAACTGACTCTTTGTATGTTTCATTGTTCTAATAATAGTATTAGTATCTTCCTAAACTACTCCTATAGTAGCTTACTAGTAATGTATGAACATGTATGTATACCCTTGCTACCCAAAGGTATGGAGCTGAATGAAAGAAGGAACCTTTGTATCTATATACATATACATAATATATAACTAGGATTCAAACGACCTTCGGACAGATAACCCTAATACCCTAAGTCCACAACCAAACAAGGAACAGGAAGTAAGGTGAGCTATCAGTCCTAAGTCCTTTCAATCCTACTTATATAACTATATCTATATAGATACACATTTAACAGAATATAAGTTTAAAAGAGTTTAAGTAAAAGTATTTGACATGAAAAGGATTTTTTAAAACAGTTTGAAGTAAAACAGTTTGGTAACACAGTTTGAAAAGTAAGAAATCCACTTCTTTGGTAGTTATTAATCACATGTGATTGATATAATAACTATAATAATTCAACTTGTATTCCCCCCCCCCCCCCATAAAAGAATTTAAAAACATTTAAAAGGTTAATTAAGGGGTATGAACTCACCTGTAGTGAGTGGTTTGGATGAACTGATGATATAGGATTGCTAGGTGTCAAGTGAAGACTTGTACACACACAATGATCCTAGTTAACATATAATAACACATGTATGTATCCAATTAGTCTTTAAACAACTAATTAACAAAGTTAAGACATCCTAGGGCATGAAAAACACCTTATATAAGTGTTATAAGTGCTAAGGATTGCATCTAAATGTTGTAGGACATTGCTATTGAGTTTAGGGTTCAAGGGAACCCTTTATATGAGTTTACGGTTTTGTGACCATAACTCTTTGAGTTTACGGTCGTAAACCCATGAGTTTACGGCCGTAAACTCATGCTTCTTTGACCATGTGTGGTTTTGAAGCTCTACAAGTCCTTAGAAGCATTTCCACTTGAAGTATAAGCCTATGGAAGTGATTAGGGCACCATTTCACTCCTAAATGGAGTTTATGGTCCTTGGACCATTTGCCTTTGGGTTTACGGCCGTAAACCCAAATGGTTTATGGTCTTTTGATGTTTTCATGTACTTAACTCATTAGGGAAGGGATCTATGCAAGTTTCCAAGGCTTAGAAGGGACTAGGGCACACTTTGGCACCCTTTTTAGGGTTTACGGTCCAAGGTGTTCTTGGACCGTAAACACCTTTGATCCTTGGTTTCCTTGGTGTTTTCTTGATGTATAGAAGTGTAACAAGCCTTATTATACTCTAGGATAGAAGTACTTACAAGATAGAGGCTTGAAAAGGTGCTAAAAGTCCAAGAACACTAGTGTGTGTTCTTGGTGTTCTTGGTAAAACTTGAAGATCTAACCTTTTGGAATGATTTCACTGATGGAAGTCTGTTAAATCACTAGATTAAGCAATATATCAACTTAATAGGGCTAGAAACACTTACAAGTTGAAGATCTTGAAGAATTGTTGGATGATACTTGAGAGAGAATTGAGTTTGGATCTTGAATTTGTGAAAAATGGTAAATAATGACTAAGTGTCATATATATACCCCCAATTTAGGGTTTACGGCCGTAAACACCTTTGTTTAGGCCGTAAACTCCAAACTCTTGGAGCTTTGGGACTTTATTGTTGCACAATAAACCCTAGAGCATCCTCTTTCCTGGTATCTCCTGAAGTACTAACTTAAAAAGACTCGAACTTATTCCAAAAAGCTTGAAAGTTAGCAGAAACTGTTCTGACTTCTATTGAATTGAAATGTTGTACAGAATAGAAATTTCAGGTTGTCACATCATCCCCCCCTTAGAAGGAATTTCGTCCCGAAATTAGAGCTTAAGCAAATAAGTAGTTACAAATAACTAAGTAAAAAAGAAGAGGATATTTCAGTTTCATCTGATCCTCTCGCTCCCAAGTGAATTTAGGTCCTCGCTTGGCGTTCCAGCGAACCTTCACTATTGGGATACGGCTTTGCTTCGTTTGCTTGACCTCCCGGTCCATGATCTCTACTGGTTCTTCCACGAAGTTGAGGCTCTCGTTGATCTCGATCTAGTCGAGTGGGATTACAAGAGTCTCGTCGGACAGTCACTTTTTCAAGTTCGAGATGTGGAAAGTAGAATGTACGTTACTGAGCTCGCGCGGTAAGTTAAGTTTGTAAGCTACAGGGCCGATTCTTGCGAGAATCTCAAAAGGCCCTATGTACCTTGGATTTAGCTTTCCACACTTTCCGAAGCGTATCAAGCCCTTCCAGGGTGAGACCTTCAATAGAACACGGTCGCTCACCTAGAATTCCAACGGTTTCCTTCGTTTATCAGCGTAGCTTTTCTGTCGGTCTCTAGAGGCTTTCAATCGTTCACGAATTTGAACGATCTTCTCTGTCGTTTCCCGAATGATCTCCGGACCTGTGAGAGTGCTTTCAGGAACTCGTCCTTTAGCTAACTGGGTATCACCCACCTCAGCCCAGCACATAGGGGATCTGCACTTGCGGCCATAGAGGGCCTCGAATGGAGCAGCCTTTATGCTTGTGTGATAACTGTTGTTGTAGAAAAATTCGACAAGGGGTAAATGAGTATCCCATGCTTTCCCAAAGTCGATCACATAGGCTCGCAGCATATCTTCCAAGGTTTGGATAGTCCTCTCACTTTGCCCGTCTGTCTGGGGATGGTAGGTTGTACTCATGTCCATCATAGTTCCTAGGGAACTTTGTAACGACTGCCAGAACCTCGAAGTGAATCTACTATCTCTGTCCGAGATAATGGATATCGGAACACCATGCAGTCGTACGATCTCCCTAATGTAAGTTCTTGTAAGCTTCTCCATCTTGTCTGTTTCTTTGATAGGCAGGAAGTATGCGGACTTGGTCAATCTGTCGACGATGACCCATATGGTATCAATTCCACCCGTTGTCTTAGGCAACTTGGTTATGAAATCCATAGTGATCCGCTCCTACTTCCATTCCGGTATCTCTGGCTGTTGTAGTAGACCGGAGGGTTTCTGGTATTCGACCTTGACCTTGGCGCAAGTAAGGCATTTACTTACGAAGGTAGCAATCTCTGCTTTCATGTTAGGCCACCAGTATAACTTTTTAAGATCCAGATACATCTTATCTGAACCTGGGTGGACGGAATAACGAGTGTTGTGCGCCTCGTTCATGACCAAGTCTCTGAAACCACTAAGTTTCGGGGTCCAGATCCGATCCATGAGAAAATAAGCTCCGCCACCCTTAACCTCCAAGTTCTTATCCATTCCTCTCAGGGATTCACCTGCCACATTTTTAGGTTTCAAAGCGTCGAGCTGAGCCTCCTTAATTTGTGTAGACAAGTGTGAATGGATAGTCATAGTCAATGACTTGACTCTACGACCAGAATATTCTTTCCGACTTAGGGCATCGGCTACTACATTGGCTTTACCCGGATGATAACGAATTTCGCATTCGTAATCACTAAGTAGCTCGACCCACCGTCGTTGTCTCATGTTGATCTCCTTCTGGTCGAATATATGTTGTAGGCTTTTGTGATCTGTAAAGATTATGCTTTTTGTACCATACAGGTAGTGTCTCCAGATCTTCAGAGCAAACACAACTGCTCCTAGTTCCAGATCGTGGGTAGTGTAGTTGACCTCGTGTGTCTTCATCTGTCTCGAGGCATAGGCAATGACCTTACCTCGCTGCATCAGAACACATCCGAGTCCTTGATTTGACGCATCGCAATAGACGACGAAGTCTTCTATCCCTTCGGGGAGGGATAGTATTGGTGCGGTGCACAAGGCTCGCTTGAGCGTTTGGAACGCTCTCTCCTGCTTCTCTTTCCAGTCAAAGGCCACGCCTTTCTGGGTCAGTGTTGTAAGAGGTTTCGCAATGCGGGAGAAGTTCTGAATGAACCTGCGATAGTAGCCAGCGAGGCCTAGAAATTGACGAATTTCTATAGGCGTCTTCGGTGTTGACCAGCTCTCAATGGCTTTAATTTTGGAAGGGTCCACGTGTATTCCCTCTTCGCTAACCACGTGCCCTAATAATTCAACTCGTCGGATCCAAAATTCGCATTTCGAGAACTTCACATAGAGCTTCTCCGAACGAAGGGTTTCTAAGACTAATCGCAGATGTTGCCTATGTTCCTCCTTACTACGAGAGTAGATAAGTATGCCATCGATGAAGACGATGACGAACTGATCCAAGTAAGGATGACACACCCTATTCATTAAGTCCATGAATACTGCGGGCACGTTTGTTAATCCGAACGGCATCACTACGAATTCGTAGTGCCCATAACGAGTTCGGAAGGCTGTCTTCGGAACATCCTCCCCTAGCACTCGTAGTTGGTGATATCCGGATCTTAAGTCGATTTTTGAAAAGAAATTTGCCCCTTGAAGTTGGTCAAATAAATCGTCGATACGAGGCAAGGGATAACGATTTTTGACGGTCAGTTTGTTGAGCTCCCTGTAGTCGATGCACATACGAAACGATCCGTCTTTCTTCTTGACGAACAAGACTGGAGCTCCCCAAGGTGAGAAGCTTGGTCTTATAAAGCCCTTGCTGAGCAGTTCGTTAAGTTGACATGACAGTTCTTGCATCTCTGTAGGTGCTAGACGATAGGGCGATTTGGCTACGGGGGTAGCCCCTGGAACTAAGTCGATTCTGAACTCGACTTGTCGTTGCGGAGGTAATCCTGGGAGTTCTTCTGGAAAGATGTCGGGAAAGTTGCGTACCACTGGAATGTTCTGAATGTCTTTCGTTTCTTGGCTCACATCGACCACATGAGCAAGGAATGCGCGACATTCCTTTCGCAAGAATTTCTGAGCTTGAATGCTCGAGATGATACGGAGGTTCGTGCCGGGTTTGTCGCCATATACTACTAGAGTTTCGCCAGACGACAGATTAAGGCGGACAGCCTTTTCATAACACATGATGTCGGCACGATGAAGACTCAACCAATCCATGCCGATGATGACGTCGAAACTTTTAATAGATACCGGCATGAGATCGATCGAAAATGAATGGCTATCTAAAGTTAGGGTACACCCTATAAATATACTGGTAGTGCTCTCTATCTTTCCATTAGCCATTTCTACAGTGAACGGTTCTTTGAGTGCTCGTGATTTTTGCTTAAGTAAATGAGCAAATCTTTGGTTCACGAAGCTCCTCTCCGCTCCACTATCAAATAGTATACATGCATATGAGTTATCGAGGAGAAACGTACCAGTGACCATTGTGGGGTCGGCAACCGCTTCCTCATGGCCTATGGCCAGAACTCTTCCAACTCTACTAGAATTCCCTGCCTTTGGGCAGTCCCTCTTGTAGTGGCCCACGTCGCCATAATTATAGCAAGCCTGGCCCACACCAGCGCCGGGGACTTGGTTGAGTGGTCTCGCCGGAGCTTTACAGAAACGGGCGGTGTTCCCCTTCCTGTTGCAGTTCGAGCACTGCATTTCCCGGCAGGCTCCTGTGTGGTGGAAGTTGCACTTGTTGCACTTGGGCAAACTTTCGGCGTATTGCCTTACTGGAGCAGCAGCGGCAGGTGCTATTGCAGCATGTACTGCCACGATCTGCTGCTTTTTGGCAGCCTTCTTCTTTTTCTTGTCATCCCAAAACTTCCGCTTGGAATCAGCGGTTCTGGCGGGTTCTGAGATGGTCAGGGTTGTTGTTGCGGTCGGGGTACGAACCCCATGGTCTATGAGCCGCTGTGCCAATCGCTTGGCACTATCAAATGTAGTGGTGTGTGATGCCAAAACATTTCCCTGGTATGGTGGCATCAGCCCCCATATATATCTCTCGATTTTCTTTCCCTCAGTATGAACCATGTTGGGACAGAGGGCCACCAGTTCACAGAACCTGGCAGTATAAGAGACTACGTCGGAGCCCTTCATGGTGAGGCTCCACAGTTCCTCCTCCAGCTTTTGGATCTCGCCCCTCGGGCAGTACTCTTCAATCATTAGATCTCTCAGAGTTTCCCATCCCATAGCATTAGCCACTATTAGAGATAGTGACTTGACATGGATATTCCACCATGTCAGGGCTTTGTCTTCGAAGGTGCAAGCAACGAACTTGACCTTGCTCCCTTCTGGGCAGGAGCAGATCTCAAAAACCGATTCGGTTTTCTCGAACCATTGCGAGAGGGCAATGACTCCGCCAGTCCCTCTGAAAGACTTGGGCTTGCAGTTGGTGAAGTCCTTATAGAAGCACTCTCTCAAGCGCAGCGGGATTTCACCATGAGTAGATAGGAAAGGGGTTCCTCCTCCAGTGGAACCTGAAGAATGATATTATGCCATGGTCGTAGCCACAGCCGCAGCTACAGCAGCATTCAGGGCTGCCGTGTCGAATTGAGGAGCAGGTGGTGTCGGTGCGGGAGGATCGCGTCTTGTTGATTTACGTGGGGGCATCTTTTAACTATAAGTTTAGAAAGATGAAGATATTGATAAGAATTTAATATGAAGTAGATAAGAATGACTCATGGACTAACTCTCCATATCCCAACAGCACAAGTGAATAGCACGATTGAATAGTATGATTGAATGAAGATCTAGTACTAACAGATGATAGCAATTGGATATTGATTTCCATAAGATTAGATATCTGTCAATTATACTGGGATTACAGATGTAATGAGTTCGGGAAAAATGACCTAGAAGTAGGTCTTACATCAACCAAGATGGAAAATTTTGACAGACTACGACCTAACGGGTCTAAGATTTACAAAGATAGGAAATTAGACTAGAGTTTTTACACAAACTAGGTTATATCCAAAAGAGAAGTCGATAAGACTCTATCGGCGACGAGAACTACTAGAGTGAGTTCTTGAATCCGACAGAAGGCGTTCTATGTCTCTCATGCGCCTATCATATCTTGCTTGATGAGCTCGAAGTTCCCTGACTTGAGCTTGGGTTTCAGCAAGTTCCCCCTGTAGAACTGCATTGCGGACCTAAGTCCTTTCATGAGCAGACTCTAGTTGGCGAATGTGGACTGTGTTAACGCCAGAGTTGGCGTCAATCTCCACTACTCGGTCAATAGCTGCTCGACCTTGCTCAGTGTTCCGAGCAATCCTACGGACCATTAAGGGTAGGACCCTGTCAGCTGAACCTCCTTCAGTGAGGTTGTAGAAGCTTCTGTCTCCATGGTAGGGCATGGGCTGCCCCTGTTCCTGACTCCACCTATTCAAGTTTGTGGCCCACAGAGGTGTGGGCCCTTGAAATGTTGGACGAGGGTTTGGGTTTTGGACAGCTGGGGGTTGGTTGTTGACTTCTGGCTCCGAGTCAGAACCATCAGAAAAGCCTTCAGCTTCGTGATCATCCAAAGGGATTGGGTGATCATCTTCTGGCTCTTCTCCAAGCCATCCAGCATTGCCGTTGTTGGGATAGTACGGGTCTCCGGGAAAATGGAATCCAGCCATTATATCTATGCGAGAAAAGGGATAAGGAAATAATCAATAGACGAACTAACTAGATAATTATAAGATGATCTTTATCAGTTACTCCAACATTTGCGTAGTGCATACCAGTCATAGGTAACCTAGACAGGATAGACCTTCGAATAAGTGATCCTAACTCTAAGCCCACAACCAAACAAGGAACAGGAAGTAAAGCAAAGATCACAGATTCTAAGTCTATGATATCCTAGACACATATAACCTTAGCGTATCCACTCCGCAACTATTGACATACTTAATAAAGACCTTTAGTTCTCAGGTAAGTAATTAATAGTAACACAAAATACTCCTATAGTATTTTAAGTTTATGTTCTGTTCTACTGTTCTTGTTGTAGAAGTGTTGGTAAGTTTTTAGACTTGTTCAACCTCACAAACACACTTAGGCACATGCTAATCACTCCTCGGATAATGTAGTTGATCAGGCTACATCTTCCCAGGGTTGACCATATGTCTCTAAGTCTACTTGTGCTGTCCAACAATCGTAATACTTTTGTTCTGTCCTAGTGACACTGATTTTAGTATGAATGCAGGTATGTATACTTGGTTAAATATTTTATTATTTAAAAGTATAAACTCTTTATCAGAGTATTTTAATCCCGCTGTGTTTATAGTTCGTATATCTTTTATGGGTTGATACACTCGATTCACTATAAACAAAGCTCTGATACCAATCTGTCACACCCCAAAACCGGAACGGCGGAATCGTTCGGGGGTGGAGGACGTCATGTACAGTATCACAACAATGCAAAGTAGTAAACAAGTAACAACATCATCCATTGCATTAATAATATAATTTCATACAAGTGTGTTCTGTCAAGTTATATAAACACCAAAAATAATATGCATCAAAATAAAGATGAGTCCTGAACGAGCTCCATCTTCGCAAAAACCTGGCTCCGGTACCTGTCTACTGGCGACCTGAGAATACAAGTTATTTTGAAAGAGTTTATCAGCTTTAAAGCTGGTGAGATCATAAGTATATTAGTGTTTGTAGTTGTATGAAAGTGTTTTGTAAGTTTGTAATTGTATATGTTTGTAAAAGTTTGTAATTGTTTGAACTCTCCTAGAAAACCCTATGTTTCCTACTAAAAGTAGCCTTCTACCAAGGCATCTAGTATCTGTGTCTGTGTGTGTCTCCTGTAAGAGTGTGTATTTTCCCAAATCCGACTATAATTGACCAAAAATATAGTTTTTACATTATTGTTTATTGTGTGAATATCACAAAGTAAATGTAATGGGAAAATGATATAGTACTGTAGTGTTGTATTAAGTAACTACTGCTGTACTAACTACTTTAAACCAATTTTTATTTAAAGTACCATGTGATCGGCCTGTATCCTGCTACCGACTCAATAGAAAAACGACGATGTAAGACGTCGTAAGAAATGAAGTTTGGCACCCGTAGACTTGCAAGTCCCACTGTAGCGAGCAGCAAGGTGTAGGATAGTCAATCCAGTATACATCTATACACAAACTCATACGCTCCCCATTTAAGGAGATTCTGGATACAAAAACGGTCATGGCAGGTAGTGCCATGCCCCGTTAGGTGGCTCACATAACTGTAATAATGTATATGTAATGAATGTGCTAGCTGTATTGTATGTTCTACCTCTGTCTAGCCTGTATGTTCTCTCTGTATGGTATTGTTTGTTATCTCTTTCTCTGTATGGTATTGTTTGTTATCTCTTTCTCTGTATGGTATTGTTTGTTATCTCTTTCTCTGTATGGTATTGTTTGTTATCTCTTTCTCTGTATGGTATTGTTAGTTATCTACTCTGTATGGTATTGTTTGTTATCTCTTTCTCTGTATGGTATTGTTTGTTATCTCTTTCTATGTATGGTATTGTTTGTTATCTACTCTGTATGGTATTGTTTCATGTATGAACTGACTCTTTGTATGTTTCATTGTTCTAATAATAGTATTAGTATCTTCCTAAACTACTCCTATAGTAGCTTACTAGTAATGTATGAACATGTATGTATACCCTTGCTACCCAAAGGTATGGAGCTGAATGAAAGAAGGAACCTTTGTATCTATATACATATACATAATATATAACTAGGATTCAAACGACCTTCGGACAGATAACCCTAATACCCTAAGTCCACAACCAAACAAGGAACAGGAAGTAAGGTGAGCTATCAGTCCTAAGTCCTTTCAATCCTACTTATATAACTATATCTATATAGATACACATTTAACAGAATATAAGTTTAAAAGAGTTTAAGTAAAAGTATTTGACATGAAAAGGAGTTTGTAAAACAGTTTGAAGTAAAACAGTTTGGTAACACAGTTTGAAAAGTAAGAAATCCACTTCTTTGGTAGTTATTAATCACATGTGATTGATATAATAACTATAATAATTCAACTTGTATTCCCTCCTCCATAAAAGAATTTAAAAACATTTAAAAGGTTAATTAAGGGGTATGAACTCACCTGTAGTGAGTGGTTTGGATGAACTGATGATATAGGATTGCTAGGTGTCAAGTGAAGACTTGTACACACACAATGATCCTAGTTAACATATAATAACACATATATGTATCCAATTAGTCTTTAAACAACTAATTAACAAAGTTAAGACATCCTGGGGCATGAAAAACACCTTATATAAGTGTTATAAGTGCTAAGGATTGCATCTAAATGTTGTAGGACATTGCTATTGAGTTTAGGGTTCAAGGGAACCCTTTATATGAGTTTACGGTTTTGTGACCATAACTCTTTGAGTTTACGGTCGTAAACCCATGAGTTTACGGCCGTAAACTCATGCTTCTTTGACCATGTGTTGTTTTGAAGCTCTACAAGTCCTTAGAAGCATTTCCACTTGAAGTATAAGCCTATGGAAGTGATTAGGGCACCATTTCACTCCTAAATGGAGTTTACGGTCCTTGGACCATTTGCCTTTGGTTTTACGGCCGTAAACCCAAATGGTTTATGGTCTTTTGATGTTTTCATGTACTTAACTCATTAGGGAAGGGATCTATGCAAGTTTCCAAGGATTAGAAGGGACTAGGGCACACTTTGGCACCCTTTTTAGGGTTTACGGTCCAAGGTGTTCTTGGACCGTAAACACCTTTGATCCTTGGTTTCCTTGGTGTTTTCTTGATGTATAGAAGTGTAACAAGCCTTATTATACTCTAGGATAGAAGTACTTACAAGATAGAGGCTTGAAAAGGTGCTAAAAGTCCAAGAACACTAGTGTGTGTTCTTGGTGTTCTTGGTGAAACTTGAAGATCTAACCTTTTGGAATGATTTCACGGATGGAAGTCTGTTAAATCACTAGATTAAGCAATATATCAACTTAATATGGCTAGAAACACTTACAAGTTGAAGATCTTGAAGAATTGTTGGATGATACTTGAGAGAGAATTGAGTTTGGATCTTGAATTTGTGAAAAATGGTAAATAATGACTAAGTGTCATATATATACCCCCAATTTAGGGTTTACGACCGTAAACACCTTTGTTTAGGCCGTAAACTCCAAACTCTTGGAGCTTTGGGACTTTATTGTTGCACAATAAACCCTAGAGCATCCTCTTTCCTGGTATCTCCTGAAGTACTAACTTAAAAAGACTCGAACTTATTCCAAAAAGCTTGAAAGTTAGCAGAAACTGTTCTGACTTCTATTGAATTGAAATGTTGTACAGAATAGAAATTTCGGGTTGTCACACACCAGCTCAGTCGCCCATAGTTGAACTGCAGTAGCAGAAGCAACCTCTGCCCTAATCCGGGCTACAAACTATTCCCAAGACATAGTCTCTAATCCCAAAAGTGCAATAGATCGCACAATGAATCCTTATCGCCTGATACAAGAGATCCAAGGCAAACCGGACCTCACAAAATACTTATCTCACATCAACCCACCCGCGCTCACCAGCGCTGAACTACTGTCGCCAATCCCTATGACCAACTGACCCCGAGCTGGAATACAACCTGATCCTGGGGTCACAAGCCTGCTCACTCATTCGAGTTCGAAAACTGAAAGGGAACAATCTTTTCCCTAGAAAACGACATTCCACTCCATCAATTAACGATTCAACTTCCAGCTGCAAAACTCTAGCTGCACATAATCATCACTCCCTTCCGGACCCGCGTCTCGCATTCTGGCCTCGAGCAAAACCCACGAAGCCTCAAATCCAGAAACTCCTATGCTAGCCTCTCCCGCTCAACCCGCGGAATGTAATGAGTACAGAACATAGCTAGCCTCTCCCGCTTAACCCGCGGAATGTAATGAGTACAAAACATCTCCCTGATCCCAAGTAACTGCAGCCCTCTGCTCATCAGAATATGTCCCAGTAACTAGTCTCGGTACTGGAAAGCTCGACCAGCTCCTTCCCCTGCCGTCATTGCAGCTGATGTAGCTGCTACGGCAGCCGTCTCAGCAAAGGCTGCATAGCGCTCGTCGACATACTCAACCATGGCGGTCTTGTTAGACCCAAACATCTCCGGCAACTATGCCCGAAAAGAGCAGCACCCTCATCGTGCAGGATCTCCCGAGTCCTAGCATCCATATCCCCTGGTCTCATCTGACCAGTAGTCCCTGTCACGGCTGCTGGCCCATCCTGGCTGCCAGCTCCTGATCCAGATCAGGATCCAGTCTCAAAACATCTCGTAACCACCATTCTGATAATACACCAGAGAGATCTCGGATAATCCATATAACAACAGGGAACCAACTCCCAACTAACCCCAGGGGTTGTGACTTCCTTGCTATGTGTATGGGTCTTGTGCTTTCAGTAGTACGGGCCCATACTACCTTCCACACCTACCCATATTTGTCTCAAGTATCACCACAACACCCTAACAATATACATAAACATAGCGAGCGCTCAATCCTCACTCCTAGAGGAATGCTAAATATATCATAACTGGCCTCCCGGCCTCTCACAACCCGCCCATGAAACTTCCACCAACCCTGCAACACTCATGTATGCTAACCATACATAACGTTGGACCCTATAGACTTTTGAATACTTGATCCTACCCTAAGCCCTTCATTAAACAAGAACAAGAAATAAGGCCAAACCAAACATTCTCAGGCTATAAGATCTTAATTATGTACGGTCATGATGCATACACTAAGCAAATACAGTAATGATGTCAATTTCATATAAGGAAAACCCTAGGGTATCAGGCATCATATAATTAGGAAATTCTATCATGCAATTCGTGAAGATCCCTAGCCTAGTACTAGCATGTTGTTCTAACATATCACACAATCAAATAATCCGTAAGGTATTTTGGGGTCTATCCGCGAGCTCCGACTGATCGTACACTTGCATCCTCCTTTATTATTTTGAAAACATTTTAAGAAAATCATTTTAAAATCTTGTCCTCAGTTTGAAACTGGAGACACGCGAGTGTTTCCTCCAATTCACTCAAACCAAGGCTCTGATACCAACTTGTAACATCCATAAAAATCATGCCAAATTTAAACTTTTTAAAACATTTCAAAACCCATGATTATTACAAAACTTGTTTTCAAAATAGTATATTGTTAGAGTATCCCGGAATCAAAACATAAAATCATAAAGTGTGAGGAACGGTACCATCATGCCTTCTCCTTCCCGCGATCATCAGAAGTACCTGAAACAATAATCGATAAATGTAAGCTCGAAGGCTTAGTGAGTTACCCCCAAAATACCAACGCCATACATATATAACCATATCATATAAACATACAAGCAAACAGCATGCATAATGAGTCATCAGTCTGACTGGACCGAATCCCGGTCCTTAGTCTATCTGGACCGCTCTCCGAGCCCTCGGCACGTCTAGACCGCCCTTATTGGGGCCTTCAGCCTATCCGGACCGCTCGTTGGGCCTTCGGCCTGACTAGGTTTGCCCGGCCCGGGCCTGCAGTCTACCCGTTCCGCCCAGGGTATCTTGGCCTACTGCACACAGCAGGACCTGCCTCAACCCTTTCCCCAAAGCAAATAAACATGTGCACATAAATATCAGACGCTAGCATGCAATAACAGATAGTCATACAGATCTAACAAATCACTATCATGTCAACCATCCTATAACCAGGATACCGATCTAACCGATCTCTAATATAGCAACCAACCTACAACCAGGATATCAATCTAACAGATTACTAGCATAACAATCATCCTAAAACCAAGATGAAATCTAACAGATCAATAACATAACAACCATCCTAAACCAGGATGTAAATCATAAAGGGTCGACCTTGATGTCGTAGACCCTGTTGATATAGTGAGGAGAACTCACCTGAAACAGCGAAAACGAAATAAAACCACTGCAATGACTAAGATGGATTCTCACTTCTTTAACACCTACATTCATATCAATAACCTCTATTTAGATCATATTTCAAATATTATATTCTAATGCCTAATACTTATGAAAATACTTAAAGTTTGGTTATTTTTTAAATAATGTATTAATATCTTTGTTATTTATAGTTATAATAATACCTTAATTTTTATTTTCCCTTCACATTATATGTATTAGGAACAACCCCGTATAAATGTGATATATATCTAGTTAATATCCACGTGATGGAATTTAGATAATAATTTCATTAGCATCATGACTTAATAAACTTTTACCATGTTATATAACTAAAATCAACGGTCAAAGCTATTCAACATAAACCGATTAAATAATTTGAATTCACAAGCCCCATATCCAGTTAAAGTTTCTTGAAGGTTTTCAATTTATACTTTAAGGCATCTTAAAATGAATTATTTTATAAGATCTTACTTACCTCAAGGTAAGAACATAGCCGCATCCAGGAGCTTGTATCCACATAATTTTGGTAATATTAAAAACTAGGTGAATACTCGCGTGTTGCGCGCAAATATAATTACTTAATTAAAATAATAAAATTTTACAAATTGTGATTGGTATTTATACATGTAAAAACCAATGTCAGTAGCGTAATAAAACATATAGTTAACCTATTAGTTTTATTAACTGTAATAAGTTTATATCATTGATTACTTCTGCTATTAATTGATGCTTTTATAGACCGTTTTATGTTGCGTAAATTGTATATCAAAACATATGTTGATTTCTATATATATCAAATAAAAAAGTAGTATGAAAAAATAAATACTATAACTTCTGATGATTTTATAGACTGTTCTATGTTGTGCAATTATACATAAAACATATGTTGATTTGTATATAAAACAAATAAGAAATAATATGGAAAAATATTTTAACAACATAAAAACATTACAACATTTAGTATAACATTTACATCAAACAAAACTTATTAAACACTTACAAATCATTTAAAATGAATATTTATAAATCAACATACATTTGAATTATAGAAACATTGTTATAAAAAAAATCACATTGCAATAAACATTGAAGGGACAAAACTTATTTTTTCAACTCTTTTCATATTTGAATCACGGATATTTTCAAATATATTTTGATCAAAACTTATTTATATAGTAAAAATATAGCTATAATGTGTATAAATAAATGGAAAATAAAAAAAAAACATTGAACATTAATAATCATAACTTAAATAAAAAAAAAAACTCTTGAATGTAGTGGAAAATAAAAAGGCATGACTAATTACATTAAATTTTGAATCAAAGCCACATTTAATATAGAAAACTCTTGAGTTGTATAGGAGTTTCAAACACTTGAGTTGTATGCAATAATATAATATAAATATTTAAAATTATATGTTATAATAACAATATTATTGGAATTTATCATTAAAATACACTAAGTTTTAACTAATTTTATAATTATTTTAAGTAAATAAAAGTTTTAACTAATTTTATAATTATTTTAAGTAAATAATATAATAATTTGTGTTTGAATTGAATTAAATAAAAGTTTTAATTTAATAATAATTATAGGTAATTTTAAATGATTTCGAAATAATTTATTTAAGTATTTTATTTCATTTATTATTATTATTATTATTATTGTTATTATTATTATTATTATTTCAAATAATAAAAAAATTTTAATATAATATAATCTATTTTGTAGTTTTACTTTATTTTAAACTATTATTATTTTTACTTAATTAAAAACTATTTGTTTGAAAAAATTTCATTATTATATTTTTAAAAAGTTATCGTACGTACTTCGGTATTGTACTTTTTCTTTTGTGCTTAAAACTATAAAATATTGGAAGAGAATGAAAGGTCCAAGTAAAATAATGATTTGAAATTCAAAGCTATAGTAATTTTTAAGTACTAAGACCAATTTAAAAAAACATGTTAAAAGTGGGTTAGGGAGTGGTGAGTGTTACATGTAAAGTATATTTTTATCGCTTATATTTTCTTATAAAAGTATTAATATTTTCTTTATTTTTACTTTAAATTTACAATGAAGAACGAAAAGAAAAAAGGAAATCGACTAATGTAATAAGATATAATAGAGTACTTATTTTTATTACTATAAAAACATTTAAAAAATGGAAACATACATATAAATTTTGCGAGAACATAATGAATTTATTTTTTATAAAACATAAATAATCTTTGGTTTTGAACAATAAAGGCATATCATATTTAAAATCATTCGTTATAATTCGTCATTATCACCAACAATTTGGAATAATAGTTGTAAATTTCTTTTTAACAAAATCAATTATAAAAAGTTCCATCAATGTTACTTACAACAAAATAAACGATAGAAACTAACATAATATATAACTAATAGCATAAAATACATGTTGAATAATGTTCTCTTGGATAGAAAAATGAATTGTCTTAACATAAAAGAGAAAGACGACATAAAAATACATACATGTTAACAAAGTTAATTGCTCTAATTGATAAATAGCTTAAAGGTTGATTTACCAAAAGCTCATGAGAAGTAATTATCAGTCCCACTTCATCATCTTATGATTATTAAAAGATCCATAACACATAAAATTAAAAAAAAAATTGCCTCAAGTATACCTTTACACACTTACCCAAACTTAAAGCTTGGTTAATATATAAACCTTTACATGTACCAAATTTGCATTTACTTGCATTTACATTTGGAAAAGTTGCAATTGCTCTCTTATATCTATGGAACTATTCGCATAACTCTTCAAACTCTATCAATATAATCTATCATTATGAGTTGACATACATGCAATATGCAAGCTACAATGTTCTTATATAGGTTAAATATTTCATTTAACCTATCAATTAAATAGCGTGATTTGAAGAGTTTTGAAAGTTACAAATCACATCATTTCAATTAATCATAACTTAAATTATATTAGTTGAATATTCTTGGGAGTTTCAAAGGTTCAAGGAAAAATGCTAGTTTATAAGATATATAGATATAGATAGATGGAGCCCCTTTCCTTCTATTTCAAATAACTCTCATCATACCATGAGATCTCCATCAGCTTACTAGCTTATCATGACACTCCTTTCTCGAAACATAGGAGCACTGCCACACAGTTTCAGTCGGATTCCGAAACTACTTTTATTTGTTGGAAAAATCTCTATTATAGCATGCTTAAACTTCCAGGATACAGCTAGGAAGAAAAATACAACCCACAACCATCCCGTGGTGGCTTGTGGTGGCGATGGAGTGAGCTCCGGTGGCCAAATCTGCCAACTACGATAATGGTTGTAACCCTCGGTAAGAAAACAATAAGAAAAAAGAGATATATTGAAAGAAAGAGTTTTCTTACCTAAACCAAACGCTCCAAGCAACAACATCAACCTCCTCCACCGCCACTCCATGCTTTCCAGAAACTACAATCCTCTGATGGAGCTCCGGCGACATTTAATGGCGTTTCCAATGAACACTAGTGATGACAGCCTCTTTCCCCTTCTCTTTTTCTCTTTCGGACTCAAACTCCCTCCTCTAACTCTCCAGTCGCACACAACACACACACAAACACGTCTGAGCTAGGGTTTTTCTTTTGCTCAAATGGGGGAATTAGCTGCAACTTAAAAGGAGAAAGGAGGAGGTCCCCCCCCCCCCTGCACGTCAGGAGACAACACATGGGGCCTGATTTCTGAAATTGGCTGGAAAGGTCCCTAAGATTTGGTCTTTTGACATAATCTACCCTAACTTAATTCCTTGAACCAAAAGAAGTTCCAAAGTAACACAATAACCCTTGGACCTTTTATATTTAATTTATTGTTATTATTATTACAATTAATCCTTTGTATCTATAAAATGTTTTTTAATTAATTATTTCACTTGCTAAATCTATAAAAATTTAGTCTTTAATTGTATATTATTCGCATTATTTACTAACCCTATTTCGAAATAAATAAACGGGAACGGGACGTTACAATTCTCCTCTACTTAAAGTAGATTTCGTCCTCGAAATCAGTCCTTGCCTTCCCCGGCATGCTTGATGCGTGCAATTAGCTACACCTAAGTTTAATATTTATAACCTAACTACCTTAACTAACTAAATTGCACCTAGGCAGTGTATCTAGTCAAAATTATAGAATAGTAGGGTAAGTCGGGTGTTGATCACAGGGAACGGTATTGTCTAATTAATTTATCTACTACTAAATTAACCTAATTATTAACAAAAGAAGGGGTTTTATCTAATTTTGCAAGTTTAGATGAACTTAATTCTTAACACAATTCAATCAATAAACAAAACACTTCTGTTAGTTCGAATCCGCTTTCACTCAATGGTTTATAAATTAGTCATGACAATTACTGTTGGTTACCAATTAAAATAGGATTAGCAATTTAGGTCTATATTTACTAATATTAACTAATTCATGTAGATCTATGTATAGTCATACAATAGCTAACACAGAATTAATTATTTAATGGATTGGAGCTATGTAAGATTGATTTGATAAACACAATTATGGTCATAGTATGAGTTCTCTAGCACAGCCTAATTTATTAATTCAAGTTCTCAACTAAGATTGGTTCGATCTTAGCTCTAATAATCTAATGCTCACTAAATTACTAGGTGTTCAAATTCATGCAGAATAATGGTCATTAACTACACAGAATAAGAAGTTTAAGCAATTAAATTAACAAGCCAAGCATGCTAGGTAAACCAATCAACACAAGACATAACCAACAAGCAAAGTATAGTTTAATTAAATAAAACCATGAGTTCCAGCTTCATCTAGCTAACAGAAGCAGCTAGATTTAGCTCGACATCCTAGCAAATAAGCAAACACAATTCATAATTAAAATCATCTTTAAAGGTACCAAACTATGAATCAATTTATGAACTTCTTCTTCCTTGGTGTTAGAACCAACTTCCAGGCCTTATTTCTCTCTGATTTTCGACTTCTGGAACCTTTCTAAGCCAGCCAACCTCCTTAAAGTCGTAGGGATCAAGGATATATATAGTATTGAATTTTTTCCGATTCACCTCGTGAATATTCAAAGTTCACCTCGTGAATCCGTAAGTATCCGTATACAACACAGATTCCTGATCCGCGATGTTTATCTTCTAGAAGGCCATACTCACCTCGTGAATCTTCTAATTCTCACCTCGTGGGTACGCCTTTTTCTGATTTTCTTGTCCTTCAATCCTTTAACCTCCAAAGTTCCATTCTTTACCGCTTTTAGTCCCTTTTCTTCAAAATGTCTTCTTTTTTGCTGTAAAATATAATTTAACCTTATAAGTACCATTATTCTATGCAAATAACCAATATATATATATATATATATATATATATATATATATATATATATATATATATATAAATGTACTTACATATTGCCTAAAAATATGTATAAATATAGCAATATCAAAATACCCCAAACTTATGCTTTGCTTGTCCTCAAGCAAATCTACTTATTTTAACTTAAACCTTCATCACTAGCATCACATAGAACAATCCAATTCCAGCTCAGCCATTATGCCAAGACCTCAACGCATGCATTTGTGTCTAAAATTTTTCCTAAAGGACCCCCCCCCCCATACTCTAAATACTCACAATCCTCATAAACGCGCGCCCACTTCTTTTGAACAATGCTCATTTTATGCATCCCTCTGAATCCATCCATAGAAAACTTCCTAACCTCAAGGTATTTTTGTAAAGCTACCCAAGCATACATAACTAGAGAATTACAACTTTAAGATACCATAAAGGACTTCTTGAATTCTTCTTTCTTTGACATTTGATATTCAATTTGTACTTTGAATTCATCACCTTTTTGTGCGATTTTTGGTATCTTCAACTTTTGATTTTTCAGAATTTTTGATCTTTGATCTTCAAACTTTGATACTCTATAGCTCCAACAATTCTTCAATTTTTCACTTTTTGGTAATTTCTCTCTCTTTTTTTTACATGTACTCACTCTTTTTTTCACTCAAAGACCTACATGCTTAAGCAGGGGTGCTTAACTTCAACCTTTATTGGTTAAGGTATTAGTCTTCCTGGATACATTTCTGGTACACGATGCTAAACATATTGCATCCATCGAACTAAGCGAGGTTGTGTTTTTGTCCCATGATTTCACTAGAATAAAGGAGGCCACAAATGCACTATAACGTATATTGGCTCAACTAAACATTTGAGCTCTCATCGGATCATCCCACACAATAGTAGCAACTTAAGTTTAAATTATTATTATTACTAGAATTAAATTATTAGATTATTATTTCAAATTTATTAAAATTTTTAAATTTACTACTTTTCTAGCAATTTACTTTTTCTACCCCTACCCCACACTTATTACATACAATGCCCTCATTGTATGCTATGCAAAACATATAAATAAAAAGAGGGAGAAAAATAAACAGACTCCCCTGGGATAGAAGTGGCGAGATCGAACTCCAAAAGTGTGGATAAAGTGTGCATCTTGAATACGGACTTCGTGAAATAGGAACTGGGATCTTGAACACGCGAGATATGTAATGTACCGGCAAAGTATGGAATCGAAACTTCAATCTTCAACAAATGTGGTGTAAAACTCCAAAACGGAAAGAACAATGTGGGAAAGCATACGCCACATTGCATGGTAAAGAAAATGAGACATTCTTATCCTCATGATAATCCCAAAAAGAATGGTGGTGAATCACATAATGAATATGGAACAATAACATTCATTTTTTTTGTGAAATATAAATCCACGTCGTGGGGCTACTGAATTCACGAGGTGAATATATGAATATTCACGAGGTGAAGTTGGTGTGAAGCGGGTTATGGGAAGTCATCATATACTGACTCACGAGGTGAATATTTGAATATTCACGAGGTGAAAACTGGAATCCCAGAAATAATTTGCCCCCAACTCTTCTTTCAATTCTTGTATTCAACCCCATGTCTTAATGGATTAAGACTCTTCTACCTATTATATTGGACTCTTCTCTCTAACTATACCTTCGCTCTTGACTCACCCCACACTTATTTTAAATTGTGGGTCTCGACTCTCGACTTTAAACACTCCCGGCTAAACATATATGCACTCATATCTCGACATCCTTTTCATGCGGCTCCTAGCAAATCTGGAAATTAATAACCAAAGAAAGCAAAAAGTAACATAATATCTTAATAGTCTTACAATCCAAACAAATTTAAAATTAACATAAAACCAAACCAAACAAGACTAAAATAAACGAAATAAAACTAAAAATAAACGATCAATCATCCTCATCATCCTCGTTCGCTCCGCTAGTCCCGGCTCCGTCTCCTCTTGGCATCCATAACTCTTCCCACGTAGGAATATAAGGGCATTGAGGTGGTACGGTGGGTGGTCTTACCACATTCATATGAGAGAACATGGCTTCAAGAATTTGGGTGTTATAAGTCACCCCACCGCGTAAATTATCCAAATAAGAACCCACCCGGCTTTGGAACGGATTGGTGGGTATGCCACCCTCGTATGGTTGGGATCTACCCATCTCCCCCCGGGCCCTCACGTTCCTTCTTCGAGGCCTTGGTTGTTGCTCGGGCTCTTCGGTCGGTTGGTCCTCACCCTCGTTATCGATGTGCGGTATCCCCCAATGCGTCCCATAATTGACCACAACCCGTATGGTCTCAAGGTATCCCATAGAAAATGTGTGTTCCCTTATATACACGTAAGTGTCCTTGTAATCACAGGAACGAACACGCCATAAGACTTGGCTAAGCGGGTGACAAAATGGCCACCACAAATTAGGCTCCCGGGTCGGGAACTCACTGCATATTCTGCCAAGTAACGAACCAAGAAGTAGGAAAGATTGCACCAAAACCCCGGTTGTAAAATAGACCACAAGAAAAATAAATTAATCTTGGTGACCTTATCTCCAAATTTTTTATGGTGGATGGAGAATGTGATCAGCCTGTGAAGCAAACGGTGAATGGGTGATTTGATGCTGCTTTCTGGTGACACACCGGAGTTGAAAACACCAAAAGCGATATGGCTCCAAAAATCATATACCGACATTCCCCCGGAATAAGTATGGGTAGCCTCCCGTAAGAACATAGAAAACTCGGGGGGTCACGGTCTCGTGGGCCTCGTATAAACCCGTCCTCCATGAAAATTCTACCAAACTGCACTCCTTATATTCCCCACCCAGACGAAAGACCAATGCTTGTAAGTAGTTAGGGTCTTGGACATTTTCATGGAACACCACGGTAGAAAAGAATTCAACATACAATTCCTTGTAAACTCTTTCTTGGATGGCGAACAAGTTACTCCATCCCTTACATGTAAACGAATACCCGTTTCCCATAAAAGTTTTGGTAAGAAACGGGTTTAGTCTTTCAACGAGTCCAACCTCCTGAAGCCTTTGCCAATTAACTGTTGGGGCAATAGCAAACTCTCTGTTGTGTAACCATCCCAACCGGTTGTTGCACTGTGTCAAAATATCCCGAGGCAAGGTTGTTGGGAAGACGTAAAATGGGTGCAAACTAGCCACCCCAACTGGAACCCCTCTTATTGGACCCATTTCTGCAAAACAAAACAACAAACAACCACAAAACAAAAATCCAAGAAATTATTTAATAAACAGAAAACTGTTTTGATGGTGCCAGGATTCACCTCGTGAGTCTTAACAAACTCACCTCGTGAGTTCGCTATTCACAGCGAAAATCGGTCTTAATGATCAGAAATTGGGACTTAATTCTTGTTAGGGTTTACTCATAAACCATTTCTAATCACAATCAAGTAACATGCAATGGATGAATAACATATTTTGGGCAAAATTTCGACATTGAAGCATATGAAAAACCCTAGCCCCCAAATCAACAAACTAGTGAAAATTAACCAAAAGAAATATGAGATGTTTACCTTGGTGTGGAGATTACGTAAGAAAAAGTATTAAATTCAGTCAATCTAGGCCGAAATCGGGTGGGTGGGGGACCAAAGAACACTCTTCACTTCGTGAGGTTGAGAAAATGGTTTGGTCAAAAGGATTCTAAATTGTTTAAGCTGTGGTCCCGTGTCACTTTTGGATTCACCTCGTGAGTTCTTTCTAACTCACGTCGTGAGTTTTTATGGGCTAACGTGGTTGAGCCATTTAATTACATAATAATGGGCTAATAGTTTCATTTGGTTAAAATGTCCCACCCCGTATGTATTATGAGTTCACGAGGTGAATATTATCGAACTCACCTCGTGAGTTATGTCTGATCGAAAAATATAAACCTTAATTAACTAAATATTCTTCTTATTTACCACTTAATTTGGATGATTAGATGATTGAATATCTAAAAAAAACTAAATATGCAAAAACTAAACTAAAGACATAAAGGAAAAGAAAATTCAAACCGAGCTCGGGTTGCCTCCCGAGAAGCGCTTCTTTTTCTTGGAGTCATGAGCCGGACTCCGTGCCTCCTTACGTTGAATCGTCTGAAGAGTCCATCACCAACTGAATCTTTTGTTCTTTCCATCGCCTCTTGTAAGCTTGAACTCGTCTAATGTACGCCTTCTTCGAGTTTTCCTTTTTAGGTTTCACGTCATCTATATCAAGCTTTCTTTTGGTCCCTTTATTCTCCAAGCTCTCTTTATTCTTCAACTCCATGGGAATCTTTTCTTCCGTCACCATTGGAATTGTCTCCTTGGAAGTTACCTCGTCTTTGTCATCATCACTCAATATTTCATCACTCTCCTTACTTACCCAAGAAGTTGGATTCGTGTAGGCAATGACTTCAACTAAAAACGGGACGGATGCTCTTGGTTTTGTTCGTTTAACTTGTCGAATCGTTTTGATTTCTTCTTCCGTGAGCTTCTCTAATTCTTCAAGTTCACTTTCTTCATCAATACTGAAAACCTCTTCTTGAACACCAATCCTCTTGAAACCATGTTCTATTCCCAAAATTTCCTTCTCATCTCCAACTCTCAAGGTGAGCTGGGATTCACGTATATCAACCAAGGCTCCAGCAGTATTAAGTAACGGGCGACCAAGAATAATCGGAACATCAGGATCATCGTTCATATCCAAAACCACAAAGTCTATTGGAAAAACGAATTTCCCAATTTTTACGAGAATATCTTCCACAATGCCCCGGGGTTGTGTCACTGAACGATTTGCCATGTGAATAATCATTTTTGTAGCCTTCAACTTCTGAATATCCAACTTCTGATAAAATGAATAAGGCATCAAATTTATGCTAGCCCCAGAATCGACTAAAGCATAAATCTTCATATTATTCCCAAACTCACATGGAAGAGTGAGGCGTCCAGGATCCCCCATCTTCTTAGGTATCTCTCCCAATACAGCTTTTGAGCTTTTCTCACTTAGAATCACCTTAGAATTCTTCTTTAGTTGTTGACGAGTGTCTAACAAGTCTTGTAAAAAAATTTCATATTCGGGAATTTTGGATAACGACTCGACAAAAGGAGTATTAATCGGGATACCCCTCACATGCTTAATAAACTCCAAATGCTCTCTTTCCAGTGGACTAAGATCAGCTCGGGAAGGAAACGGTAAAGGCGGACGATAAGCCGTAATGGATTTTGAAGTTTTTTGTTCAGACCATGCCCACGACGTGAGCATAGATGGCTCACGTCGTGAGCTCACTAATTCAGCAGAATTTTGATTTTCGATCTTTAACTTCTCCGGTTCTGGTTCGGGTTACTTTTGCTCCACTACTAACGTTTCTAGAAACTCAGAGATGGCCTCTTCTTCAGTATCAATTGTCATTGCATGGGATTGAGCATTCTTTTCGGGAAATTGTGAGGATAATTTGTTGCTCACCAAAGTAGTTAGTTGACCAATTTGGACTTCGAGATTATGGATCGATGCTTGATGATTTCTTAATGAAGCTTACTGGTCAATCATCATTGTTTGTTGTTCTTTCATCATTTTCATGTGTTCCTTTAGCACTGCGTCGGTATCATCATCCTTTTCTCGGAAGCTTCCATAAATTTGGTCAAAATGTTTTCCAAGTCTACTTTCTTCTCGGCTGGTGGTTGCTCTTTTTGGTAGGAGCCTCCGCATGTTTGCTTATATTTCTCTTCCTTTTGCCTCTTGTATTCATCATATGGCAGCCACTCTTTCTTTGGTTTTCTCCAGTCCTCATCATACTTATCCCCACTCGAGTAGCAAACTTGAGCTTTTTTGTATCCGTTATCGTCTAAGTTGCAATCCTTGGTCAAGTGTGGACCATTACACCTTTCACATCCAACTCTTATTGCATGAATTGATTGGTCCATTTGGGTCAATCTCCGGTCCATATTATTCAACATCGCCATCATAGCAGCCATTTCTTCAGATTGTGCACCCCCACTGCCTTTTGTTCCATCTTGTCTTGGGTTTTGGTACTCACGAGAGTGTTTTGTGAATTCTTCAATTAGCACATTGATTTGATTAGGATTCTTCTTCGTGAGAGGACCTTGCGAATCAAGGAGTTGTCTAGTCATGACATTTACCCCATCATAGAAGATAGACACCTCTTGCTGAATATTAAGGTCATGTTGAGGACAATTCCTTAACAATCATTTGTAACGCTCCCATGCCTCATATATTGACTCCCCCGGCTGTTGCTCAAAGTTGGTTATTGCCTTCTTGAGTTTTGCTATCTTGGATGGTGGGCAAAATTGGTCTAGAAACTGCTCACGCATTTGAGCCCAAGTAGTGATCGTACCAGGTGGGAATGCCTTCAACCAGTCTTTTGCAGCTCCTTTGAAAGTAACTGGTAGCATCCTCAACAAGACATTATCTCTATTGATATTTGGGACATTGAAATAGTCAGCAATGTCGTTGACCTCATCTAGATGTTTGAAAGCATCCTCACGATCCTTTCCATAAAACGGAATATCCTTTAGTGCATTAATGATGTGGCCCTTCAACTCGAATGTGGCAGTGGCAGGAATCGCGGGTTGTACTAATCCCGGACCAATATCTTCTCAAATACCCTTCTTGTAAGCTCCCATTGTCATTTCTTCAATGTTCGCCATTTTGTTGCTTGGCTTGTCTTCGGGTTCGCTCGTATATAGTCCAAACTCGTTCTTGGACTCGTAATCAGAGTCGTTTGGGATAAGTATTTGATCTAAACTTGCAACCTTGCTCTTGTCCTTTGTAGATGAGCTAGATTCTCCCGTTTTCTTCCCTGACTTCTTTGAGAACACTAACTTGAGTTCTTGTAAGGGTGTCTTCTTTGGTGTTTGATCTTCTTTCACGTTCTTATCTTTCTTTTTGCGAAGGGCAGACTCTGGATCTTCAAGAGGTGGCACCAAAGGTGTATTGGACCCTCTGGTCATGTACCCCTGCAAAATACACAAAATAAAAACGTAAAACTGAACTAAAATAGAAAAGAAAACTAAAAAACAAAGAAAACTAGGAATCACAGGATTCACGTCGTGAACCTATAAAGCTCACGTCGTGAGTTCTGTAATGCTAGAAAGAAAAAAAAGAAACTGAAAAATAACTTTTTTTCAGGTTTTACCCCACAAAAAGGATCGATTAATTTAAAGCAAAATAAATCAGTAGTTAACTAAGTCGTTCCCCGGCAACAACGCCAAAAACTTGATGCGTGCATTTAGCTACACCTAATTTTAATATTTATAACCTAACTACCTTAACTAACTAAATTGCACCTAGGCAGTGTACCTAGTCAAAATTATATAATAGTAGGGTAAGTCGGGTGTCGATCACAGGGAACGGTATTGTCTAATTAATTTATCTACTACTAAATTAACCTAATTATTAACAAAAGAAGGGGTTTTATCTAATTTTGCAAGTTTAGATGAACTTAATTCTTAACACAATTCAATCAATAAACAAAACACTTCTGTTAGTTCGAATCCGCTTTCACTCAATGGTTTATAAATTAGTCATGACAATTACTGTTGGTTACCAATTAAAATAGGATTAGCAATTTAGGTCTAAATTTACTAATATTAACTAATTCATGTAGATCTATGTATAGTCATACAATAGCTAACACAGAATCAATTATTTAATGGATTGGAGCTATGTAAGATTGATTTGATAAACACAATTATGGTCATAATATGAGTTCTCTAGCACAACCTAATTTATTAATTCAAGTTCTCAACTAAGATTGGTTCGATCTTAGCTCTAATAATCTAATGCTCACTAAATTACTAGGTGTTCAAATTCATGCAGAATAATGGTCATTAACTACACAGAATAAGAAGTTTAAGCAATTAAATTAACAAGCCAAGCATGCTAGGTAAACCAATCAACACAAGACATAACCAACAAGCAAAGTATAGTTTAATTAAATAAAACCATGAGTTTCAGCTTCATCTAGCTAACAGAAGCAGCTAGATTTAGCTGGACATCCTAGCAAATAAGCAAACACAATTCATAATTAAAATCATGTTTAAAGGTACCAAACTATGAATCAATTTATGAACTTCTTCTTCCTTGGTGTTAGAACCAACTTCCAGGCCTTCTTTCTCTCTGATTTTCGACTTCTGGAACCTTTCTAAGCCAGCCAACCTCCTTAAAGTCGTAGGGATCAAGGATATATATAGTATTGAATTTTTTCCGATTCACCTCGTGAATATTCAAAGTTCACCTCGTGAATCCGTAAGTATCCATATACAACACGGATTCCTGATCCGCGATGTTTATCTTCTAGAAGGCCATACTGACCTCGTGAATCTTCTAATTCTCACCTCGTGAGTACGCCTTTTTCTGATTTTCCTGTCCTTCAATCCTTTAACCTCCAAAGTTCCATTCTTTAACGGTTTTAGTCCTTTTCTTCAAAATGTCTTCTTTTTGGCTGCAAAATATAATTTAACCTTATAAGTACCATTATTCTATGGAAAAAAACCAATATTATATATATATATATATATATATATATATATATATATATATATATAAATGTACTTAAATATTGCCTAAAAATACGTATAAATATAGCAATATCAATGCTCGACAGCCCGAGGGATATAACCATAACCTTGAACATACCATTACCTTCCTAAGGGAACTGATCCCAAAATAACTTTCCACTTCGAAGAAGACGAATCCACAGCCCCATGCTGAAACCCAATCTACTCTATATGAAACTTGAAGCCTTGAGATGGTCTGGCTCCCTGACAGACCACTCATACCAATTCATTGTTGTTGAACCCAGTCCGTTATTCTCCCATATAACTATTCAACTTCTAATAACTGGGGGTTCCAACATCCAGATACTTCTCATACACCTGAAAACCCAATTCATCAGTATCGCCCTAATCACAGAAACTGTCTGAAATAGTAGGTTGCCTTCTGGTTGCTTCCGTAGTCCCCTGAGACCTCCCTGGTCCCAACCTATCTGGAATATCGAAGTCCTGTCCGGTTGTTGAGCCAAGAGTAATCTCACAGTTGTCCCACGCGACTCCAAAAGAAACTTTGGCTAGAAATAACTACCCTAGCTATATCGCCACTCATGGCTCCATCAATCCTTCCGGTCCATCCGACCACAATGACCTGACAATTTGTCGCCATCGAACCAAATACTAAAAGTGAACGCTACCAGAATACTGTAGTCTTACATCATGTCCGGTCTCCAACGACCTATCGTTTCCTGATTCCAATTATATATGTTGTGGTCTACCCACAATCTTGCGAACTGGCCCACCTGGCCTAATCTTCTGAAACAATTCGTGAATGCTACGAGTCCTCCCGCAGTCTCACAACACTTCCCTCACTATCTGACCGCTAGATCTAACGGATCACATACAGAGTCTTCGGCATGACTGGACCGCCTCACCGAGCCTTCAGTCTATCTGGACCACTCTCAGAACCTTCAGCATGTCTGGACTGCCTCTCCGGGCCTTCAGCCTGTCTGGACCGTTCTCCGAGCCTTCGGCCTGACTGGTACGCCCCGCTGGCCTTCAATCTATCCGGACCGCTCTAAGCCTGTTGAGCATAAACCTGGACCCATCCTGGTGCCCTCTCCCATATAGCCACTTCTCCCCCACTTGGGGTTTCGAACTCCTGATCCAATCCATGGACTATAATCTCGGCCTAACTCTAGACCTCATGTTGATAGCCCACCCTCTCGGGAAGCCGTGGTGTGATCCTTGACCCGTGTATCTACCACATACGCTATATAACCCCCACACCCGTGTTGAATGTACTGTCAAGCCTTGGTAGCTAACAAAGCCCTCAATCTATCAATCCAAAAACCCTCAGAGTCGAGCACACACTCGGCCGAACACCCGAACTGAACTCAATTCATGACTAGAACCCCAACTTGGTTCCCCAAATTCTGTTATCAAGCACCAAGAAGACGCGTTTCACATGCTGGGGATTTTTACCGAACCCCCAACAAACACAACCCTCAACCAAACAGCCACTTGGGCCTCCTTTCTCCTTGACGGGATGTGAAACTTATCCCCGTTTCAAAACCGATCCCGCTTTTGCATCCCGGGGTAAATCTCCCCCACTTAGATTCGACTAAGCCTTCACAATACATGAAAATTGGATGATTCCCAATCCTTCTCACTTCCCAACGATCGATCCGATGACAACCAACTCTTTCCAACTAGTGCTCCATTACTAGCCAATCCCAAATGTTCACACACTTCTAAGAGCTAGATGAACACTTCCTGAATCCTAGTGAAACCGACAGTCCCTAATGCTTGAATGATCCCACCATAATCTTAAAGACCAAAAGATGGGTGCTCCAACCAATACCTCAGCAACGAGCTACTTCCCTTGTTGCTTTCATCCGCCAATCAGTTATAGTTACTAAACCACTGAATGCCGACAATGTTGAATAACCATCCTGTGGGGCCCTGTCCGCAGACCTCCCACATACTACCCATCTTCCCAGGGTGCTCCAAACAAATCTCCCGCTCTCGGGCTCTACAAATCATATCATTCAGGGTCTCGCACCCTATCTCACTCACCATGTCACACCCCAAAACCGGAACGGCGGAATCGTTCGGGGGTGGAGGACGTCATGTACAGTATCACAACAATGCAAAGTAGTAAACAAGTAACAACATCATCCATTTCATTAATAATATAATTTCATACAAGTGTGTTATGTCAAGTTATATAGACACCAAAAATAATATACATCAAAATAAAGATGAGTCCTGAACGAGCTCCATCTTCGTAAAAACCTGGCTCCGGTACCTGTCTACTGGCGACCTAAGAATACAAGTTATTTTGAAAGAGTTTATCAGCTTTAAAGCTGGTGAGATCATAAGTATATTAGTGTTTGTAGTTGTATGAAAGTGTTTTGTAAGTTTGTAATTGTATATGTTTGTAAAAGTTTGTAATTGTTTGAACTCTCCTAGAAAACCCTATGTTTCCTACTAAAAGTAGCCTTCTACCAAGGCATCTAGTATCTGTGTGTGTGTGTGTGTCTTGTAAGAGTGTGTATTTTCCCAAATCCGACTATAATGACCAAAAATATAGTTTTTACATTATTGTTTATTGTGTGAATATCACAAAGTAAATGTAATGGGAAAATGATATAGTACTGTAGTGTTGTATTAAGTAACTACTGTTGTACTAACTACTTTAAACCAATTTTTATTTAAAGTACCATGTGATCGGCCTGTATCCTGCTACCGAATCAATAGAAAAACGACGATGTAAGACGTCGTAAGAAATGACGTTTGGCACCCGTAGACTTGCAAGTCCCACTGTAGCGAGCAGCAAGGTGTAGGATAGTCAATCCAGTATACATCTATACACAAACTCATACGCTCCCCATTTAAGGAGATTCTGGACACAAAAACGGTCATGGCAGGTAGTGCCATGCCCCGTTAGGTGGCTCACATAACTGTAATAATGTATATGTAATGAATGTGCTAGTTGTATTGTATGTTCTACCTCTGTCTAGCCTGTATGTTCTCTCTGTATGGTATTGTTTGTTATCTCTTTCTCTGTATGGTATTGTTTGTTATCTCTTTCTCTGTATGGTATTGTTTGTTATCTCTTTCTCTGTATGGTATTGTTAGTTATCTACTCTGTATGGTATTGTTTGTTATCTCTTTCTCTGTATGGTATTGTTTGTTATCTCTTTCTATGTATGGTATTGTTTGTTATCTACTCTGTATGGTATTGTTTCATGTATGAACTGACTCTTTGTATGTTTCATTGTTCTAATAATAGTATTAGTATCTTCCTAAACTACTCCTATAGTAGCTTACTAGTAATGTATGAACATGTATGTATACCCTTGCTACCCAAAGGTATGGAGCTGAATGAAAGAAGGAACCTTTGTATCTATATACATATACATAATATATAACTAGGATTCAAACGACCTTCGGACAGATAACCCTAATACCCTAAGTCCACAACCAAACAAGGAACAGGAAGTAAGGTGAGCTATCAGTCCTAAGTCCTTTCAATCCTACTTATATAACTATATCTATATAGATACACATTTAACAGAATATAAGTTTAAAAGAGTTTAAGTAAAAGTATTTGACATGAAAAGGATTTTGTAAAACAGTTTGAAGTAAAACAGTTTGGTAACACAGTTTGAAAAGTAAGAAATCCACTTCTTTGGTAGTTATTAATCACATGTGATTGATATAATAACTATAATAATTCAACTTGTATTCCCCCCCCATAAAAGAATTTAAAAACATTTAAAAGGTTAATTAAGGGGTATGAACTCACCTGTAGTGAGTGGTTTGGATGAACTGATGATATAGGATTGCTAGGTGTCAAGTGAAGACTTGTACACACACAATGATCCTAGTTAACATATAATAACACATGTATGTATCCAATTAGTCTTTAAACAACTAATTAACAAAGTTAAGACATCCTAGGGCATGAAAAACACCTTATATAAGTGTTATAAGTGCTAAGGATTGCATCTAAATGTTGTAGGACATTGCTATTGAGTTTAGGGTTCAAGGGAACCCTTTATATGAGTTTACGGTTTTGTGACCATAACTCTTTGAGTTTACGGTCGTAAACCCATGAGTTTACGGCCGTAAACTCATGCTTCTTTGACCATGTGTGGTTTTGAAGCTCTACAAGTCCTTAGAAGCATTTCCACTTGAAGTATAAGCCTATGGAAGTGATTAGGGCACCATTTCACTCCTAAATGGAGTTTATGGTCCTTGGACCATTTGCCTTTGGGTTTACGGCCGTAAACCCAAATGGTTTATGGTCTTTTGATGTTTTCATGTACTTAACTCATTAGGGAAGGGATCTATGCAAGTTTCCAAGGCTTAGAAGGGACTAGGGCACACTTTGGCACCCTTTTTAGGGTTTACGGTCCAAGGTGTTCTTGGACCGTAAACACCTTTGATCCTTGGTTTCCTTGGTGTTTTCTTGATGTATAGAAGTGTAACAAGCCTTATTATACTCTAGGATAGAAGTACTTACAAGATAGAGGCTTGAAAAGGTGCTAAAAGTCCAAGAACACTAGTGTGTGTTCTTGGTGTTCTTGGTAAAACTTGAAGATCTAACCTTTTGGAATGATTTCACTGATGGAAGTCTGTTAAATCACTAGATTAAGCAATATATCAACTTAATAGGGCTAGAAACACTTACAAGTTGAAGATCTTGAAGAATTGTTGGATGATACTTGAGAGAGAATTGAGTTTGGATCTTGAATTTGTGAAAAATGGTAAATAATGACTAAGTGTCATATATATACCCCCAATTTAGGGTTTACGGCCGTAAACACCTTTGTTTAGGCCGTAAACTCCAAACTCTTGGAGCTTTGGGACTTTATTGTTGCACAATAAACCCTAGAGCATCCTCTTTCCTGGTATCTCCTGAAGTACTAACTTAAAAAGACTCGAACTTATTCCAAAAAGCTTGAAAGTTAGCAGAAACTGTTCTGACTTGTATTGAATTGAAATGTTGTACAGAATAGAAATTTCAGGTTGTCACATCATCCCCCCCTTAGAAGGAATTTCGTCCCGAAATTAGAGCTTAAGCAAATAAGTAGTTACAAATAACTAAGTAAAAAAGAAGAGGATATTTCAGTTTCATCTGATCCTCTCGCTCCCAAGTGAATTTAGGTCCTCGCTTGGCGTTCCAGCGAACCTTCACTATTGGGATACGGCTTTGCTTCGTTTGCTTGACCTCCCGGTCCATGATCTCTACTGGTTCTTCCACGAAGTTGAGGCTCTCGTTGATCTCGATCTAGTCGAGTGGGATTACAAGAGTCTCGTCGGACAGTCACTTTTTCAAGTTCGAGATGTGGAAAGTAGAATGTACGTTACTGAGCTCGCGCGGTAAGTTAAGTTTGTAAGCTACAGGGCCGATTCTTGCGAGAATCTCAAAAGGCCCTATGTACCTTGGATTTAGCTTTCCACACTTTCCGAAGCGTATCAAGCCCTTCCAGGGTGAGACCTTCAATAGAACACGGTCGCTCACCTAGAATTCCAACGGTTTCCTTCGTTTATCAGCGTAGCTTTTCTGTCGGTCTCTAGAGGCTTTCAATCGTTCACGAATTTGAACGATCTTCTCTGTCGTTTCCCGAATGATCTCCGGACCTGTGAGAGTGCTTTCAGGAACTCGTCCTTTAGCTAACTGGGTATCACCCACCTCAGCCCAGCACATAGGGGATCTGCACTTGCGGCCATAGAGGGCCTCGAATGGAGCAGCCTTTATGCTTGTGTGATAACTGTTGTTGTAGAAAAATTCGACAAGGGGTAAATGAGTATCCCATGCTTTCCCAAAGTCGATCACATAGGCTCGCAGCATATCTTCCAAGGTTTGGATAGTCCTCTCACTTTGCCCGTCTGTCTGGGGATGGTAGGTTGTACTCATGTCCATCATAGTTCCTAGGGAACTTTGTAACGACTGCCAGAACCTCGAAGTGAATCTACTATCTCTGTCCGAGATAATGGATATCGGAACACCATGCAGTCGTACGATCTCCCTAATGTAAGTTCTTGTAAGCTTCTCCATCTTGTCTGTTTCTTTGATAGGCAGGAAGTATGCGGACTTGGTCAATCTGTCGACGATGACCCATATGGTATCAATTCCACCCGTTGTCTTAGGCAACTTGGTTATGAAATCCATAGTGATCCGCTCCTACTTCCATTCCGGTATCTCTGGCTGTTGTAGTAGACCGGAGGGTTTCTGGTATTCGACCTTGACCTTGGCGCAAGTAAGGCATTTACTTACGAAGGTAGCAATCTCTGCTTTCATGTTAGGCCACCAGTATAACTTTTTAAGATCCAGATACATCTTATCTGAACCTGGGTGGACGGAATAACGAGTGTTGTGCGCCTCGTTCATGACCAAGTCTCTGAAACCACTAAGTTTCGGGGTCCAGATCCGATCCATGAGAAAATAAGCTCCGCCACCCTTAACCTCCAAGTTCTTATCCATTCCTCTCAGGGATTCACCTGCCACATTTTTAGATTTCAAAGCGTCGAGCTGAGCCTCCTTAATTTGTGTAGACAAGTGTGAATGGATAGTCATAGTCAATGACTTGACTCTACGACCAGAATATTCTTTCCGACTTAGGGCATCGGCTACTACATTGGCTTTACCCGGATGATAACGAATTTCGCATTCGTAATCACTAAGTAGCTCGACCCACCGTCGTTGTCTCATGTTGATCTCCTTCTGGTCGAATATATGTTGTAGGCTTTTGTGATCTGTAAAGATTATGCTTTTTGTACCATACAGGTAGTGTCTCCAGATCTTCAGAGCAAACACAACTGCTCCTAGTTCCAGATCGTGGGTAGTGTAGTTGACCTCGTGTGTCTTCATCTGTCTCGAGGCATAGGCAATGACCTTACCTCGCTGCATCAGAACACATCCGAGTCCTTGATTTGACGCATCGCAATAGACGACGAAGTCTTCTATCCCTTCGGGGAGGGATAGTATTGGTGCGGTGCACAAGGCTCGCTTGAGCGTTTGGAACGCTCTCTCCTGCTTCTCTTTCCAGTCAAAGGCCACGCCTTTCTGGGTCAGTGTTGTAAGAGGTTTCGCAATGCGGGAGAAGTTCTGAATGAACCTGCGATAGTAGCCAGCGAGGCCTAGAAATTGACGAATTTCTATAGGCGTCTTCGGTGTTGACCAGCTCTCAATGGCTTTAATTTTGGAAGGGTCCACGTGTATTCCCTCTTCGCTAACCACGTGCCCTAATAATTCAACTCGTCGGATCCAAAATTCGCATTTCGAGAACTTCACATAGAGCTTCTCCGAACGAAGGGTTTCTAAGACTAATCGCAGATGTTGCCTATGTTCCTCCTTACTACGAGAGTAGATAAGTATGCCATCGATGAAGACGATGACGAACTGATCCAAGTAAGGATGACACACCCTATTCATTAAGTCCATGAATACTGCGGGCACGTTTGTTAATCCGAACGGCATCACTACGAATTTGTAGTGCCCATAACGAGTTCGGAAGGCTGTCTTCGGAACATCCTCCCCTAGCACTCGTAGTTGGTGATATCCGGATCTTAAGTCGATTTTTGAAAAGAAATTTGCCCCTTGAAGTTGGTCAAATAAATCGTCGATACGAGGCAAGGGATAACGATTTTTGACGGTCAGTTTGTTGAGCTCCCTGTAGTCGATGCACATACGAAACGATCCGTCTTTCTTCTTGACGAACAAGACTGGAGCTCCCCAAGGTGAGAAGCTTGGTCTTATAAAGCCCTTGCTGAGCAGTTCGTTAAGTTGACATGACAGTTCTTGCATCTCTGTAGGTGCTAGACGATAGGGCGATTTGGCTACGGGGGTAGCCCCTGGAACTAAGTCGATTCTGAACTCGACTTGTCGTTGCGGAGGTAATCCTGGGAGTTCTTCTGGAAAGATGTCGGGAAAGTTGCGTACCACTGGAATGTTCTGAATGTCTTTCGTTTCTTGGCTCACATCGACCACATGAGCAAGGAATGCGCGACATTCCTTTCGCAAGAATTTCTGAGCTTGAATGCTCGAGATGATACGGAGGTTCGTGCCGGGTTTGTCGCCATATACTACTAGAGTTTCGCCAGACGACAGATTAAGGCGGACAGCCTTTTCATAACACATGATGTCGGCATGATGAAGACTCAACCAATCCATGCCGATGATGACGTCGAAACTTTTAATAGATACCGGCATGAGATCGATCGAAAATGAATGGCTATCTAAAGTTAGGGTACACCCTATAAATATACTGGTAGTGCTCTCTATCTTTCCATTAGCCATTTCTACAGTGAACGGTTCTTTGAGTGCTCGTGATTTTTGCTTAAGTAAATGAGCAAATCTTTGGTTCACGAAGCTCCTCTCCGCTCCACTATCAAATAGTATACATGCATATGAGTTATCGAGGAGAAACGTACCAGTGACCATTGTGGGGTCGGCAACCGCTTCCTCATGGCCTATGGCCAGAACTCTTCCAACTCTACTAGAATTCCCTGCCTTTGGGCAGTCCCTCTTGTAGTGGCCCACGTCGCCATAATTGTAGCAAGCCTGGCCCACACCAGCGCCGGGGACTTGGTTGAGTGGTCTCACCGGAGCTTTACAGAAACGGGCGGTGTTCCCCTTCCTGTTGCAGTTCGAGCACTGCATTTCCCGGCAGGCTCCTGTGTGGTGGAAGTTGCACTTGTTGCACTTGGGCAAACTTTCGGCGTATTGCCTTACTGGAGCAGCAGCGGCAGGTGCTATTGCAGCATGTACTGCCACGATCTGCTGCTTTTTGGCAGCCTTCTTCTTTTTCTTGTCATCCCAAAACTTCCGCTTGGAATCAGCGGTTCTGGCGGGTTCTGAGATGGTCAGGGTTGTTGTTGCGGCCGGGGTACGAACCCCATGGTCTATGAGCCGCTGTGCCAATCGCTTGGCACTATCAAATGTAGTGGTGTGTGATGCCAAAACATTTCCCTGGTATGGTGGCATCAGCCCCCATATATATCTCTCGATTTTCTTTCCCTCAGTATGAACCATGTTGGGACAGAGGGCCACCAGTTCACAGAACCTGGCAGTATAAGAGACTACGTCGGAGCCCTTCATGGTGAGGCTCCACAGTTCCTCCTCCAGCTTTTGGATCTCGCCCCTCGGGCAGTACTCTTCAATCATTAGATCTCTCAGAGTTTCCCATCCCATAGCATTAGCCACTATTAGAGATAGTGACTTGACATGGATATTCCACCATGTCAGGGCTTTGTCTTCGAAGGTGCAAGCAACGAACTTGACCTTGCTCCCTTCTGGGCAGGAGCAGATCTCAAAAACCGATTCGGTTTTCTCGAACCATTGCGAGAGGGCAATGACTCCGCCAGTCCCTCTGAAAGACTTGGGCTTGCAGTTGGTGAAGTCCTTATAGAAGCACTCTCTCAAGCGCAGCGGGATTTCACCATGAGTAGATAGGAAAGGGGTTCCTCCTCCAGTGGAACCTGAAGAATGATATTATGCCATGGTCGTAGCCACAGCCGCAGCTACAGCAGCATTCAGGGCTGCCGTGTCGAATTGAGGAGCAGGTGGTGTCGGTGCGGGAGGATCGCGTCTTGTTGATTTACGTGGGGGCATCTTTTAACTATAAGTTTAGAAAGATGAAGATATTGA
This sequence comes from Lactuca virosa, assembly GCF_052849685.1. Classification (NCBI taxonomy): domain Eukaryota; kingdom Viridiplantae; phylum Streptophyta; class Magnoliopsida; order Asterales; family Asteraceae; genus Lactuca; species Lactuca virosa. The sequence continues at coordinate 288,023,075 of NC_136430.1, forward strand.
TAAGAATTTAATATGAAGTAGATAAGAATGACTCATGGACTAACTCTCCATATCCCAACAGCACAAGTGAATAGCACGATTGAATAGTATGATTGAATGAAGATCTAGTACTAACAGATGATAGCAATTGGATATTGATTTCCATAAGATTAGATATCTGTCAATTATACTGGGATTACAGATGTAATGAGTTCGGGAAAAATGACCTAGAAGTAGGTCTTACATCAACCAAGATGGAAAATTTTGACAGACTACGACCTAACGGGTCTAAGATTTACAAAGATAGGAAATTAGACTAGAGTTTTTACACAAACTAGGTTATATCCAAAAGAGAAGTCGATAAGACTCTATCGGCGACGAGAACTACTAGAGTGAGTTCTTGAATCCGACAGAAGGCGTTCTATGTCTCTCATGCGCCTATCATATCTTGCTTGATGAGCTCGAAGTTCCCTGACTTGAGCTTGGGTTTCAGCAAGTTCCCCCTGTAGAACTGCATTGCGGACCTAAGTCCTTTCATGAGCAGACTCTAGTTGGCGAATGTGGACTGTGTTAACGCCAGAGTTGGCGTCAATCTCCACTACTCGGTCAATAGCTGCTCGACCTTGCTCAGTGTTCCGAGCAATCCTACGGACCATTAAGGGTAGGACCCTGTCAGCTGAACCTCCTTCAGTGAGGTTGTAGAAGCTTCTGTCTCCATGGTAGGGCATGGGCTGCCCCTGTTCCTGACTCCACCTATTCAAGTTTGTGGCCCACAGAGGTGTGGGCCCTTGAAATGTTGGACGAGGGTTTGGGTTTTGGACAGCTGGGGGTTGGTTGTTGACTTCTGGCTCCGAGTCAGAACCATCAGAAAAGCCTTCAGCTTCGTGATCATCCAAAGGGATTGGGTGATCATCTTCTGGCTCTTCTCCAAGCCATCCAGCATTGCCGTTGTTGGGATAGTACGGGTCTCCGGGAAAATGGAATCCAGCCATTATATCTATGCGAGAAAAGGGATAAGGAAATAATCAATAGACGAACTAACTAGATAATTATAAGATGATCTTTATCAGTTACTCCAACATTTGCGTAGTGCATACCAGTCATAGGTAACCTAGACAGGATAGACCTTCGAATAAGTGATCCTAACTCTAAGCCCACAACCAAACAAGGAACAGGAAGTAAAGCAAAGATCACAGATTCTAAGTCTATGATATCCTAGACACATATAACCTTAGCGTATCCACTCCGCAACTATTGACATACTTAATAAAGACCTTTAGTTCTCAGGTAAGTAATTAATAGTAACACAAAATACTCCTATAGTATTTTAAGTTTATGTTCTGTTCTACTGTTCTTGTTGTAGAAGTGTTGGTAAGTTTTTAGACTTGTTCAACCTCACAAACACACTTAGGCACATGCTAATCACTCCTCGGATAATGTAGTTGATCAGGCTACATCTTCCCAGGGTTGACCATATGTCTCTAAGTCTACTTGTGCTGTCCAACAATCGTAATACTTTTGTTCTGTCCTAGTGACACTGATTTTAGTATGAATGCAGGTATGTATACTTGGTTAAATATTTTATTATTTAAAAGTATAAACTCTTTATCAGAGTATTTTAATCCCGCTGTGTTTATAGTTCGTATATCTTTTATGGGTTGATACACTCGATTCACTATAAACAAAGCTCTGATACCAATCTGTCACACCCCAAAACCGGAACGGCGGAATCGTTCGGGGGTGGAGGACGTCATGTACAATATCATAAACAATGCAAAGTAGTAAACAAGTAACAACATCATCCATTGCATTAATAATATAATTTCATACAAGTGTGTTCTGTCAAGTTATATAAACACCAAAAATAATATACATCAAAATAAAGATGAGTCCTGAACGAGCTCCATCTTCGCAAAAACCTGGCTCCGGTACCTGTCTACTGGCGACCTGAGAATACAAGTTATTTTGAAAGAGTTTATCAGCTTTAAAGCTGGTGAGATCATAAGTATATTAGTGTTTGTAGTTGTATGAAAGTGTTTTGTAAGTTTGTAATTGTATATGTTTGTAAAAGTTTGTAATTGTTTGAACTCTCCTAGAAAACCCTATGTTTCCTACTAAAAGTAGCCTTCTACCAAGGCATCTAGTATCTGTGTCTGTGTGTGTCTCCTGTAAGAGTGTGTATTTTCCCAAATCCGACTATAATTGACCAAAAATATAGTTTTTACATTATTGTTTATTGTGTGAATATCACAAAGTAAATGTAATGGGAAAATGATATAGTACTGTAGTGTTGTATTAAGTAACTACTGCTGTACTAACTACTTTAAACCAATTTTTATTTAAAGTACCATGTGATCGGCCTGTATCCTGCTACCGACTCAATAGAAAAACGACGATGTAAGACGTCGTAAGAAATGAAGTTTGGCACCCGTAGACTTGCAAGTCCCACTGTAGCGAGCAGCAAGGTGTAGGATAGTCAATCCAGTATACATCTATACACAAACTCATACGCTCCCCATTTAAGGAGATTCTGGATACAAAAACGGTCATGGCAGGTAGTGCCATGCCCCGTTAGGTGGCTCACATAACTGTAATAATGTATATGTAATGAATGTGCTAGCTGTATTGTATGTTCTACCTCTGTCTAGCCTGTATGTTCTCTCTGTATGGTATTGTTTGTTATCTCTTTCTCTGTATGGTATTGTTTGTTATCTCTTTCTCTGTATGGTATTGTTTGTTATCTCTTTCTCTGTATGGTATTGTTTGTTATCTCTTTCTCTGTATGGTATTGTTAGTTATCTACTCTGTATGGTATTGTTTGTTATCTCTTTCTCTGTATGGTATTGTTTGTTATCTCTTTCTATGTATGGTATTGTTTGTTATCTACTCTGTATGGTATTGTTTCATGTATGAACTGACTCTTTGTATGTTTCATTGTTCTAATAATAGTATTAGTATCTTCCTAAACTACTCCTATAGTAGCTTACTAGTAATGTATGAACATGTATGTATACCCTTGCTACCCAAAGGTATGGAGCTGAATGAAAGAAGGAACCTTTGTATCTATATACATATACATAATATATAACTAGGATTCAAACGACCTTCGGACAGATAACCCTAATACCCTAAGTCCACAACCAAACAAGGAACAGGAAGTAAGGTGAGCTATCAGTCCTAAGTCCTTTCAATCCTACTTATATAACTATATCTATATAGATACACATTTAACAGAATATAAGTTTAAAAGAGTTTAAGTAAAAGTATTTGACATGAAAAGGAGTTTGTAAAACAGTTTGAAGTAAAACAGTTTGGTAACACAGTTTGAAAAGTAAGAAATCCACTTCTTTGGTAGTTATTAATCACATGTGATTGATATAATAACTATAATAATTCAACTTGTATTCCCTCCTCCATAAAAGAATTTAAAAACATTTAAAAGGTTAATTAAGGGGTATGAACTCACCTGTAGTGAGTGGTTTGGATGAACTGGTGATATAGGATTGCTAGGTGTCAAGTGAAGACTTGTACACACACAATGATCCTAGTTAACATATAATAACACATATATGTATCCAATTAGTCTTTAAACAACTAATTAACAAAGTTAAGACATCCTGGGGCATGAAAAACACCTTATATAAGTGTTATAAGTGCTAAGGATTGCATCTAAATGTTGTAGGACATTGCTATTGAGTTTAGGGTTCAAGGGAACCCTTTATATGAGTTTACGGTTTTGTGACCATAACTCTTTGAGTTTACGGTCGTAAACCCATGAGTTTACGGCCGTAAACTCATGCTTCTTTGACCATGTGTTGTTTTGAAGCTCTACAAGTCCTTAGAAGCATTTCCACTTGAAGTATAAGCCTATGGAAGTGATTAGGGCACCATTTCACTCCTAAATGGAGTTTACGGTCCTTGGACCATTTGCCTTTGGTTTTACGGCCGTAAACCCAAATGGTTTATGGTCTTTTGATGTTTTCATGTACTTAACTCATTAGGGAAGGGATCTATGCAAGTTTCCAAGGATTAGAAGGGACTAGGGCACACTTTGGCACCCTTTTTAGGGTTTACGGTCCAAGGTGTTCTTGGACCGTAAACACCTTTGATCCTTGGTTTCCTTGGTGTTTTCTTGATGTATAGAAGTGTAACAAGCCTTATTATACTCTAGGATAGAAGTACTTACAAGATAGAGGCTTGAAAAGGTGCTAAAAGTCCAAGAACACTAGTGTGTGTTCTTGGTGTTCTTGGTGAAACTTGAAGATCTAACCTTTTGGAATGATTTCACGGATGGAAGTCTGTTAAATCACTAGATTAAGCAATATATCAACTTAATATGGCTAGAAACACTTACAAGTTGAAGATCTTGAAGAATTGTTGGATGATACTTGAGAGAGAATTGAGTTTGGATCTTGAATTTGTGAAAAATGGTAAATAATGACTAAGTGTCATATATATACCCCCAATTTAGGGTTTACGACCGTAAACACCTTTGTTTAGGCCGTAAACTCCAAACTCTTGGAGCTTTGGGACTTTATTGTTGCACAATAAACCCTAGAGCATCCTCTTTCCTGGTATCTCCTGAAGTACTAACTTAAAAAGACTCGAACTTATTCCAAAAAGCTTGAAAGTTAGCAGAAACTGTTCTGACTTCTATTGAATTGAAATGTTGTACAGAATAGAAATTTCGGGTTGTCACACACCAGCTCAGTCGCCCATAGTTGAACTGCAGTAGCAGAAGCAACCTCTGCCCTAATCCGGGCTACAAACTATTCCCAATACATAGTCTCTAATCCCAAAAGTGCAATAGATCGCACAATGAATCCTTATCGCCTGATACAAGAGATCCAAGGCAAACCGGACCTCACAAAATACTTATCTCACATCAACCCACCCGCGCTCACCAGCGCTGAACTACTGTCGCCAATCCCTATGACCAACTGACCCCGAGCTGGAATACAACCTGATCCTGGGGTCACAAGCCTGCTCACTCATTCGAGTTCGAAAACTGAAAGGGAACAATCTTTTCCCTAGAAAACGACATTCCACTCCATCAATTAACGATTCAACTTCCAGCTGCAAAACTCTAGCTGCACATAATCATCACTCCCTTCCGGACCCGCGTCTCGCATTCTGGCCTCGAGCAAAACCCACGAAGCCTCAAATCCAGAAACTCCTATGCTAGCCTCTCCCGCTCAACCCGCGGAATGTAATGAGTACAGAACATAGCTAGCCTCTCCCGCTTAACCCGCGGAATGTAATGAGTACAAAACATCTCCCTGATCCCAAGTAACTGCAGCCCTCTGCTCATCAGAATATGTCCCAGTAACTAGTCTCGGTACTGGAAAGCTCGACCAGCTCCTTCCCCTGCCGTCATTGCAGCTGATGTAGCTGCTACGGCAGCCGTCTCAGCAAAGGCTGCATAGCGCTCGTCGACATACTCAACCATGGCGGTCTTGTTAGACCCAAACATCTCCGGCAACTATGCCCGAAAAGAGCAGCACCCTCATCGTGCAGGATCTCCCGAGTCCTAGCATCCATATCCCCTGGTCTCATCTGACCAGTAGTCCCTGTCACGGCTGCTGGCCCATCCTGGCTGCCAGCTCCTGATCCAGATCAGGATCCAGTCTCAAAACATCTCGTAACCACCATTCTGATAATACACCAGAGAGATCTCGGATAATCCATATAACAACAGGGAACCAACTCCCAACTAACCCCAGGGGTTGTGACTTCCTTGCTATGTGTATGGGTCTTGTGCTTTCAGTAGTACGGGCCCATACTACCTTCCACACCTACCCATATTTGTCTCAAGTATCACCACAACACCCTAACAATATACATAAACATAGCGAGCGCTCAATCCTCACTCCTAGAGGAATGCTAAATATATCATAACTGGCCTCCCGGCCTCTCACAACCCGCCCATGAAACTTCCACCAACCCTGCAACACTCATGTATGCTAACCATACATAACGTTGGACCCTATAGACTTTTGAATACTTGATCCTACCCTAAGCCCTTCATTAAACAAGAACAAGAAATAAGGCCAAACCAAACATTCTCAGGCTATAAGATCTTAATTATGTACGGTCATGATGCATACACTAAGCAAATACAGTAATGATGTCAATTTCATATAAGGAAAACCCTAGGGTATCAGGCATCATATAATTAGGAAATTCTATCATGCAATTCGTGAAGATCCCTAGCCTAGTACTAGCATGTTGTTCTAACATATCACACAATCAAATAATCCGTAAGGTATTTTGGGGTCTATCCGCGAGCTCCGACTGATCGTACACTTGCATCCTCCTTTATTATTTTGAAAACATTTTAAGAAAATCATTTTAAAATCTTGTCCTCAGTTTGAAACTGGAGACACGCGAGTGTTTCCTCCAATTCACTCAAACCAAGGCTCTGATACCAACTTGTAACATCCATAAAAATCATGCCAAATTTAAACTTTTTAAAACATTTCAAAACCCATGATTATTACAAAACTTGTTTTCAAAATAGTATATTGTTAGAGTATCCCGGAATCAAAACATAAAATCATAAAGTGTGAGGAACGGTACCATCATGCCTTCTCCTTCCCGCGATCATCAGAAGTACCTGAAACAATAATCGATAAATGTAAGCTCGAAGGCTTAGTGAGTTACCCCCAAAATACCAACGCCATACATATATAACCATATCATATAAACATACAAGCAAACAGCATGCATAATGAGTCATCAGTCTGACTGGACCGAATCCCGGTCCTCAGTCTATCTGGACCGCTCTCCGAGCCCTCGGCACGTCTAGACCGCCCTTATTGGGGCCTTCAGCCTATCCGGACCGCTCGTTGGGCCTTCGGCCTGACTAGGTTTGCCCGGCCCGGGCCTGCAGTCTACCCGTTCCGCCCAGGGTATCTTGGCCTACTGCACACAGCAGGACCTGCCTCAACCCTTTCCCCAAAGCAAATAAACATGTGCACATAAATATCAGATGCTAGCATGCAATAACAGATAGTCATACAGATCTAACAAATCACTATCATGTCAACCATCCTATAACCAGGATACCGATCTAACCGATCTCTAATATAGCAACCATCCTACAACCAGGATATCAATCTAACAGATTACTAGCATAACAATCATCCTAAAACCAAGATGAAATCTAACAGATCAATAACATAACAACCATCCTAAACCAGGATGTAAATCATAAAGGGTCGACCTTGATGTCGTAGACCCTGTTGATATAGTGAGGAGAACTCACCTGAAACAGCGAAAACGAAATAAAACCACTGCAATGACTAAGATGGATTCTCACTTCTTTAACACCTACATTCATATCAATAACCTCTATTTAGATCATATTTCAAATATTATATTCTAATGCCTAATACTTATGAAAATACTTAAAGTTTGGTTATTTTTTAAATAATGTATTAATATCTTTGTTATTTATAGTTATAATAATACCTTAATTTTTATTTTCCCTTCACATTATATGTATTAGGAACAACCCCGTATAAATGTGATATATATCTAGTTAATATCCACGTGATGGAATTTAGATAATAATTTCATTAGCATCATGACTTAATAAACTTTTACCATGTTATATAACTAAAATCAACGGTCAAAGCTATTCAACATAAACCGATTAAATAATTTGAATTCACAAGCCCCATATCCAGTTAAATTTTCTTGAAGGTTTTCAATTTATACTTTAAGGCATCTTAAAATGAATTATTTTATAAGATCTTACTTACCTCAAGGTAAGAACATAGCCGCATCCAGGAGCTTGTATCCACATAATTTTGGTAATATTAAAAACTAGGTGAATACTCGCGTGTTGCGCGCAAATATAATTACTTAATTAAAATAATAAAATTTTACAAATTGTGATTGGTATTTATACATGTAAAAACCAATGTCAGTAGCGTAATAAAACATATAGTTAACCTATTAGTTTTATTAACTGTAATAAGTTTATATCATTGATTACTTCTGCTATTAATTGATGTTTTTATAGACCGTTTTATGTTGCGTAAATTGTATATCAAAACATATGTTGATTTCTATATATATCAAATAAAAAAGTAGTATGAAAAAATAAATACTATAACTTCTGATGATTTTATAGACTGTTCTATGTTGTGCAATTATACATAAAACATATGTTGATTTGTATATAAAACAAATAAGAAATAATATGGAAAAATATTTTAACAACATAAAAACATTACAACATTTAGTATAACATTTACATCAAACAAAACTTATTAAACACTTACAAATCATTTAAAATGAATATTTATAAATCAACATACATTTGAATTATAGAAACATTGTTATAAAAAAAATCACATTGCAATAAACATTGAAGGGACAAAACTTATTTTTTCAACTCTTTTCATATTTGAATCACGGATATTTTCAAATATATTTTGATCAAAACTTATTTATATAGTAAAAATATAGCTATAATGTGTATAAATAAATGGAAAATAAAAAAAAAACATTGAACATTAATAATCATAACTTAAATAAAAAAAAAAACTCTTGAATGTAGTGGAAAATAAAAAGGCATGACTAATTACATTAAATTTTGAATCAAAGCCACATTTAATATAGAAAACTCTTGAGTTGTATAGGAGTTTCAAACACTTGAGTTGTATGCAATAATATAATATAAATATTTAAAATTATATGTTATAATAACAATATTATTGGAATTTATCATTAAAATACACTAAGTTTTAACTAATTTTATAATTATTTTAAGTAAATAAAAGTTTTAACTAATTTTATAATTATTTTAAGTAAATAATATAATAATTTGTGTTTGAATTGAATTAAATAAAAGTTTTAATTTAATAATAATTATAGGTAATTTTAAATGATTTCGAAATAATTTATTTAAGTATTTTATTTCATTTATTATTATTATTATTATTATTGTTATTATTATTATTATTATTTCAAATAATAAAAAAATTTTAATATAATATAATCTATTTTGTAGTTTTACTTTATTTTAAACTATTATTATTTTTACTTAATTAAAAACTATTTGTTTGAAAAAATTTCATTATTATATTTTTAAAAAGTTATCGTACGTACTTCGGTATTGTACTTTTTCTTTTGTGCTTAAAACTATAAAATATTGGAAGAGAATGAAAGGTCCAAGTAAAATAATGATTTGAAATTCAAAGCTATAGTAATTTTTAAGTACTAAGACCAATTTAAAAAAACATGTTAAAAGTGGGTTAGGGAGTGGTGAGTGTTACATGTAAAGTATATTTTTATCGCTTATATTTTCTTATAAAAGTATTAATATTTTCTTTATTTTTACTTTAAATTTACAATGAAGAACGAAAAGAAAAAAGGAAATCGACTAATGTAATAAGATATAATAGAGTACTTATTTTTATTACTATAAAAACATTTAAAAAATGGAAACATACATATAAATTTTGCGAGAACATAATGAATTTATTTTTTATAAAACATAAATAATCTTTGGTTTTGAACAATAAAGGCATATCATATTTAAAATCATTCGTTATAATTCGTCATTATCACCAACAATTTGGAATAATAGTTGTAAATTTCTTTTTAACAAAATCAATTATAAAAAGTTCCATCAATGTTACTTACAACAAAATAAACGATAGAAACTAACATAATATATAACTAATAGCATAAAATACATGTTGAATAATGTTCTCTTGGATAGAAAAATGAATTGTCTTAACATAAAAGAGAAAGACGACATAAAAATACATACATGTTAACAAAGTTAATTGCTCTAATTGATAAATAGCTTAAAGGTTGATTTACCAAAAGCTCATGAGAAGTAATTATCAGTCCCACTTCATCATCTTATGATTATTAAAAGATCCATAACACATAAAATTAAAAAAAAAATTGCCTCAAGTATACCTTTACACACTTACCCAAACTTGAAGCTTGGTTAATATATAAACCTTTACATGTACCAAATTTGCATTTACTTGCATTTACATTTGGAAAAGTTGCAATTGCTCTCTTATATCTATGGAACTATTCGCATAACTCTTCAAACTCTATCAATATAATCTATCATTATGAGTTGACATACATGCAATATGCAAGCTACAATGTTCTTATATAGGTTAAATATTTCATTTAACCTATCAATTAAATAGCGTGATTTGAAGAGTTTTGAAAGTTACAAATCACATCATTTCAATTAATCATAACTTAAATTATATTAGTTGAATATTCTTGGGAGTTTCAAATGCATGAGGTTCAAGGAAAAATGCTAGTTTATAAGATATATAGATATAGATAGATGGAGCCCCTTTCCTTCTATTTCAAATAACTCTCATCATACCATGAGATCTCCATCAGCTTACTAGCTTATCATGACACTCCTTTCTCGAAACATAGGAGCACTGCCACACAGTTTCAGTCGGATTCCGAAACTACTTTTATTTGTTGGAAAAATCTCTATTATAGCATGCTTAAACTTCCAGGATACAGCTAGGAAGAAAAATACAACCCACAACCATCCCGTGGTGGCTTGTGGTGGCGATGGAGTGAGCTCCGGTGGCCAAATCTGCCAACTACGATAATGGTTGTAACCCTCGGTAAGAAAACAATAAGAAAAAAGAGATATATTGAAAGAAAGAGTTTTCTTACCTAAACCAAACGCTCCAAGCAACAACATCAACCTCCTCCACCGCCACTCCATGCTTTCCAGAAACTACAATCCTCTGATGGAGCTCCGGCGACATTTAATGGCGTTTCCAATGAACACTAGTGATGACAGCCTCTTTCCCCTTCTCTTTTTCTCTTTCGGACTCAAACTCCCTCCTCTAACTCTCCAGTCGCACACAACACACACACAAACACGTCTGAGCTAGGGTTTTTCTTTTGCTCAAATGGGGGAATTAGCTGCAACTTAAAAGGAGAAGGGAGGAGGTCCCCCCCTGCACACGATGTTACAGATCAGGAGACAACACATGGGGCCAGATTTCTGAAATTGGCCAGAAAGGTCCCTAAGATTTGGTCTTTTGACATAATCTACCCTAACTTAATTCCTTGAACCAAAAGAAGTTCCAAAGTAACACAATAACCCTTGGACCTTTTATATTTAAACTATTGTTATTATTATTACAATTAATCCCTTGTATCTATAAAATGTTTTTTAATTAATTATTTCACTTGCTAAATCTATAAAAATTTAGTCTTTGATTGTATATTATTCTCATTATTTACTAACCCTATTTCGAAATAAATAAACGGGAACGGGACGTTACATCGGGACCCACCATATCTGGTCATCCCAAGGGAAATAATATATTGTATTCCCGTACAGAGCTACCGTACATCGACACCTAAAAGTATCATGGAACAGAGCTTTACTCTTCGTTCCTTGGTTACACACATTCTCCTAATGAGACTACCTTATATCAAACTTAATTGAACTAGGTACCTTTCACAAGTCTATGTTTATCCCTAGGCTAGACTATAGTGCTTGTAACCAACTTTTAATACCAACTCTATTCTTCGGTGACACTAACATATCTCTAGTGTATTTATATTCCCTATAGAGGATTAGGTATTATTATTCTTTTATCTTCTCAACAATGATATGTTTAATACTATTATATGAAATTATCTATTTAATCCTAACATAAAATAGAACCATATCTGGTTCACACAAAGCACTGTATATACATATATTAACACATAATCCAATCAATAAGCATATAATTTATATACAATTCCCAACATATATTTAATACTTGTATTATATCATGTTCATGAAAGGGACTGTACACTCACTTGTCTTAGGTGGGCGACTAGTGATCTGGGTAGAGTTTAGCCTAACACCTTAGATGTTCCTTGACGTGGCCTAAGTATAATTAATACAGAGTTTTAGTTTGAGGATCATCTAGGCAGGACAGTTGGGAGGCAAGATCATTTCGTCATATAGCTTTTCAGAAAGCTAACAACCAAGCCAACGTAACCATTCTAGACACTTATCCAGTAAGTAGATCAATCAATATAAGGACTTGGAATCACTGATAAAATCTTAATTGTAGGTTCATAATAAAGACTATGACTATAATTAAAAGTTACACTTAACATAAGCTAAGCGTAGCTTAAATTATAGAGGTTCTTGATGAAAACATGGAACTAAGCGGGCAAAATACTGACTCGGGAACTTCTATTTGATGAATACCTAGAGTTCCCGAGACTCTATTAAAATATTCTAATAAGTTGGGGAAAAGCTTAACTCGAAAGCAAAATATACTATAGAGAGATACAAAGGAAATGGGTGAGGAAATGAACTTAAATTCATAGGTGTATATAGGGTCAGGGGGTGTGCACCGTGCACATACCATAGGGGTTTCGCTAGCTCCATCCCCTTTTTGTCACGTGTCGCGTTCAGACAGGTCCACCTTGCCCCTTCTAGAAGGCCGCCATGTGGTCTACTCTTGTGGTGCCATGTGTCAAACTTTAATGGTTCCATTTCACCATGTCGTTGATGGAGAGTCGGCCGCCAACTAGAACACATGTCACCTCTAGAATGTGCCACGTCATCAGTGTGTGTGGTGCACTTCGTGCGCACGATTTATTAGATTTTCGAAATGAAGTAACTTGTTCATACGAACTCCATTTTCGATGTTCTTTATATTTCTGGAAAGCTCTCGATAAGATCTACAACTTTGCTTTAGATCCCAACAGCTAGTTCTCAATCTATCAAAAATTATATTTTCGATAGGCTTAGATTGTTAGAAATCGCTGCTAAAATAATAACTCCTACATACTTGCTCACTTCTTGATGTTCTCTATATCAACGGACTCCTATTGACATGATATTCGATTCTCTTGTGGATATTTTAGGCTAACAATTAACCAATCTTAAATTCGATTTTTGTGTTGCGTACTGGTATACCTAGTTGCACAGAAACTTCGAAAAATCATATATTTTCTATACGGAGTCAGATTTGAGCGTTCTTTATATGCACGGAATCATTGTCACATATACTATGACTTTGGTCAAGATTATTTATCCTAAATAATCTTCTATAATAATATCATTTTGATAACTTATTCTATTTTAATTGACTAGCCCGAATCTGCGGGCGTTACATTTATCTTGGAATTGGAGAATGCATGCTAGCAGAGAATATTGTTTAAATGGTGTATTTTGTTACGTGCTTTTACAATATGATTTATGGTGTAATATCCCTTGACTTGATGAATAAAGTACAAGCATGATTACATAATGTTGAATGGTGGGGAGTGAAGACCCGTGCGAGCGGGTTAATTAAATATAGATTAATGAAAAAGGGGAACACATATAGAGGGGGTAAAGGGTATGAACCTAAATTTAGATGCATGCCCTATCCGATTTAGTGGTGGAAGAATATTTTTGGACAAGAGCTTAAGCCAGGGCGATGTCATGTGGTTTTCTAGATAACCATTTCGAAACATGGTACCTGTACATAACAGTGTACAAGAACTGGAATGATGTTGGCTACTCGGAGATTCCAGATCAAGCATCACATTTAGGTGGGGGTATGAGTGTGGAAATACCAATTGCACCACTCTCGAATGACAATGCACCGTACTCGTACATGTAGAGTTGGAGTGGTGAACGCGGAGAACCAGAGACAGCGTTGTGGGTGAGATTCATGCCTCGCTTGGCACACTTTGTCGTCAGGTCATGTTAGTAGCAAATTGGGTCATTCTTTAAAGATTAGCAGTGTTATAGACCCTATCTAGCGATGTACATTATAAGTAATTATTGCGAAGAAGATCATATAATAATTACTACGGTGAAATGGTCAAAATAAATATATATGCACTAAATATTGATAATGATAAGCGATGTATGATGATTGGTATGAAATGTGTTGCATGCCTATGTGTATGACCTATTGTATTGTATGAAATGTGTTTGTTTCCATACATTTTGTACTTGAGATTGACTCATTGTGCTGATGCTGAGACTTGTTTCTTGCGTTGGTTGCCATGATTGCCTTGCATTGGTACAGGTTGTTTAAAGATGTGGCATGGTGAGGTTGGGACTCTTTTTGGGTAGTTTCATATTCTATTAGATTATAACACTTGGACTCGTCATGGTGGTCATTTCAATGTTTTAGTTAATAAAAGCCTAAACTGTCTCTTTTGTGATGGTTATAATTTTTAGTAACGTTGGTGATTTCCTTGAAAATGTTTTATAAATGTCTTTCGTTGCTAATCCTGTTAAATGATGTAGTTAAAAATAAAGAAAAATTTTATGGTGAAAATTACGACGTTGCATAACTTTTGGAATAAAAGGATTGCACATAATTTTTCAGGACCAATACTCCTTAGCAAAATGGAATAATGGAAAGACAAATTGATCACTTTGTGAAGTTGAACGATCTATGCTGATTTTTTACAAATCTACCACTCTAATTTTTGGATGAAGAAATTTCTAGTACATGCTTGACTCAAAATAGATCATTAATTCATCAAAGATTCGATATTACACCTTATGAAGTTATCAATAACAGAAAACCAAATGTTAAACAAATGAACAAGAAAGAATGAAGATATATATAATCTAACTTTTGATGATCAATATGTTAAAATAAATGAAATAAATTTTTAGATATCTAATATTTTTCGAACATCGCCTGTGGAAGCTCAAACTTTGTTGAACTTTGATGCAGATTTTGGCATACTTTTTGGAACATCAGATAAAGCAATAAGTTCTAAAGAATATGCTCCTGATAATCAAATTGATGAATCCTCCAAAATTGTTGATGAATCATCATAACTCCTTACTTGAAATCAATGATCTTATTGTTAAGGGGGGTCTCCTATGATTGAAGTAATTTCTAATGCACAAGTGCATGAGGAGAAAGCAACTGATGTTGATCTTGCAAATGTTAAGGGGGAGCAAAGCGCAAATCTCACTATTGCTTAAATGGATAGGGATCAAGAACATTATATTTCTAATAATTCAAACCATTTAAATGATATTTTGTTGAAAATTTTCATGTACGTGATATACTACTGGAAATGATGAAAATGCTCTCTTAGATTCTGATCTCGATATCCACCATTGGAAAGATGGACCAAGTCATCGGAAATTCAACAACTGGTGTGTTGACAAGAGATCAACAAAAGGAAAGACATGTTTGGTGAACATTCAACAAGATTTTATATTTTCATGTTTTTGTATCCAAATTTGAACCGAACATTTGTTAAAGTTGCTCTTCAACCTTCTAAATAGGTGGAGGCAATGCAAGCTAAATTGTCGAAATTTGAAAGAAATAAGGCGTGGAGATTAATTTCCACTCCTCATGATGCTTTTATAGTTTTCTTGAAGTTGATGTACCGCAATAAGGTTGATAAAGAAGGAAATATTATATAGAACAAAGCAAGGATGGTAGTGAATGGTTATTTTCAAAAAGAATGAATAGACAAGAATAAACTTTTTCGCCGGTGGGACGATTGGAAGTAGTCTAGATATTTCTTATGTATGTAGCGCACACGAATTTTGATGTTTATCAAATGGATATCAAATGTGCTTTTCTGAATGGATAATTATAAGAGACGTTATATGTTGAACAATTGGGTTTCGTACATGATAAGTATCCTAATCATTATCATATTTTGGATAAAGAAAACAAAGTTCTTTAGATCCATAACTTTTTCGAAAAAAAGGTCGGTGATCGTCTCATGTTAGTGAAAATCTGCAAATATGATATAATTTTTGTTTCTACGGATCCTAATCTCACAAAAGAAATTGAAGAACTCATGAAAAGTAAATTTGAAATGAATATGATGGATAAAATAAATTTATTTCATAGTTTAAACATATAAAAAATTCATGAAGGGATTTTTGTTAACCATAAATCTTAGACAAAGAATTTAGTAATCAAATTTGGAATGGAAAATTATACAGATGTAAAGGTTTTAATTATATTCAAAATAAAATTGGGTCCTTCTAAAGATAAATATGTTGTATATGTGAAGACTTACATAAGAATGACCGGATCCTTACTATATCTTACGTCCAATCCTCCTAGTATAATGTTTGTTGTATGTTATTGTTCTAGGTTCCAAGTAAACCCAAGTGAACCTCGTCTACTTGTTATGAAGAATATCTTTTGATATCGGCATAAAACACAATTAGTTGGACTTTGGTATCCTGCCAAGACTAGATTTTATATTCAAACTTTTTGTGATGCGGATATTGGAGGGTGTCATATTCATCGGAAGAGCATTTTTGAAGGATGTCAATTTCTGGATGACAAACTTGTAAGTTGGCAATCAAAGAAACAAACAAGTGTTTCAATTTTGGCTACGTAAGCATAATATACTGCAATAGTTGTTTGTACTTCATAATTGATTTGGATTTAGATTCAGCTCAAAGACTATGCTATCAACGTGAAAAAAGATTATGTTATATTGTGATTCTCAAAGTTTCATTTAGATTTATCATAATCCAAATCAGCATTCTAAAACCAAGCATATTGTTTTGTAGTATCATTTTATCAATGATCAAGTTCAGGACGGAAATACTCTGAAATTCATTCGTACCAACAACATATTAATTGGCCGAGTTATTCACCAAAGCTCTTGAATAAAAGTCATTTCTTCGGATTTTTAATGGCCTTAGCATGATGTCTTCATCTTCCATATGAGTTTTCTCATTAAGTATTTTAGTGTTTAATATGCCATTTTTTTTTCCAAAATTCTTACTATTCGATTATGCACGTTCAGAACGATCTCGAATATCTTTTTGTACCTAGAAATTTTATGATTTTTCGTATCTTTTTAACTATTCATTTTCATTTGATTTCAATGTCTTTTCGTTTAGCAATATTCAGAAAAACCAAAAGAATTTTGTTTTTGTACTTGTTATGCTTTAGGAAAAATTCAAAAAAAAATCATTTTTTTTGTTTTGCATGTTGAAATGTTTCCGAGGATTATATTATTTTCAAAAATAAAGAATTAAAAGTTTCATAACATGTATTTCAAATATGAGGGTTTAAGGATTGGTCATTTGTTCCATTGCTTTGCAATTACGGTGAAGGTTCTATTAATATTTTCTCTTTGTATGTTGGAGAATTTTCCCTAAAAGCCAATTGCAAAAACCAAGATTTATAAAGCGACAAATATTATACTATCTGGACTATACAAAAATCCATGTGAGATTTTGAGCATTAGAAAGTGGTTTTCATTTCATGTGAGGAAATGATTCATTTTTGGATTGATAGACATTAAAATGATTAAAGACGGTTCCTTTTTTCATTTTTCACATAAGATACACCTTCTTTTGTGATCATTGTCCCTATCTTCATATCAAACCACATGTTGAATCTCACTGGCATTTGAAGATTTTTCATTATTCCAAAAGGTTTTTTCCAGGTCATCATAATTCTGGCACTAATATGAACATATGGAATCATATGTACAAATTCCTATTTCAGATTAATTTTAAAATGCTCATATCCATGAAGTCAAATAAGAAACGTCTATTACCAAAAAGAAAGAACGGAAATTGGTGTAAAATAAAATATGTGAATGGTGACAAGAAAATATATATCAAAAACTTGATTCTCAACTAAACTCAATCGAGAATAACTAAACTTGGGTCAATCAAAGCATGTAGTCATCACAAGAAATAAACGTTGATATATGCTGATCGAGATAGCAAAAATACTAAATTTCAATAAATTTTTGTCAAGCTTCACCAAAAATCATAATTTTGAAAAATAGCAATCTTCTTTCCGGTGATAATATCAAATTCTCTTCCTCTTTATAATTGAAATATGATTATAAAAGATTCTATTGGTTATGTGAAAGTACTCAACTCACATATATCAATGTTATATTACTCCTTTGAAATTTTGAGTTTTCAGATCGTGTTTGACTTGAATAGGAATCAAATATGTACTGTTCATGTGAAATACTCTTGCAAAAAAAAAAAATCAGATCCGATTATCCATAACATCGGTCCTAAGTTTGTAAAGATTTCTAATATTCGACCAAAACAGTCCCTTTGCTGAAACACTGAGGACCAAAGTGTAACATTTTAATATCTTCTCCATTTGTCTGATATATGAGCACGAAGCAGATACAGAAATACAGATTTTCACAATCTCGAATTAAACGTTTCTTGCTTTATGCTCGAAGTGTATATAAACACGAAGCAAGCAACAAATCAGTATCAAAGAACTGTTTTTGATGAGAAGAAGCTACTGAGCGTCAACCACAAAACAAACAGATATAAGTCCGATGAACAGTATGGTTTCGGTATGCATCTGAATGAAGTATATATGCAATTTTGACTTTGAAGTTTGACTATCAACTCAGTTAATGTTTCGTTCCCAATATGATCATCGTTTATATTGAACAAAAGCATCAAGACTACATCATGCTCAATACCCACAAAGTTATCAAGGCAGAAAGATTTGCTTTGATAGTTCAATAAACAAGGAATTATCTTTCCCATTAATCTTTTTCAGATCAAACAACATAATCCGCCAAAATATCACCATGTTCGTCATTTGTTCTTCATTTTCGATGTTCAAACTTTTTTCATCATCGTCATTAAGAATATCGATCACCAAAATTACAGCTATCATCTATATTGGCAATAAACCTCCTTGAACATAGTTCGATCTTTTTCGAGTGACTACTTTTACAGATTAATCTTGATATCATATCAAAATCGTTCCAGACAAAGAATTTTGACAATGAGTTAGTAAGTGAAATTGATTAACAAATCACGAACAAATAAGATCTGATAATTAAAAAATC
The DNA here is from genome assembly GCF_052849685.1 of Lactuca virosa. Classification (NCBI taxonomy): domain Eukaryota; kingdom Viridiplantae; phylum Streptophyta; class Magnoliopsida; order Asterales; family Asteraceae; genus Lactuca; species Lactuca virosa. The sequence continues at coordinate 288,041,876 of NC_136430.1, forward strand.
TTATCATGAACAAGAATTATCATGAATCTGTTTATGATAAAATCGAGGTCTCAAATATGTTTCAGTTTGTTTTGCTTGATGCAGAAGGTGCAATGTGAAGAATGAAATCAAGCAATAGCCAAGATCAAGAAGTGATTTATCAAACAAACTAGAAGAAGAAAGTCGTAAGAACTCGTTGACAAACAGATGACATAAACTCGATGAGAGAAAGAACGATAATCATGAATAAAACTGATGTCGCAACTCATAAACAGGATATAGGGCTCAAATTGTTGGATAAATGAACACTAACAACAGTAATGGAAAATGTTGTTTGGGATAGATCATGTAAAATGAATGAATATGGGCTTTCCACATTTAAAAACCAATCTGATAAGTTTGGGCTAATTCTTTTGGATTACACTATAGGCTTTAACAGTAAACTTTTACATTCGACCCAACAGAAAAATATATTGAATAGTAAAAACCCAAATAAAAACATGATTTCGAGAGATTTTGAGATTTTAAAGAGATTTTCATACAGACTACAAAGAAATGTTTCCTACTCTAATGATTGAGGTAATTCTACGAAGAGTTCACTTTCCTACTCAAAATTCCAATGAAGACAAGAAGGAAGTCGAGATGATATTGTTATGGTGGCTGGTTGTGAGGAAACTTATTTTGGAAGTGCTTAGTCTATTGTTTTGAAGTTTGCAATATTACAAACGACTTAGACTGCACAAAGTGGTTCGGTAGAAAGCTTGGCGAATCCGAGATGGCTTCGACGCAAACCGCACCGCGACCACGGCGACGTCAACTCAGCGACACAACTCGCTAATATCCTACCGCTGAGAAAGAAAGGGATTAAGAGGATGAGTTTTTTTTTCTTTTACCATTTAATCAAATTTTCATTTTCAAAAAATACCTTATTTCCTAAAAAAAAACACCCTTTTCAAATACAATTGTTTTTTTTTTCAAATTTTCAAAATTTTAACCCTTTGTTCTCAACTATAAATACTACCATCATTTTTCATTCTTCACCATATTCAAATCTTCTTAATTCAATTCTCCTAACTTTCTTATTTTTCATCTTTTGCACAACCTCATTGCTAAAGAATTGTTCGTGTTTGGTCAACTGATGAAGATATAATATTGGCACGTTAATGGGTTGATGTAACAGAAAGACATAATCAACATTAACCTCAATGCGACTACTTTCTGGAGTAGAATCGCAAAACGATTCAACCGCGAAGCCACTCTACCTCGAAGTAAGATCAAGTTGTGACCTATGCTATTAATAGCGCGCTATAACGATGCTATAGTAACGCTATAGCATTTTGCGGTGGTATTTAACCGTTATTTTGAAATAGCGTTTACGAATAGCATCGACGCTATTATCGGCGCTATTGACCGCTATTTTCCGCGAACCTCATCAGCGGTATAGCGTCGCTACACCCACTTTTACAATTTTGTACATATTGGGCTAATTTGACAAAGAAAAAACCGATTGTGGGCGATTTTAATATTAAATATGTATTTTTTTAATTCACTCACTACAATTTTTGTTTTAATAAGTCCAAATAATTAATCTAATTAATTACAAACTACAAAGAATCGAATGACAACTTCTCTTTGTCTTCTCTTTCTGTGCTTAGAAACCATGAACGACTTGAGCTGCGAGAACACTTTGACATTTTTTAGTTTCCATATTACTATATTAGAATATTATATATGGTTTATGTTATGTTTTTATATTACTTTTTATGACATTAATTTTATATAGTGTTAGTACTCTAATATATAAATTTTGTATAAATATATAATATTAAATAATCGTTACACCACCGCGATAACCGCGATTTCAAATAGCGACATGTGACCACTATTGAAATTTCAACCGCGATAACTACTTAGGTTCTGAAATCCCCTATTTTTCAGAACCAAAAAAGATTTTCTTTACGCTTTAAAATCATAATATCTTTGTTTGCGGAAAATCCCAGTACAATAAAACATTTTGTGGAAAGTGTCTCACTTTATTAAAATATCTTTGAGTAAAGATGTTTCAAAATACGAAAACTCTAAGGATGTCATAATCAATGCTATTGCAGGTTGTCTCTTAATCATTCAACGCCCTAATAAAGTTCTTGCAGCTTTAACTTTGTTACCTATGATGCATATAATTTGAGTGGGTCGGGTTTGGAAACCTGGTGAGACACATAGGGTTTTGAATCCCACAATATTATTATGATACTAATTTATAATTATCAAACCTGCAAAACCAACTGTTACCAAATAATATAGATATATCTCATATCTTAAATATCTATAAACAATACACCCATACATACCCATCCCAACCGATTCTCACAAATCCTAGTCCGATTCTCACAAATCCTAGTCCGATTCTCACAAATCCTAGTCCACGATTATCAAGAAGAATCAACTCGTTTGATGAATCGTTTAGAAAAATGGTTTGACTACACAACTAGGGGCTTTCTTGGCCAATGTAAGTCATAAAGGCATGTAAACCATCAGAGTATTTGATGAAAAATGGTATCCCCTTTCATCTACGTTTGTAGATTATGAGCCCACACTAGCAACATAATTCACAAGACCGTCTAGAATGATCAAGTATTGTCATCTACTCTGGGAGATGACCATACATATTGTTACAGTTGCCTGATTTGGACCCACCATTTATGGTAATCCAAAGGAATACTTTATTGTACTCGGGGTACGTAATTCGTACATCGACACCTATAGTGTAATAGAACAGAGTTCTACTCTCATTTCCTATCACACACACACGCTTAATATGATGACACCCATTATCCAAACTTAATTGAACTATGTATCCCCTTTTAGTATTAGTTTGTAACTAGACATGACTACCAAATGTTGGTGATTTTAGTGTCACATTGTCATTTTAAGTAACTGGAACCAACATGTGAGCTAAGGGGCTTTATGATTTGTACTCTAATATATGTACGGGGGTTGTGCGGAGTGCACGCATGTATAAGATCGAATCAGAAGCCGGTTCGACGACTAGTCGGGGGTCCAAGGGGCAGTGCCCCCGGGTCCGGGGTTTCCAAAGGGGCAGCGCCCCTTTGGCGGGGTCTAGGGGCAGCGCCCGTAGCGGGGTCCAAGGGGCAGAGCCCCTCACCGAATTTTACATATGGGAACATAATAGAAAATTCAATTTCTTGAGGGTGATTATGGTAAAACTAACGAGCTTCGTTAGTTTTTGGTAACCCTAAATCCTCATTAAATCCGGATTAACATTACTTGCTTCCAAAGAAACTAATGACGGCCCAACCCTAATGAAACCCTAATCGTGTTTAATATATAAACAACTCTTCCTCTACAGAAGAGGGTTACGATCTTAAGCTCTCGTTTTCATCAGACTTTCACAGAATCCTCTAGCATATTGGCTTACGTCTTTTATGCCTAGAAACGTAAGTGTCCACTTGGATTATCCTAGGCTGAATTTCTTGTAACCCAGACATAGGGTAGAAATATCAGTTCGGAAAGTGATATCACGATCCAATTTGGTATCCAGATCTCCACCACAAACCCTAAATTTCCCAACACCAAACCCATAATCCATACTAAACATAAATTCATGTTTATTACAATATTACTGCAATACATTATGTGACGATTCTTTTATTAAACTTAACAGGATCTAAATATTCCTTTTACTTCTTATTTTTAAACTTAGACAATATTACAATCCTTTTAATCAACTTTCTAATACTAACTCTATTTAGACAACATTATCCTAATTTAGTGTAAAATTTTAATACAAAGTATCAGACATTTAATATACATTAATCTCTGTAAGTAATAACACTTATTTTTAAGATTATCATGTAATAATACCATATAAACATTTAACACATAATTAACCATATCTGATTCACACAGTATATGTTATCAAATATACATTTAACAAATATTTCAGATAATGAACAATTAATTAAAAAATAAACCTTCAATAAATAATTAATACTTTTAAATAAATACTTTGTATTAATATCATGTTATTGAAAGTAACTATGCACTCATCTGATATAAGTGGAAAACGTACGGGAAAGTTATCTCTTTGACTGACACTTCAGATTCCCTTTTAAAACGACCTAAACACGAATATTACTAACCCCTAGTATTCAGTCGTATTTATAAAGTTTAATCGTTATAATGTTTTTATCAGATTTGTCAATAATCCCAAAAGAACAATGATGTATAGCTAATAAGAAACAACAAGGTAAGATCATATCAGAGGTAGGATCCGTTTGGCATATAAAGATATATTATAACGAATGGTATTATTGATAATTCTTATTTAAAAGGTCATAATAATGTTTACGAACAAAAATATAAGTTGTACTTCCAGCACAGTAATCATAACTCAACTTATAGATTGTTTGACGAAAAATCGAACATTGCGCAGGCATAACTTCAAAACCAAAAAATCTATTTCTCCAGGATCACTAACGCTCCAGAACTTCGCTACTAACACCTAAGAAGTACTAGAACCGGGCCTCAAGGGTTCAGGAGAGTTTGGGAAAGTTTTTGAGTGAATTGGTACACAAAAGGGCTAAAAATCAAACCAATATATAGCAAAACTCAGGAGGCGTGCCACTCCCTGGCCACAAGGCAGCTCGTAAGTGGTCCACATCGACTGAACTTGGGGAGTAAGGGTCTCTCCTGCATGCGACAGGTGGCGGTGATCCGGCGTGACATGTGGCTAGATCCTAGCCGTCCGATATTATTATTTTTCTGAATTTCATAACGTTCGCATACGAACTCCGTTTTCGATTGTTTTTATATCCATGTGTAGCTATCGACGAGTAAAAAAATTTCATTTAGACTGTGTTGGCTAATTTTCACTTTATTTTTCGTTTTACGGTTTGAGAGGAATTATACTATAAATGATTATGTGATATTCATAACTTCTTCATATGAGCTCTGTTTTTGACGTTCTTTATATCGTCAGCTTGATATTGAAGAGTACTGCAACATTCATTTAGATAGTTTCGGCTAACAATCAACTGATTTTCATTTCGATTTTTGTGTCACACACTACTGTACTGTGTCACATTCGAAAACTTTGAAAAATCATAACTTCCTCATACAAAGTTAGATTTGGGCATTCTTTATATGCACACTTCCTAATTAAGAGTACTACGACTTTCGTTTAGATCACTTAGGCTAATAAGCAACTTATCTGCGATTCACTTTTTATGACACAAGTTGTCGTATCAGTTTGAATGTGAAATTTAGATAAGTCATAACTTGCTCATGCGAAGTCAAATTTGAGAGTTCTTTATATCCATGAAATTTTCATTATGTCTACTACAACTTTCATTAAGATTATTTATCCTAAATAATCTTTTATTTTAAATTTTATTTTATCGCTTAACGATAATTTTTATATTAAGACTTCCTATAAATATTATATACTCCTAATATTTGTCCACTTAAAATGTATACGATAATTATTTATTATCTCGTAACACATATGAAGAACAATTACCCTAATCAAGCATTTTAAACGTTCGTTGAAATGTATAATTATTATTATTATTATACCTAAAACGTCTAACCTGAATTTGCGGGCATTACACAAGTCCTCTTCAAACGGAGATATACAAGTGTAATTTTGTCATTGTTTCAAAAGCATTATTTCAAAATCAGAGTTTTCCCCGGGACCCGGTGACATAAAACAGGAAGATGTGCACGATCATGCATTTGCCTTGCCACGGTCCTCAGAAGTACATGAAACAAAACTAAAATTGTAAGTCAACGCTTAGTGAGTTCCCCCATAGTACCAACACACACATACATATAACAACATATACTGGGTCCAAAACTAAAATATTGGATTACCCTTGAGCCCACAGTATGAGTTTGGCATGCCTTTCGGGCCCTCAGCTCATATTTGGATGGCTCTCGGGCCCACAACATAAGTCTGGATTGCCTTCGTGGCCTATAGCTTATATTTGGATTGCTCCCGGGTTTGTTGGCTACCACACAAAGCAGTACAACCTCAACCCAACCACAATATGTCGACATATGTAACAGATAAACATAAACACAGAGCCAACAAATACAGATAATCATACAGATCTACTAAACAATTACAGACTAGCATAATACTATCCTAACTAGTATAAATAATCTAGTGGGTCGGCATTGGTGCCTTCGACCCACGGGTACAGTGAGGAAAACTCACATCGCAATCTAACGAATAGTTGAACAACACACTGCTCCGAATACCACCTCTACAGGTCACCTAATCAATAGATAGAGACCAAGGCTTAACTATACCTCAAAATACCCTTAAGTCAAACTTGGTCAATCCTGGTCAAAGTCAAAGTCAACGGTCAAAGGTCCAAAAGTCAACAAGTCTTCACAGCGGATTACGCCCGACGTAATACTAGAGTATGCCTAGCGTACTCTGTTGACCAAAAAGCGGGGCGCTGACCGCGTATGCGCATCGTACCTTCAGGTACGCCCAACATATGTTGCCCAGTCCCAAAACTCCATTAAAATCTTAATCCATTAAGCCTTTCCGTCCAAAAGTCAGATCCAAGCCCAAAATGATGTTCTAAGTCATAAAGTTTCCAACTTTATGACTTTGCATGGCTATAATGTAACGTCCCAAAAATAAGACCCAAAAATTTCAATTTTAATTTAATAAAACGGTAATCCAAATCACTTTCATACAACCAAGATACAACAAAGTATATTACTACATCACAAAATATTAGAGTAAGTCACAAAATGTCGAATAAAGTGTTGTGTGTTCTACAATCATCCTGGGCTCTTCCCTTTTGAACCAGAAGTACCTAAACATAAACTGAAAACCGTAAGCACAAATGTCACACCCCGAAACCGATGGCGGAAACGTTCCGGGGCGGAGTGACGTCATGTAGAGTATCACAACCAATGTACATAGCAAGCATAGTAAACACAACCATTACATTACATGAGAAAGTTTTACATTTGTTTGAAAATAAAGTACTACAAGTTTTCTTAGATACATTCGTTAGAACAAAAGTGAAGACGAGTCTTCTATATGCTCCGTCTTCCCCAAAAGTTAGTGGGAGTACCTGTCTATGGATGCCCTGAGAATACAAGCAGTTTTAAAATATCAGTAAAAAAAAAAAGCTGGTGAGTTCATAAGCGGTTTGTTTTCTGGAAAAGATTCAGTTTCCTTTAGTTTCATGAACAGTTGATATCCAAGAAAATCCCATATTTTCTTATATGTAAGTTAATTTGAATAGGATATGAAAACCATAAGTTATGACCCTGGAATTACTATCCAGTACGAAAGTAGGTAGTTTTAATACATAAAACTATATATTAGATCCTTGGAATACCATCCAGTACGAAAGTAGGTAGTTTTAATACATAAAACTATTAGATTAGATCCCTGGAATACCATCCAGTACGAAAGTAGGTAGTTTTAATACATAAAACTATTAGATTAGATCCCTGGAATACCATCCAGTACGAAAGTAGGTAGTTTTAATACATAAAACTATAGTTGAAATAAAGTAAGGAAAATCCGTAACCAAGTTGGTTTGTTAAATACGTATTGTGAGCCGTATAACCATACTGATATGACCCGTGACCTCCTTGACGTTCTTCAGGCGTCGTTCGATTTACAAAATTTGTCACCCCAGGCGTGCCCGCCTAACTGTAGCTAACAGTTTAGGTGTGGGATTGTCAGTCCCGAATAGATCTATCCACAAATTTCACGTTCTCCCTCCAGGAGACTCTGGTTATACTTCCGGTGAGGATTTATTGGTATCCCGAAGGATATAACGAAGATAAGTCTCACAAGCTAGTATTTACAGATTTTCAGATGATTCAATCATTTTCGAGTTTCGAATTAGTTTGTAACATAGTAGAGTATAAATAATTAAATACAACATAATTATTTAGCATGATACTCTAGATTAGACATAGATAAACTAAATCAGACATAGTTTATATTTTTGACTTTGCATGAAATCGAAATTCGTATAACAAGCGGTAAAGATCCCCAAATTATTCCCATAATAATTTGCACAGTTTGATAAGTTTTTCCGATTTAGATTGGGAAGGTTTGATAAGTTCCATACAGTTTTTAAGAAAACTATGTAATTATATTTAGAAAATATCCCTTATGCTCTGCCTATTACAAGAGGGATAAAGTAACATAAGTTCATCGGAGAATCGTATAATTACATCAGTTTCTTTCAAGTTATGAAAACCTTTATGATTTTGCTTGTATTCCCCCCCCTGAAAACATGAAAAACTTGGAAAAGGTGTAGGGGTATGAACTCACCTGACGAGAATGTGCCGAGTAGGATGCTAGAAGGCGACTTAGGACTTGAACACGCGTGAGGTTCCTATGTAACATGAAGAGATACATAATTGTATCTAATTAGACTTTGATTTACTAAGATAGCAGGATAATACACTCCGAGGCATGAAAACACTTCAATTCAAGTGTTAGGGATGGTACAGGTTGTATCTAAGGAGTGTAGGGCCTAGATAAGGTGTTTACTCTTCAAGTGTAAACCCTTAGGGGAGTTTACGGTCCAAAGACCACATCCCCCATGATTTTACGGCCGTAAACTCATGAGTGGTGTGTTCTTGGTTGATCAATGACCTTATCTTGCACACGGGAAGGTTCTAAGGTTGATTCCATGGCTTAGGAAGTGATCGGGACATGAAATGGCCTAGGAATTAGGGTTTACGGTCCTTGGACCACCCTTGGGGAGTTTACGGTCGTAAACTCATGGGTTTACGGTCCTTGGACCACCCTTGGGGAGTTTACGGTCGTAAACTCATGGGTTTACGGCCGTAAACCCACCCTTGTCCATGTTTGTCCAATTTCCATGTGTTTTGGTGGTTTGCAGGCCATTCATGCAAGTTCTAGACTCAAATACAAGCCATGCAAAGTGTTTGGAGCATTATAACACCCTTGGAAGGTGTTTACGGTTTTGGGAGACGTTCCCAAACCGTAAACTCAAGTTTATGCTCATTTGGACATGTTTTGGGGTTCTAAGATCATCTAAGCAAGTTTCGAGGCCATTAGTCATGCATTGGAAGGGTTAAGGAGCATCAAAACCCCATGAAAGGGTGTTTACGGTTCTTGAACATTTAAGAACCGTAAACTCATGTTCATGGCCAAAAATTCATGATCTTGTGGTTCTAACTCCATGCATGTAAGGATCTAAGCATTAGAAGAGGTTTGGAAGGGTTTTTGGGGCTTCAAAAACCCCCATTGAAGGAGTTTACGGTTTTTGGGAGGCTCCCCAAACCGTAAACACGAGTTTTTGATGCATTTGAGAGTTTAATACATGGATTTGCATGCATGTTAGGATAAGCAACTAGTTAGGAAGGATCACTTACCAATTTGGAGCTTGAAGGTGAAGATTCTTGAGAGAGTTCGATTTCTAGAGAGAGAGTAGAGAGAGAAAGTTGAAGTGTGGGAAAAGCTCAAATGGTGGTCACTCCACCCTTTTATGTGTCTAGAGTTAGTGACCCGGTGGGAATACACCCAATACGGACATTAAACGGAGCTTAATATTTTACCCGGGTAAATGACCATTACCCGTATTAGTCGTAGTCTAGAAATTTTCAAAAGATTATTTAGAGTGTTTTCACTCAAATAAATATTTCGTTTCAATACATAGGAAATAATAATAATAATTCTAAATGAATTATTTAATTTGAAAGAGAACGGGAAAAAAAATAAATAAAATAAATAAAATAAAATAAAAATAAAAAAATAAATTTTATTAACGGCATGGGTTATGTTAACGGAATATCTTTCGGGTTGTCACATTATCCCCCCGTTAGAGGAAATTTCGTCCCGAAATTTAGAATTTAGATACAAATCATGGAATTGGAAAGAGATGCGGGTATTTCGTTTTCATCGAGTCTTCGCGTTCCCAAGTGAATTCGGGTCCCCGCTTGGCATTCCAGCGAACCTTCACTATCGGGATGCGGCTTTGTTTCGTTCGTTTGATCTCTCTATCCATGATTTCGATGGGCTCTTCCACAAAGTTCAGGTTTTCGTTGATTTCGATCTCATCCAGAGGAATCACAAGGGTCTCATCAGAAAGACACTTTTTAAGGTTTGAAACGTGGAAGACAGGGTGAATATTGCTAAGTTCATGAGGTAAATGGAGTTTGTAAGCTACGGGACCAATCCTGGCTAGGATTTCGAACGGTCCTATGTACCTTGGGTTAAGTTTTCCACGCTTTCCGAAGCGTATCATGCCCTTCCAGGGTGAGACTTTCAACAAGACACGGTCTCCAACCTGGAATTCCAAGGGTTTTCGTCGTTTATCGGCGTAGCTCTTTTGTCTATCTCGGGAGGCCTTAAGTCGTTCTCGGATTTGTACGATCTTTTCGGTGGTTTCGCGGATGATTTCTGGACCAGTGAGAGTGCTGTCAGGGACTTGTCCCTTGACCAGCTGCGTGTCACCCAACTCAGCCCAGCACAGAGGGGATCTGCACTTGCGGCCATAGAGGGCTTCGAACGGCGCAGCCTTGATGCTGGTATGGTAGCTGTTGTTATAAGAAAATTCAACCAAAGGAAGATGAGTATCCCATGACGCGCCGAAGTCGATGACGCAGGCTCTCAACATGTCTTCCAAGGTTTGGATGGTTCTCTCACTCTGTCCATCTGTTTGAGGATGGTAAGCTGTGCTCATATCCAGCTTAGTTCCAAGAGCCTTCTGTAGTGACTGCCAGAACCTAGAAGTGAACCTGCTATCCCGATCGGAAATGATGGACACAGGTACACCGTGCAGTCGGACCACCTCTTGGATGTAGATTCGCGTGAGTTTTTCCATTTTGAAGTTTTCCTTGATAGGAAGGAAGTGAGCAGATTTGGTCAGTCGGTTGACAATTACCCAAATGGTGTCGTACCCACTCGGAGATTTGGGTAACTTGGTAATTAAATCCATAGTAATCATTTCCCATTTCCATTCAGGTATTTCGGGTTGTTGGAGTAGGCCGGAGGGTTTTTGATATTCGACCTTCACTTTGGCGCAAGTCAGGCACTTGCCCACGAAGGTAGCGATTTCGGCCTTCATATTTGGCCACCAATACAGTTTCTTGAGATCCAAGTACATCTTATCCGAACCTGGGTGTACGGAGTATTTAGTATTATGGGCTTCGTTCATGACAACCTCTCTGAAACCTCCGAACTTTGGGGTCCAGATTCGGTCCATGAAACAATAGACTCCGTCGTTCCTGATCTCAAGATTCTTATCCATTCCTCTCAGGGCTTCGCCTGACACATTTTCTGGTCTAAGGCTTCCAGCTGAGCCTCTTTGATTTGCGCGGATAAGTGGGAATGGATAGTCATAGTCAGTGCCTTCACCTTACGACCTGAGTATTCTTTCCGGCAGAGGGCATCTGCCACCACATTGGCCTTGCCGGGATGGTAGCGGATTTCACACTCGTAGTCGTTGAGTAGTTCAACCCATCGCCGTTGTCTCATGTTCAGCTCCTTTTGGTCGAGGATGTGCTGTAGACTTTTATGGTCAGTAAAGATGGTGCACTTTGTTCCGTAGAGATAATGTCTCCAGATTTTTAATGCAAAGACCACTGCTCCCAATTCTAGGTCGTGAGTCGTGTAGTTGACTTCGTGTACTTTCAGTTGCCTGGAAGCATAGGCGATGACCTTGTCTCGTTGCATTAGGACACAACCGATACCTTGATTGGACGCATCGCAGTAGACAACGAAGTCTTCCGTCCCATCGGGAAGGGACAGGATAGGTGCGCTGCACAAGGCTCGCTTCAGTGTTTGGAACGCAGTGTCTTGCTTTTCGCTCCAACAAAAGGGTATACCTTTCTGAGTTAGAGTGGTTAAGGGTTTGACAATTTTGGAGAAATTTTGAATAAATATGCGATAGTAGCCAGCGAGACCCAAGAATTGACGGATTTCGGTGGGTGTTTTTGGTGTTGACCAGTTTTCTATCGCTTTGATCTTTGAAGGATCCACGTGTATGCCCTCCTTGCTTACCACGTGACCAAGGAAAGTAACCTTCCGGATCCAGAATTCACATTTGGAGAATTTCGCGTACAGTTGCTCCGATCTAAGAGTTTCCAACACTAGCCTCAAGTGTTGTTTGTGATCCTCTTCGCTTTTGGAATAGACAAGTATGTCGTCGATGAATATGATAACAAACTTGTCCATGAAGGGACGACACACCCGGTTCATCAAATCCATGAACACTGCCGGTGCGTTGGTTAGACCGAAGGGCATAACTACGAATTCGTAGTGACCGTATCGAGTCCGAAAGGCTGTTTTGGGAACGTCACCCTCATGGACTCGCAGCTGATGATACCCTGATCTTAAATCGATTTTGGAAAAGTAGCTAGCTCCTTGAAGTTGATCGAAGAGGTCATCTATCCGAGGAAGAGGATAACGGTTTTTGATTGTGAGCTTGTTCAGCTCTCGGTAATCGATACACATTCGAAAAGATCCATCTTTCTTTTTCACGAATAAGATCGGGGCTCCCCACGGCGAGGAACTCGGTCTGATGAATCCTTTACTGAGCAGCTCATTAAGCTGACTAGATAACTCCTGCATTTCTGCCGGAGCTAATCGATAAGGAGATTTGGCTACGGGGGTAGCTCCGGGGATTAAGTCGATACGAAACTCCACTTGGCGTTCAGGAGGGATTCCTGGGAGATCTTCTGGAAAGACATCAGGAAAATTGCAGACTTCGGGGATGCTCTCGAGGTCTTTAACTTCCTGCTTTTCGTTAACGACATGGGCTAAGAATGCATAACACTCCTTCCGCAGGAGTTCCTGGGCTTTGATGCACGAAATGATGCGAAGGTTTGAACTGAGTTTATCCCCGTAGATTACAAGAGTTTCATCCGAAGGAAGATTGAGACGAATCGCTTTTTCGAAACAGAGGATGTCTGCACGATTGGGGCTCAACCAATCCATGCCAACGATGACATCAAAGCTTTTTATGGAGACTGGCATAAGGTCAATGAGAAATGAATGGTCGTTCAAGGATAGGGTACATCCTACGTATATCTCGTTAGTGCTCTCTTTCTCACCATTAGCCATTTCGACGGTAAACTTCTCGGTTAATGGTTGGGATTTTTGCCTAAGAAATTGTTTGAATGCATGACTAACAAAGCTCCTTTCAGCACCAGAATAGAAAAGAATGCATGCATAAGAGTTGTCGAGGAGAAACGTACCCGTGACAACGTTGGGGTCAGCGACTGCCTCTTCTTGTCCCATGGTTAGAACTCTCCCGGTGTTGTTGGTTGTTGCTGCTTTGGGGCAGTCCCTTTTGAAATGCCCAACCTCCCCACAGTTGTAGCGGGCTTGGCCAACACCTGCTCCAGAGGTTTGAGTAGTTTGCTGAACTGGATTTCTGCAGTCTCGAGCCAGATGGCCCTTTTTACCACATTTGTTGCAGTGCTTTTCACGATAGAGCCCGGAAGCACGATGGTGGTAACTGCACTTATCGCACCAGGGAAGAGTACCAGTGTATGCACTATTAGGGGTTTGAGTTGCAGGAGAGGCGACAGGAGTTGTAGCAGCGTGGACTGCCACAGTTTGTTGTCTTTTCGAGGGTCCTTGCGAACCCTGACCCTTTCGCTTGTTCCAGAATTTCTTCTTATTTTCACTACTCCCTTTAGCCGGCTCAGGAGTGGCTATCACTTCGTCGGGCTCGTCGCTATGATCAATCAGGGTTTGCGCCAAACACTTAGCGCTGTCGAAGGTTTCTGGCCTTGCAGCCAAAACATTTCCCTTGGTTGGCTGGGTCAGCCCCCAAATGAATCGTTCGATCTTTTTGCTTTCCGGGGATATCATTCCCGGACAAAGGAGTGCTAGGTCCTCGAACCTAGAAGTGTAGGAGGCAATGTCAGAACCCTTCATCTTTAGGATCCAGAGTTCGTGTTCGAGTTTCTGCATCTCGCCCCGTGGGCAGTACTGGGCTATCATGAGTTCCTTCAGTTTGTCCCAACCCATGGCATTTGCCACGGGTAGGGTTAAGGACTTGACCCGGCCATTCCACCAGGTTAATGCTTTGTTGAGGAAAGTGCAAGCGGCGTACTTCACTTTGTTGGCCTCGGAGACTGCGCAAATTTCGAATATGGACTCAATCTTTTCGAACCATTGAGTCAGAGCAATAACACCTCCCTTGCCATCGAAAGATGTGGGTTTTGCGTTCATGAAATCTTTATAAGAGCATTCTTTCTGGTGTCCCTGACCACCTTCCTGAATTTGAGGATGCATACCACCTCCCTGATCACCAGATCCACCGGGATTCATTTGTGACATCGCAGCAGCCACGGCAGCAGTAACAGCTGCCTGAAACATGACAGGATCAAATTGGGGAGGAGGCGGTGGTGGAGGAGTGTCGTTGTTTCTCCTGGTAGATCTCCTTCGGGGAGGCATCTTGATCTGAAATGACCAAGAAAGAGGAGGATGGAATTTAGAGATATGAAGCAAGGATATATCTCATAATAATTTTTAGAGTGTTCTACTACGCGATAGGACAGGAAAATTACTTGAAGTAAGTAAACTATCGCTAAGGGAGGAATGAGTAGTAACACTCGGAACGGATTTCCATGAGGTATTTGGTTCGGACTAAAATACTCCCATAGTATTTTATGTTGAATGGATATTAGGTAAATTATAGGCCTGCTGTACACCACGGTCACTCCCAAGCACATGTTGGCCGTGTCTCGAATGAATATAGTTGATCAGGCTATATTGACCCTAGACATGACTACATAACTGCCCAGGTTTAACCACAGTGCACAACGCCCAATTTACTTATGCTTTGCTCTCTTCGCGATACGGATTTCGGTACTCGGGAATTACCTGTATACTTTTATAAAAATACTTATATTTTAAAAGCATACTTTTAGTTTAGAGCTCTTAGGCCCCTTAGTGTTTATAGTTGTATACCATGTAAGGTTCGGTATACTTAGTTCACATTAAACAAGGGCTATGATACCAATCTGTCACACCCCGAAACCGATGGCGGAAACGTTCCGGGGCGGAGTGACGTCATGTAGAGTATCACAACCAATGTACATAGCAAGCATAGTAAACACAACCATTACATTACATGAGAAAGTTTTACATTTGTTTGAAAATAAAGTACTACAAGTTTTCTTAGATACATTCGTTAGAACAAAAGTGAAGACGAGTCTTCTATATGCTCCGTCTTCTCCAAAAGTTAGTGGGAGTACCTGTCTATGGATGCCCTGAGAATACAAACAGTTTTAAAATATCAGTAAAAAAAAAAGCTGGTGAGTTCATAAGCGGTTTGTTTTCTGGAAAAGATTCAGTTTCCTTTAGTTTCATGAACAGTTGATATCCAAGAAAATCCCATATTTTCTTATATGTAAGTTAATTTGAATAGGATATGAAAACCATAAGTTATGACCCTGGAATTACTATCCAGTACGAAAGTAGGTAGTTTTAATACATAAAACTATATATTAGATCCCTGGAATACCATCCAGTACGAAAGTAGGTAGTTTTAATACATAAAACTATTAGATTAGATCCCTGGAATACCATCCAGTACGAAAGTAGGTAGTTTTAATACATAAAACTATTAGATTAGATCCGTGGAATACCATCCAGTACGAAAGTAGGTAGTTTTAATACATAAAACTATAGTTGAAATAAAGTAAGGAAAATCAGTAACCAAGTTGGTTTGTTAAATACGTATTGTGAGCCGTATAACCATACTGATATGACCCGTGACCTCCTTGACGTTCTTCAGGCGTCGTTCGATTTACAAAATTTGTCACCCCAGGCGTGCCCGCCTAACTGTAGCTAACAGTTTAGGTGTGGGATTGTCAGTCCCGAATAGATCTATCCACAAATTTCACGTTCTCCCTCCAGGAGACTCTGGTTATACTTCCGGTGAGGATTTATTGGTATCCCGAAGGATATAACGAAGATAAGTCTCACAAGCTAGTATTTACAGATTTTTAGATGATTCAATCATTTTCGAGTTTCGAATTAGTTTGTAACATAGTAGAGTATAAATAATTAAATACAACATAATTATTTAGCATGATACTCTAGATTAGACATAGATAAACTAAATCAGACATAGTTTATATTTTTGACTTTGCATGAAATCGAAATTCGTATAACAAGCGGTAAAGATCCCCAAATTATTCCCATAATAATTTGCACAGTTTGATAAGTTTTTCCGATTTAGATTGGGAAGGTTTGATAAGTTCCATACAGTTTTTAAGAAAACTATGTAATTATATTTAGAAAATATCCCTTATGCTCTGCCTATTACAAGAGGGATAAAGTAACATAAGTTCATCGGAGAATCGTATAATTACATCAGTTTCTTTCAAGTTATGAAAACCTTTATGATTTTGCTTGTATTCCCCCCCTGAAAACATGAAAAACTTGGAAAAGGTGTAGGGGTATGAACTCACCTGACGAGAATGTGCCGAGTAGGATGCTAGAAGGCGACTTAGGACTTGAACACGCGTGAGGTTCCTATGTAACATGAAGAGATACATAATTGTATCTAATTAGACTTTGATTTACTAAGATAGCAGGATAATACACTCCGAGGCATGAAAACACTTCAATTCAAGTGTTAGGGATGGTACAGGTTGTATCTAAGGAGTGTAGGGCCTAGATAAGGTGTTTACTCTTCAAGTGTAAACCCTTAGGGGAGTTTACGGTCCAAAGACCACATCCCCCATGATTTTACGGCCGTAAACTCATGAGTGGTGTGTTCTTGGTTGATCAATGACCTTATCTTGCACACGGGAAGGTTCTAAGGTTGATTACATGGCTTAGGAAGTGATCGGGACATGAAATGGCCTAGGAATTAGGGTTTACGGTCCTTGGACCACCCTTGGGGAGTTTACGGTCGTAAACTCATGGGTTTACGGTCCTTGGACCACCCTTGGGGAGTTTACGGTTGTAAACTCATGGGTTTACGGTCCTTGGACCACCCTTGGGGAGTTTACGGTCGTAAACTCATGGGTTTACGGCCGTAAACCCACCCTTGTCCATGTTTGTCCAATTTCCATGTGTTTTGGTGGTTTGCAGGCCATTCATGCAAGTTCTAGACTCAAATACAAGCCATGCAAAGTGTTTGGAGCATTATAACACCCTTGGAAGGTGTTTACGGTTTTGGGAGACGTTCCCAAACCGTAAACTCAAGTTTATGCTCATTTGGACATGTTTTGGGGTTCTAAGATCATCTAAGCAAGTTTCGAGGCCATTAGTCATGCATTGGAAGGGTTAAGGAGCATCAAAACCCCATGAAAGGGTGTTTACGGTTCTTGAACATTCAAGAACCGTAAACTCATGTTCATGGCCAAAAATTCATGATCTTGTGGTTCTAACTCCATGCATGTAAGGATCTAAGCATTAGAAGAGGTTTGGAAGGGCGTTTTGGGGCTTCAAAAACCCCCATTGAAGGAGTTTACGGTTTTTGGGAGGCTCCCCAAACCGTAAACACAAGTTTTTGATGCATTTGAGAGTTTAAGACATGGATTTGCATGCATGTTAGGATAAGCAACTAGTTAGGAAGGATCACTTACCAATTTGGAGCTTGAAGGTGAAGATTCTTGAGAGAGTTCGATTTCTAGAGAGAGAGTAGAGAGAGAAAGTTGAAGTGTGGGAAAAGCTCAAATGGTGGTCACTCCACCCTTTTATGTGTCTAGAGTTAGTGACCCGGTGGGAATACACCCAATACGGACATTAAACGGAGCTTAATATTTTACCTGGGTAAATGACCATTACCCGTATTAGTCGTAGTCTAGAAATTTTCAAAAGATTATTTAGAGTGTTTTCACTCAAATAAATATTTCGTTTCAATACATAGGAAATAATAATAATAATTCTAAATGAATTATTTAATTTGAAAGAGAACGGGAAAAAAAATAAAATAAAATAAAAAAATAAAAAAATAAAAATAAAAAAATAAATTTTATTAACGGCATGGGTTATGTTAACGGAATATCTTTCGGGTTGTTACAACAAAGCTTAGTGAATTCCCCAAAATATCACATACCATACATATCAAACGCATAATGGGCTCCGCCCGGCATCGGGCCCCGCCTAGTATACAGATCTGTCAATCAACGGGCCCCGCCCAATGAGTGTAACGGGCCTTGCCTTAACACGCATAACGGGCCCCGCCCACTAAGTATAACGGGCCTCTACCTAACTCGCACAACGGGCCCCGCCCAGCATACAAACATGCAAGTATAACAAGTAATAGCATACAGAATAACCTTTGGGCCCCGCCCACTAAGGATACGAACACATACAGATGCAAGAGTCACGCATACATCTAGCACCCTAACATAATAAACTCTGGTTCGACATTGGTTCCTTCGACCCACTAAACATGGTGAGGAAGACTCACCTCAGACTACTGAATCTCATAGATAAATCTCTCGATGTTGGTCTGAAAATCCCCGCGCTATCATCATAAAATAACATCCAATTAATAATTGGATCCCGACTCATACTAAGACTCTAAACTAGGGTAAAAAAAACCATTTTAACCTTTACCTAACTTGGCCCAAGGCCAAAGCCCAAACCAACTACTCGAAAAGGCCCAATTCCAAAAATGGTCACCCAAAGCCCAAATACGGCCCAATCATCCAAATTGGGCCCAAACCCCTTCGTGGACCTTCAACCAAAAGAATCCAACATAAGGACATCAGGCCAAATGGAAATCTGATGGCCCAACAAGGCCCTAATCTCCTAATGTCCAAAAATGGGCCCAAAACTGAGAAGCCCAAATTCCAAAGCCCACCTGCCGAGTACGCGGGGCGTAATCAGCTCGTACGCTTAGCGTACTCCCTCTGGGGCTAGTACACACAACGTACCAGCTTGGTACGCCCAGTATACTCCCGATTTGACCACCCCACTTCATTAAGCACTTAATCCATTGGGACTTCAAGCCAAACTCTTAGATTTGATTCTATAAGGCCACTAACCACGTAAAGTTGGCAACTTTACACACATGCATAGCTTAATGGGGCTCAAGAGCTCAAAAAGAGATTAACAAAGGTCTTAACACATGCATGGTCCAAGATATACCATAAAGCTTGCATTTTTATGAATAAGGGGATCAAAAGAAGCCTAGATCTAACACCAACACTTCTGGAGTGAGCCAAGAAGCTCATCCATCACTCCAAGGACTCAAAAAGCATAAAATAACAACATAACTAGATCTAGCATCATGGATCATCAATATGTGAGCTTCTTACCTCAAAAAGCTTGCAAATGATGAGCTAACCCCGGATCTTCAAGCTCAATACACTTCTCGAAATGGTCCTATTCTTCTTCTCCTTCATAAATCACTAACAAACACTTTTTAAGGCTCAAAACTCACCAACACACACTAGGGTTTCGATCTCTGGAAAAAGGAGGGTGGAGGCTGGCTAAACATGACAAAATGAGGCTATCATAAGGTTTAAATGTAACACCCAAAAATTTTCAACCAACTTAAACTTTTAAAAACATTTCAAACCATTAAAATCATTACAACTTTGTTTTCAAAATGTATAATATCAGAGTTTTCCCAGAAACATAGACAAAACATGAGGAGCTGTACGATCACGCCTTCGCCTTGCCGCGATCCCCTGATGTACCTGAAACAATAAACTGAAACTGTAAGCCCGAGAGCTTAGTGAGTTCCCCCAAAATACCCATACCCGCAACAATACACATATAATCATAACAACATACTATGGGTCCAATCAACCATCGGGTTGGAATACCCCAGGCCCACAACCAACATGTTGGATTGCCAACACACTATGGGTCCAATCAACCATCAGGTTGGAATACCCCAAACCCACAACCAACAGGTTGGAATGCCCACATACTCTGAGTCCAATCATCCTCGGGATGGAATACTCACGGCCCACAACCTACAGGTTGGAATGCCCAGGTCTATTGTCCTTCGCACCAAGCAGATAAGCCTCAACCGCCAAACAAACATGTGCACATATAACAGATAATCATATAACAGTCTATAGACAATACTTGATCTAACGGATCTTACCACATAGCACATAACACCATCCTATCTACCAGGATGCCAATCTAACAGATCATACCACATATCATATAATATTATCCTACCCTCTAGGATATCGATCTAACAGATCATACTAGCATAACATAACCATATAATAATCCAAAGGGCCGGACTTGGTGCCTTAGACCCTTGAGTATAGTGAGGAAAACTCACCTCGCAACTGTTGTCTAAAACTAGAAGCTCAACTCCCGGATCACCAACACGAACTCCACCACCTATCGTTACCATAAAACCCTTTTTCGTAAATCTCCAAATTACCAGAATACTCTTAAAAGTCAACTGGTCAACTCTTGGTCAAAGTCAAAGTCCCCAGTCATAGTCAACAGTCCATGTTGACTCGACTCGTCGAGTGCAGACCACCGACTCGTCGAGTCCTTCCTGAACTTCGAGAAGTCGTAAAATCCTTGATTAGCTCGTCGAGTTCCCCTTTAGCTTGCCGAGTTCATATGTGTCCAAGAATTGGGAGAAACCCTAGCCGACTCGCCGAGTCTTCGAACGACTCGCCGAGTTCAAGGCAATCTTCAACGGACTCGCCGAGTTTGTTCATCAACTCGACAAGTTCACGACCATCTTCATATGACTCGCCGAGTTGACTATGCAACTCGCCGAGTCCTTGCAGACCTTCATCCATGCAGACACTTTTTAAGCAATGCCAAGGTTCCAGATTACAGATCCAAGCTTCTAAGGCATGTTTATCATGTAAAGTTGCAAACTTTACACTCATG
This sequence comes from Lactuca virosa, assembly GCF_052849685.1. Taxonomy (NCBI): domain Eukaryota; kingdom Viridiplantae; phylum Streptophyta; class Magnoliopsida; order Asterales; family Asteraceae; genus Lactuca; species Lactuca virosa. Next base: position 288,062,697 of record NC_136430.1, read on the forward strand.
CAAGGCCCTAAAGGCTCTAAATGACCAATCTAAGCTTCTAATGGAGCTTTACACCTTGGGAGAGTCTCATCCTTGCAAGAGCTGGAAACTTTATGGACTTAGGACTTAAAAGATGTTCAGATCTGAAGTTTCAACTTCAGATCTAGCTCCCATACCAAAATCCATTCATGAATAACTAAAGAAAGCCCTAGTTTTCACATATGAATGATTCTAGAAGAAAAAGAGGTTAAGGTAACAGCTGGTTACCTCCAAAACGTGCCCAAACTGAAGTAGACTCTGGATCCACAAATAAATCTTGATGCTAGCCTCTTGATCTACAAATTTCCTTCACAAAAGTCACTTCCCAAAGCTCCAAAACACTCTCCAAGCTCTCACTCACAGAAATTAGGGTTTCTAGGTCTCAAGAGGGTGATAAAGGACAGTGGGAGGCGCTAATGGTTTAATATATATGGTGCAAAACCCTGAAAATTAGGGTTTCCACTGCTAGCTCCTACTCGTCGAGTCCCCCATGCCGACTCGACGAGTCACTCATTAATTGACGTGTCTTGTCCCACTGCTACTCGACGAGTCATAGCGCCAACTCGTCGAGTAGACCTTAAACATGAAGTCTAAATGGAAAAATTAATAATACCTTACGGTTGGGATGTTACAATTCTCCCCCACTTGACTTAGACTTCGTCCTCGAAGTCTGCTGCAACGAATAACTCCGGGTAATGCTCCCGCATCTCAGCCTCCGACTCCCATGTCCACTCGGATCCCCTCCGATGCTCCCATTGTATCTTTACCAACGGAACCTCCTTGTTGCGCAAGACTTTCACTTTCCTTTCCAAAACGGCAATCAGCCTCTCAATATAATTCAGGCGCTCATCAACCTGAATGTCATCCAGTGGCACCACTGCCTCCGGGTCCACAATGCACTTTCGCAACTGCGAAACGTGGAAAATACTGTGGATCCGACTAAGCTCCTCCGGTAGCTCTAGTCTGTAAGCCACATTGCCAACCCTGGCAATGATCCTGAACGGCCCAATATATCGGGGACCCAATTTTCCCCTCTTCCTGAAGCGGATCACACCCTTCCAGGGCGAGACCTTCAGGAGTACCATGTCACCGACCTGAAACTCTAACTCGGATCGGCGTCGGTCAGCGTAATTCTTCTGCCAACTCTGAGCGGTCTGCAGTCGCTGTCTAACCTGCTGAATCTTCTCGGTAGTCTGCAAGACCACCTCCGTCTGACCCATCACCCTGTGACCAACCTCACCCCAACAAACCGGGGTGCGACATCTCCGCCCATACAACAGCTCGAATTACGGGGCGCCAATGCTGGAATGATAGCTGTTGTTGTAGGCGAATTCTGCAAGCGGTAGGTGGGAATCCCAGCTCCCACCGAAATCGATGACACCCGCCCTCAACATATCCTCGAGGGTGTGAATGGTCCGCTCGCTCTGACCATCAGTCTGCGGATGGAATGCTATGCTGAAGTGCAACCGTGTGCCCACTCCTCGTGAAACTTCTGCCAGAAGCGGGAGGTAAACCTGACATCCCGATCAGAGACAATGGAAACGGGAACCCCATGGCGAGACACGATCTCGCGAACGTACACGTCGGCTAATTTCTCGGCCGATGAGCTCTCCCGTATGGCCAAGAAATGGGCACTCTTGGTCAATCGATCCATGATGACCCATATAGCATCAAACTCATTCGTCGTCCTCGGCAACTTGGTAATAAAATCCATCATGATCTGTTCCCATTTCCACATGGGGATCTCCAGGGGCTGCAGCTTGCCATGCGGCCTCTGATGCTCGGGTTTGACCATCCTACAGGTCAAGCACCTCTCGACGTACCAAGCGATTTCTCGCTTCATGCATGGCCACCAATAGCTCAAACTCAAATCCCGGAACATCTTGGTGGCCCCCGGGTGAATAGAGAAATGAGACTTATGAGCCTCCTCCATAACCATCTGCCTAACCCCGCCAGACATCGGAACCCAAACCCGACCGCATCGGGTCAATAATCCCCGACTATCCTGCTCAAACGGGGTATTCTCACCCTTGATCCTCTCCAGCTTCCAATTCTCCGGTCGCATGCCCTCACCCTGGGTATCTTTGATCAGACTCACAAGCGGAGAGTCCACTGCTATCCTCATACATACCGCTGGGGTGGAAGACCCAGCTGACTTGCGGCTCAAGGCATCCGCAACCACGTTCGCTTTAGCAGGGTAGTAAAGGATCTCGCAATCATAGTCCTTGACTACATCCAGCCACCTGCGCTGCCTCATGTTCAGGTTCGGCTGATCCATGATATGTCTCAAGCTCTTGAGATCCGTGTAAATGGTACAACGGACCCCATAAAGGTAATGTCTCCATATCTTGAGGGCGAATACCACCGCCCCAACTCCAAGTCATGTGTAGGGTATCTTGTCTCATGCGGCTTCAATTGTCGCGACGCATAAGCTATCACTCGTTCTTTCTGCATGAGGACCGCCCCTAACCCTGTGATGGATGCATCACAGAACACCACAAAATCCTCAACTCCCTCCGGGAGTGTCAAGACTGGGGCCTCGCACAACCGCTGTCGGAGGGTCTCAAACGCCCTCTGCTGCTCAGGGCCCCACCGGAAATCCACCCCCTTCCTCGTCAGACGAGTGAGGGGTACCGCAATCTTGGAGAAGTTCTATATGAATCTCCGGTAGTACCCTGCCAATCCCAAAAAGCTCCTGATGTCTGAGGGAGATTTCGGAACCTCCCACTGCATAACCGCCTTGATTTTGGCCAGATCGACCAAAATCCCCTCTTGGTTAACGAGATGTCCGAGGAACTAGACCTCTCATAGCCAAAACTCACACTTCGAGAACTTGGCGTACAGCCATTCTTGTCTCAGAACTCCCAACAACTCCCGCAGATGCTCCTCATGCTGCTCTCGGGTCTTGGAATACACCAAGATATCATCTATAAAAACTATGACCGAGCGATCGAGCATCGGTCTACATACCCAATTCATCAGGTCCATGAACACTGCTGGCGCGTTAGTGAGCCCAAACGGCATCACCACAAACTCGTAATGTCCATAACGAGTTTGGAATGCGGTCTTCTCCACGTCCTCCTCTCTGACCCTGACCTGATGATACCCAGACCTCAAGTCTATCTTGGAAAACCAAGATGCACCCTGCAACTGATCGAAGAGATCGTCTATCCTCGGGAGTGGGTAACGGTTCTTCACCGTTAATTTATTCAACTCCCGGTAGTCAATGCACATCCGGTGCGAACCGTCCTTCTTCCGGACAAAAAGAATTGGTGCTCCCCATGGAGAACTGCTCGGACGAATGAACTGCTTGCCTAACAGTTCCTGTAGCTGTGACGACAGCTCCTGCATCTCTAGCGGTGCCAATCGGTACAGCGCATTAGCGATAGGGGCCGCACCTGGCACCAGGTCGATCCTGAACTCGACCTTCCTCTCCGGATGTATCCCCGGCAACTCCTCCGGAAACACATCTGCAAACTCCATGACCACCGGTACATCGGAAACCGAAATCTAATCCCTGACCCGTGTATCTACCACATACGCTAGATAACCCGCACACCCGTGCTGAATGTACTGCCGAGCCCTGACAGCTGAACAAAACCCTGAACCCACTCTGGTGCCCTCACCATATACAGTCAGTTCTCCCCCACTTGGGGTTCGAACTACCACTCGCTGGCCCTCGCAATCAATCATAGCACCGAACCGACTGAGCCAATCCATGCCTACAATCACGCACACCTCCCCCATGGGAATCGGAATCAAATCTATCGGAAAGGACACCCCGAAAATCTCCAAATCACACCCTCGATAAACCGAAGAAGCAGAAACCCCGTGTTCATTGGCGATAGACACTCACAACGGACACTCTAACTCGCCCACTGGCACACTGAACTCCCTACTAAATGACTGAGATACGAAAGACCGACTCACCCCCGAGTCAAATAAAACCAAAGCATGCAAGGAGTTAACTAAAAACGTACCTAATCACAGGTACAACAGATAAGCATAACATAATTATAATAAATGAGATAGAGGGGAGAAACATACCGGGCTGCCCTGGACTCCTCTGCGGTCAACTGGAAAGCACGACCCTGAGCCTTCGGAGGCTCTGCCCTGATTGGTCTCCCATCCTTGATCCTTAAGGTAGTCGGCGCTGGAGCCTGCGCCGGCTTGGCGGCTAGTAGAGGACACTGGGCCTTCATATGGCCCACCTGCTCACAATGATAGCAAAGCCTGACTCCGGAAGTCGGAGTCGGCTGCCTACAATCCCTAGCCAAATGGACATGCTTGCCACATCGGTGGCACCCACTCCCTGTACGGCACATCCCTGAATGAGCCTTCCCACACTTCCCACAAGTGCGGCCTGGCTGTCCCCCAGTCCTCGTATCAGCGGTCTTGGACCGCTTTGGCGCCGACTGTGACTATGCCGGGGCCTGCCGCTGCTCCCTCAACTACAGCTCAATCTCCAACTCACGCCGTCTAGCAGCCTCCTGCAACTCCAGAAGTGTATCACATCGCTGGGTAGACACAAACTGAAGGATGTCAGTCTTGAGCATGCTCAGATAACGGGTTATCTGAGCCTGCTCGGAAGCAAACTCCGGGCAAAACATCACCCTCTCAGTGAACATACGGGTGATCTCCGTCACCGACTCCCCATCTTGTCTCAAACTCAGAAACTCCTGTGCTAAACGCTCCCGCTCGACCCGCGGAATGTAACGGGCGCGGAACATGTCTCTGAACTGCTCCCAAGTAACAGTAGCTCTCTGGTCATCAGTGTACGACCCAGTCGCAAGTCTCCACCAGTCCTTGGCCCCGGACCTTAGCAGGTTCAGAGCACACCTGACCTTCTGGTCAGTAGGACACGAGCAGGTGAAGAAACAACCCTCCACATCTGAGATCCACCTCATAGCCTTGATGGGATCCTGCGTCCCATCAAAAGTAGGGGCTTCGTGTTATCGAAGTCCCTGTACTGAAAAACTCACCCCACTCCCCCTCCTGCCGCTGTTACAGCCGCGGTGGCTGCAGCGGCAGCTATCTCAACGAGGGCTGCATATCTGTCGTCGAAATACTCCATCATAGCGAACTTAATAGTCCCAAACAACTCCGGAATCTGACCCCGGACAATCTCGACCACCTCCTCGCGGATGATCTCCCTGACCCGATCCTCTGTCAACATTGGCCCCTCCTGGCCGATAACCTCAGGTGCCACTGGGGCCTCCTGATCACCCTGTCCTGATCCTGATCTGGACACCATCGTGAAACGCCTCGTAACTGCCATTCTGAAACATAACCGGAAGATATCAGACAATCCGCATAAGTAACTGGGAACCAACTCCCGACTAATCCCTAGGGGTTGTGACTTCCTTGCTACGCGTATGGGTCCTGTGCTTTCAGTAGTACGGGCCCATACTACCTTCCACACCTACCCATATTTGTCTCAAGTATTACCACAACACCCTAACAACATACATATCATATAGAACACTCAATCCTCACTCCTAGAGGAAGGCTAACCGTCTCACAACTGACCTACCGGTCCCCTACAACTCACCCATCCATGAAACTTCCACCAACCCTTGCAGCCCTAGTGTATGCTAGTCATACATAACGCTAGACCCTATAGACTTTCGAATATCCAATCCTACCCTAAGCTCCCAATCAAACAAGAACAGAACATAAGGCTAAATCAAACATTCTTAGGCAATAAGATCTTAATTTTGTACGGCCGTGATGCATACACTAAGCAACTACAGTAATGATGTCAATTTCATATAAGGGAAACCCTAGGCTATCAGGCATCATACAATCAGGCAATTCTATCATGCAATCCATGAAGACCCCTACCCTAGCACTAGCATGTTGTTCTAACATATCACATAATCAAATAATTGTATGGTATTTTGGGGCTACTTACTGGCTCCGGCTGATCGTACATCCTGTATCCTCATTTACTTATTTTGAAAACCATTTTAGAAATCATTTTGAAAACCTTTCCTTGATTTGAGACTGGATTCACACGCATGTTCCTCCAATTCACTCAAACCAAGGCTCTGATACCAACTTGTAACACCCAAAAAATTTCAACCAACTTAAACTTTTAAAAACATTTCAAACCGTTAAAATCATTACAACTTTGTTTTCAAAATGTATAATACCAGAGTTTTCCCAAAAATATAGACAAAACATGAGGAGCTGTACGATCACGCCTTCGCCTTGTCGCGATCCCCTGATGTACTTGAAACAATAAACTGAAACTGTAAGCCCGAGAGCTTAGTGAGTTCCCCCAAAATACCTATACCCGCAACAATACACATATAATCATAACATCATACTGTGGGTCCAATCAACCATCGGGTTGGAATACCCCAGGCCCACAACCAACATGTTAGATTGCCAACACACTATGGGTCCAATCAACCATCAGGTTGGAATACCCCAGGCCCATAACCAACAGGTTGGAATGCCCACATACTCTGAGTCCAATCATCCTCGGGATGGAATACTCACTGCCCACAACCTACAGGTTGGAATGCCCAGGTCTATTGGCCTTCGCACCAAGCAGATAAGCCTCAACCGCCAAACAAACATGTGCACATATAACAGATAATCACATAACAGTCTATAGACAATACTTGATCTAACGGATCTTACCACATAGAACATAACACCATCCAATCTACCAGGATGCCAATCTAACAGATCATACCACATATCATATAATATTATCCTACCCTCTAGGATACTGATCTAACAGATCATACTAGCATAACATAACCATATAATAATCCAAAGGGCCGGACTTGGTGCCTTAGACCCTTGAGTATAGTGAGGAAAACTCACCTCGCAACTGTTGTCTGAAACTAGAAGCTCAACTCCCGGATCACCAACACGAACTCCACCACCTATCGTTACCATAAAACCTTTTTTTGTAAATCTCCAAATTACCAGAATACTCTCAGAAGTCAACTGGTTAACTCTTGGTCAAAGTCAAAGTCCCCAGTCATAGTCAACAGTCCATGTTGACTCGACTCGTCGAGTGCAGACCACCGACTCGTCGAGTCCTTCCTGAACTTCGAGAAGTCGTGAAATCCTTGATTAGCTCGCCGAGTTCCCCTTTAGCTCGCCGAGTTCATACGTGTCCAAGAATTGGGAGAAACCCTAGCCGACTCGCCGAGTTGACTATGCAACTCGCCGAGTCCTTGCAGACCTTCATCCATGCAGACACTTTTTAAGCCATGCCAAGGTTCCAAATTACATATCCAAGCTTCTAAGGCATGTTTATCACGTAAAGTTGCAAACTTTACACACATGCAAGGCCCTAAAGGCTCTAAATGACCAATCTAAGCTTCTAATGGAGCTTTACACCTTAGGAGAGTCTCATCCTTGCAAGAGCTGGAAACTTTATGGACTTAAGACTCAAAAGAGGTTCAAATATGAAGTTTCAACTTCAGATCTAGCTCCCATACCAAAATCCCTTCATGAATAACTAAAGAAAGCCCTAGTCAACCACTTGGGTTGTGGTGACTTGGTAAGGCATGTGGAAGATATGGTGGATAACCTATTGACCCATGTTCAAATCCTGGCACCACTCAGCCCTTGTGGCCATGGAGGTTCGCCTGCAGTGACTCCAGGGCATGAGGCAAAGCCTCATGTTTGCAGCGGCGGATTAGTCGGTGCGCGAAAGCTGGCCCGAAAACCCTCGTTAGGGAAGTTCCCTTTCCAAAAAAAGAAATCCCTAGTTTTCACATATGAATGATTCTAGAAGAAAAAGAGGTTAAGGTAACAGTTGGTTACCTCCAAAACGTGCCCAAACTGAAGTAGACTCTGGATCCACACAGAAATCTTGATGCTAGCCTCTTGATCTACAAATTTCCTTCACAAAAGTCACTTCCCAAAGCTCCAAAACACTCTCCAAGCTCTCACTCACGGAAATTAGGGTTTCTGGGTCTCAAGAGGGTGATAGAGGACAGTGGGAGGCGCTAATGGTCCAATATATATGGTGCAAAACCCTGAAAATTAGGGTTTCCACTGCCAGTTCCTACTCGTCGAGTCTCCCATGCCGACTCGACGAGTCACTCATTAATTGACGTGTCATGGCCCGCTGTTACTCGACGAGTCATAGCGCCAACTCGTCGAGTAGACCTTAAACATGAAGTCTAAATGGAAAAATTAATAATACCTGACGGTTGGGATGTTACATTAAATAGGGTGCAAACCCTAAAAATTAGGGTTTCACTCATGCCCACGTAAGTCATACGTACTCCACGTACGCCCCGCGTACGTGGTTAAGACCCATGATCCTGAAATGCACCAGTACGCCCAACGTACTCCAACTTTCCTGAAGTTGGCAATTCGGCCCCCTAGGGACCAATTCTACAAAACATTAACATACCAAGGGTCTAAACTGAAAAGTACTTTGTATCGGGTGTTACATATAAAGTGTCCAATACCAAAAACCATAACTCCTTAATCCATTAAGACTTCCTAGTTCATGCATGAAAGGATATTAACGACTAAGAACCCATATTTGTGAGTCAAGCTACTCCAAAACCTCTGAAAGGACAGCTCATAAATTCTAGAGTAAACCATACTCAAGAACACCAAGCAAAAGGGAGCAAAATGCATGAAACTTAACCACAATAAGAATTAAGAGCAATATTCATCAAGGTCAGGGCTTTTTACCTCCAAATGATGTCTGAGGGTGAGGTACTTCTGGATCTAAGCTCCCTTTGAGTTCCTAAGATGATTCCACCACCTTCTCCTTCCTTCAAGGTCACCAAAAACAAACACATAAGGTCCAAATGTCTACACAATAGGTTAGGGTTTGTAAAGGTCGAGATGAGTGATGGAGGCTGATGAAAGGAAAGGTCTTGATACTATAGAGTGGATTAAATAGTGCACAAACCCCAAACATTAGGCTTTTCATCCAGACCGAGTACGCTTATCGTACACTAGTGTACACCCAACGTACTCCAAAATGGCGACGTTTTCTTTCATGGACCTTATGCCCAACGTACTCATGCATGGCGCTTTTCTTCCCTAAGTGCCACATGGGACCAATTTGTAAACAAAACTCATTCCAAGGGTCAAAATGCAATATTTCTTCATTCTAGGGTTAAATTTAGAAATACCTCATCGCTGAGATGTTACAATTCTCCCCCACTTGAACTAGATTTTGTCCTCGAAGTCTTCTATTGCGAACAACTCCTGGTAATGCTCCCGCATCTCCATTCGGAACCCTTCCGATGCTGCCACTAAACCTTGACCAAAGATACCACCTTGTTGTGCAAGGCCTTCGTCTCCCGATCAAATCGTCATCGGTCTCTCAATGTAATTTAGAAGATCGTCAACCTAAACATCATCCAAATGAATAATCGTTGAATCATCAGTCATACACTTCTGTGGCTGTGAGACATGGAAGGTGCTGTGAAACTGACCGAGCTCCTCAGGCAAATCCAACCTATAAGCTACATTGCCAATTGTGGCAATCACCCGAAATGGCCCGATATACTGGGGCCCTACTTTCCCCCTCTTCCTGAAGCATATTACACCCTTCTAGGATAATACCGTCAGCAAAACCGTGTCACCGACCTGAAACTCCAATTCAGCTCGAATGTCAAACGTAATTTTTAGACGTGAAGTAATTGCATGCAACGCTTGTATGTGGATCGAAATACAGATTCAAAGATGATATATAGTTTCTTTCAGCAAATTAGGTTCTTTTTCATGCGATTAGTATTTGTGAAGGGTGGTGAATAGTTTCTGTTAGGGTTGAGTATGTTGGAGATTAATTTTTTTCAATTGGGTTCTCGTAGCTCGTAGATAGTGAGGTGGTTTGAAAACTGTTGCTTCCATTTATGGAACTTAAAATTAATGAACACTGCACACACATAAAAATTTATTAGTTGAACCGAGGAGATAACCTTTTATTGGACTCAATAAAATAAATAAATAAAAAGTGCCTCAATGTAATTACTTTGAAATTTTAGGGAACACACATTAAGTCATCAATTGATTATCATCCAAAATGGGATACACAAGTAAAGGCATCGATTAACAATCATCCATCCTAGGTTGTAAGGTTGTTATAGAAGCCAGAGATGAGACGGTGGAAAAAATATACATCATAAAAAATCTACACATTCGACAAAAATTGTCATAAATGTTGTTGTTCATAAAATATCCACATATTCCAAAAAAATTGTTTTTATAAGAAATTCATGTTATAAAAGTTTATCACAAAAAAAAAGAAAAGAAAAGAAAAGAAAAAAACCTTAAACCGACAGATCAGTTACAAAATATTTTGAAGGTAAATGGGGGTGAGTTGAAAGGACCCACACTTTCATATATAACAATTGCTACTCCGAAACATGCTACATGCATATTCATAAAACAATATTTTATATTGATAAAGCGGTTACAAACTACTGGATACAAACCAACTATTTCAAGTGTTATATATTACATAACTCCCCAGGATTCTATAGTTTTATACATATGGGAGTGCAAAATACAATAGTTTCAAACTATTCGAATATCTTCTATCAATACAGTAGTTTCAAACTATTCAAAAATCTTCCATCAGTATATAACTATACTGGAAGCTTATCTCCTACAAATTAGTTAAACATTGAGAGGGGTAAGCGGTGACGCTTAGTGAGTTCAATAATAGATACAATATAACGTTATGCCATATATATACTTCAATATGCCAGAATCAAAGAAGAACAAGGAACAACAAGGGCATAATGCGAAAAGCTTTCCATATCAATCAATGAGACATAACAATTTCATACTTGATATAAAATCAATAAAGTTTCAGCACAAATGGCACAGAAAATGCTCAGGAATATCATTTTGCTAGAATATTTAGGCTTTTAGCCTTATCTTAGCATACTACCGAAGCCAAAGTGATGCCTATGTCATACACTTCATGGTCAACGGTTCATACCAATACCCAAGTGATGCTTATGTCATACACTTCAAGTCAGAGGTACAGCCTTGCTATAAAAATAGCGGAAACAACAACTCGAGATGATAACATGGAAAAGCACATAGCACATATAACACATAACATACAATTGTTCCTATATATTAAACTCACCGTGAAATAACCGGGGGTCAAAATAGTAATTTGGGCAGTACTTCGGCTTTAAATATAACTTTCTTCGTTGAAAACCGGGCCCTGCGAGGGTTGGGCTTCGAAACCGAAAAGATAAATTTTTCGGGCTTCTCGGGAATCTCGGGGCGTGTTTCGGGCTTTGGAATAAGTATCGGGGCTTCGGGGAAGTCGGAATGTAAGAAATATAGGCTAAGGGGTGAAAAATGGCAAAATTCTAACATTTACCCGAGAGGTCTCGCACCCCTTATATAGGTGCGAGCCTCGGATCCGAAGCGAGGGGAAGAGAACAGCTGTCTGCGAGGCTCGGAATAGGTGGCAGCAGGGCGAGGCTTGGACGGGCAGGTGCGAGCCTCGGATTGGTCAGCTGACGCGTCTACAGCTTCAGATCAGGTCAGGAGCCTTGGTCGAATCAGGAGCCAACACGAGGGTCGTATCACGTGGCCCTTCGGACACCTGTACGACACGCGTCGCTTCTCGGACATGCCACGCAGCAGCTTCGGACACGTGGCCAACTCCGAGCGAGGGTGACGTGGCAATCACTATTCATGCGAAATTTCTCGAAAAATGTGCCCAATCTTGTAAAATCCATAACTTTCTCATACGGACTCTGTTTTTGACGTTCTTTATATGCACGCGTAGAGAAAATTATGCTCTACAACTTTCGTTTAGACTTCGTCGGAAAATTTTGACTTTATTTTTATATTATTATTTTTAACAGACCGGGACTGGTATATCCGTTAAAAATTCATAACTTCTTCATCCGACGTCCGTTTTCGTCAGACTTTTTACCGTTGTACTACTAATGATGAGACGTTCGATTCTCGTTTAGGTTGTGTCGGCTAAAAATCACTCGATCTAAAATTCGAGTTTTTAGCTGTCTACTGCTAAGCTGAAACTTGTAAAAATCATAACTTCCTCATACGAAGTCAGATTTTGACGTTCTTTTTATCAAACTTCTCGGTTTAACGAATACTACGAATTTCATTTAGATCACTAAGGCTAAAAAGTAGTTTATCAAAAACTCACTTTTTACGTCATTCGGCACCGTGCCAGTTTTATCGCGGATCTTCGATTGATCATAACTTCTTCGTTATAACTCGGATTTCGACGAGGTTTTCGCCTACGTGTTTCTAACGAGATTATCTACAACTTTCAATAATAAAATTTTACTTATTTCAAATTTTATATTTTCGCTAAATTTCACTATTTAGCTTTTAATTGGAATCTCATAAGACTTCCAATAGTTTATGAGTGATTCTAAACATAGTTTTACCTTATTTCTAGTAAAAACTATCTGTTAGAACTCAATACTCAATATCACATAATATTTCATAATATTATTTATATAAAACACGGTCTCAAAACGTGTATGTTACATGAGTACTTAAATATTACTTACTTGTTTGTAACAAATGTGAGTACACAGTTGAAAAATTAAATAGAAATGAATAAACATTAAAGATTTTTAAAATGATATTTTTCAATAGGATTTGTTGAAATTAAGAATAAGTAGGTAATAATAAAAAATATTGTTCAAATTAAATAACAAATATACAGTTATAAATCATAAATAATGAAATACCCGCATAACGCAGAGGATGACAATTAGTTTCGTTTCGACAAATTATTGTTTTGGGTTAAAAATGAAATTACATATTTGTTTTTGTTTAAACTTTTCTTTAACTATTTTTAAAATTATGGATCGACATTATCTTCTTTAATAACTGGGTTAGATAAGAGACTTAGAGACATTGTGCAACAAATGTGCCAAACATGTCAATACAATACAATGATATGTTAAAATTTATCTATTAGTATATCTAATTGTCTAAAAGTAAATAAATTAACTTAAAATACATAAGTGCTATGAACTAAATGAAGATGGAGTATTAAAGCACAACAATGAATCTTGTTTGACTTAGGAAATAAGACGAGCAAAACTCCATCGTTAGTCCTTAGTGTAGTAATTGCACTCCAGAAATAAGAATTCGTTAATTAGTATTATTAGTGTGTATATGCAACTTGGTGGAGGAGCGAGTCTTTGCCTCTTTGGATCATATTGCGTTGCGGTTGTTATAACGCGTTTTCTTCACATTTACTCCAAATGAATTTCAGTTTTATTTTTAATTTTAACTTTTAATTTTTTGTTTTTGAACGGCTTTAAATTTTAAATAGGGAAGTACAAAAAAAGCAACACTTCCGATGGTAGGACTAATGTCACACTTGTCACGATTTACTCCTTGTCCGATGGTAGGCGTCATGTCATGTGAGCTTTACTATACTCCTTGTAATTTTATCAATTTCATGGTATTGGTTGTCACACTTGCAATGGTATTTTTTTTTAAAATTAATTAACTTAAAAAACTAAATAATTCGAACATACTATTTTTTTGAAAACTAAAAATTCATTTACTTCAAAAAAAAAAACACACACACATACTTAAACTTAAAAAACAAAATACATTTGAAATTAAAATAATACATACTTAAACTTAAAAAACATAATACATTAAAAAAAACTTCGATTAAAAGACGACGAGTTTAAATTTGAGCAAATTTTGTAGAGTGCCTTACAATTTCCCAAAACTCAACAAGTCGAAAATGTTTGCCAACTTCAACATGGTAAGCCTGAAAAGCATTCACTAGCAAAGTATTTTCATTTTCACAATTTCCGACTTCATGCATCACCCTACGAAACACATTGTTAAAATGAGTTGCAAGTTCATTTGCATGTCTCCATTTGGAGAAAAGTTGATCTTTACTTCGAGGAATAGGGGTTTGACTGTTGTATGTTTCGGCAACTCTCCTCCAAAAACTACGTGCATTATCGTTAATGTGGATTGGATCTTTTGTTACATCAATCTATGCACGAGCGAGTAATATTTCTTTTTCAGGAGACCAAACACGAGCCATTTTTAGTGATGACGTTTAGAAGAATATGGAAAATAAGAAAGTTAAGATAGTTGAATTAAGAAGATTTGAATGAGGTGAGAATGAATAAGGATGATAGTATTTATATATAGTTGAAGATTGAGGGTTTAAAATTAAAAATTTTGAGAAAACAACGGTTATATTTTTTAAAAGAATGTATTTTTTGAAAAAATGAATGTGAGTTAATGGGTAAAATAAAAGAAAAAAAGAAAAGAAAATCGGTTCTCTCTCATCGGCGAGTTTCCACCGAGTTGCCCAACCGAACTCGGCATGCCTCAGCCTCGCCCGGTGTTCGCCGAGAATGCCGTATAAGATGCCGACGCCACTCCAAGTGGCCTTATGCGGCCTTAAGTTAAATAAAGAAATTCAGTAGCTTTCAATAAGCAAATGATATTTAACTAACACTAGCGTACTTACGTAGCTGAAAAAAAAGAAAAAAAAAACTAACTCCAACATTATAAACATTTTCGTTGACTATAAATCATTAACAGTTTTGTGATTTTAAATAATAATTTTTAGAGACAATACGTAAGGAGACAACAAAATTTGCATTGTTTTTAGCAAGGCACTTAACTATAAAAGGTCAATGAAGACAACATAAATTTTTTTAACACTTTTTTCATATTCATCCGTATGTGTTCGTTATCATTCGAAATATATATATATATATATATATATATATATATATATATATATATATATATATATATATATATATATATATATATATAAGGGATGGTTCAAATAAAAACTCTAAATAAAGTGAGAACGTGAGAACAATTCTTAGCCAATCATTTTCTTTAATTAAGTTCTTTTTGGTTATTAATAAACATATTATTCAAAATTGTATTAATAAATATGTAGGGGTAAAGTGGTAATTGTATTTTAAGATAATTATGAAAATAAGAGAAATTTGTGGGATTCTTAAAATTTTGAAATTCATAATTTCAGATTTTTTAGATTTCAAAATTTTAATTTACTAACGTTTTAAATCTTGTATTCATTGTAGAATATATAATACTTTAGGTAAATACCAATTAACAATGCATATTCATAATAGAATACGTATAAATTCATACAATCCAAAATCATAACAGAATATATAAACATAAAAACTCATTCATATTTATAATATATAACATTCTTTATTGAATTATGAGATAAGCATACATTTATATATATAAGTCATAATGAACTAATATCGTATATAGAAAGATGAGTTTATACAAAAATAAATAAATAAATAAATAATAGCATACAAGACAATAAATTGATATAATTTCTATGTATTCAACTAATTTCTTCTATCTCGATGATCTTGGTGTTGAGTATATTTCTTCTTGGCCTTGACTATGTTTCTTTCGTTGAGCTTTTTTAAGCTGTAGGTACACAAAAAATCATAAACAGTAACACGTATATAAAAATTCATAGCAGAATAACAATAAAACAAGAGTTTGTATATATAAATTCATGATAGAATATCAGTAAAACAATATTTTGTATATATAAATTCATAATAGAATAACAATAAAACAAAAGTTTGTATATATAAATTCATAACAGAATAATAATAAAGCAAGAGTTTGTATATATAAATTCATAATAGAATAACTATAAAACAAAATATATATAAAAAATATCAATATCCATAATAGAATATGCAATCATGAATAACAAATGAAATTCAATTTCATTCCTTTTACAATATATTTTTAACAAAATAAAAAGTTGTCAAATAAATTCTTAAAAGAATAAATAAAATGAGTTTCAATCTCATTCACTTTACCATATATTTTTAAATGTATAAGAAAATCATATTCAATTTCTTATGTACATGAGTTATTCCTTTAAAAATATATAAAATAATAATAAGCAGAAGATGTTAGGTCACTAAGATTCATAATCAAGCCATCTTTAATCAAGAAGTGAATCTTAAATTATAAAGCCATGTTTAATCAAAAAGTAAGTCTCTTAAGAACGAGCGTGCACTAGACCAAGAAAAAGAAAATATAACGAAAAAATATATGTTTTTTTATTAGCCTTAAATTATAAAAAAACACAAAGTGGAAAAGGTATTCTTGATCTGTACTTACTATCACAGTGACGAAAAAAGCTTTGCAATCAAAAACAAGAATTGCAATATTATGCATTCTTAACTTTATAAATTCAATTAACCAAATAAATGCAATAAATAATTCTCTCTACAGGAAGAAAAATAGTCATACATTTACTAACATTTCAATTACAAAAAAAAATTCAATAAAAAACCGATTTTAGTAAGAAAAACAACTATCTATGTAATTTGAATTAGATGAAGAACACACAAACACATGCCCTTTATTTCATGAACAAAACGATTTCAGAAAATCAATTTTACGAACAAAACTATTTCAGAAAATCAAGTTCGTTGAGAAAAACGATTTCAGTTATTTGTGGCAATAGATCAAACACTTGGTGCTCACTAAAAAAAATCACTCATTTTGTCATGAAGTTAAGCAGAAGTGCAGAATCCTTACCTTTCCTGAAGAATAGGGAATCGTTTTCAGTTATTTGTGCAAAGAAAACAATAACAATAGGTTTCAATCGTCCTATGGCATGTGTGTCTTCTGTGGCCTCTCCTGTCAAATCGATGATATAGTGTGGGTAAAAAACAAATTATTAACAATAACTTCCCCCCTTACATACGGTTTTGCAGGTTTGATGGTGAAGAAGATGTGATTGAAATCTAATAAGTAAATAAGAAATGATTTACAACATGATGTTCATGGAAATTGAGGCATAGTTCCAGAGACGGCAATGGGTAAGAAGTCGTCGGCTTCAATCTTGTGATTAGGGGTTTACTAAAACATATACTATAAACTATAAATACATGGTTACCATAAAAAATTAGCTGTAATTTAATTTAGTAATTAATGACCAAAGAAAATACCTAAAGTGCCCTTTTATTAATATTTAATTTATTTGATTAATTAAATAAAACGATTGGCTGAGAATTGTTCTCACGTTCTCACAATAATTGTTGTTTTTATTTGAACCTACTTATATATATATATATATATATATATATATATATATATATATATATATATATATATATGTGTGTGTGTGTGTGTGTGTGTTATTTTGTTTTAGGTAACTATTGTGTGCATGTAAGGAGAATTCTGGACCAATAGATGAAAATAATGAATGACTATGATTTTGAGGGTCTATGATATTACAATGAAATATCATGTACCATAATATCACTAAAATTTAATTAAAAGGGTATTTTAGACAATTAACTATATTTTAAAAACGAAATTTTCGAATTTGTAGGGATAATTCTGATTTAAAAAAAATGAATTCAATTTCAATTCTAATTTAATTTTTAATCATAACCGATTATAACTTATTTTATTCTGTCAGAATGTGATTCTGTTAGAATGAAATTCTATTAGAATAGCAGTTTATGACATCTTTTAAGAATACATAAATAATAAGAAAACATGAATAAGTACATTATGAAACAATATATAAAATCGATTATTGAACTAATAATATATCAAATAAATATATTCTATGATTGTGATACAAAAAGAACATTCTTGAATAATAACAACATTCTGAAAGAATAACAAGTGTAATTCTTAAAAAATAACAACATTCTTAAACTGTGAGTATGATCAATCTTTGATTCATTCTTCACGTCATTCATATAATGTCTTCAAGCTATTCTTATCACAAATGCAACAAAAACATCAAAATCCAACAAAAAACGCTAATTCATTCTGAAATAATAATGTTGCTAAGATTCATTTTATACATTCTGATGAAATACATTCTACTATAAGACACTCTTGTTCTCCATATTTTCTTTCTTTTCCACATGAATGACAACTTCTCCAAAACCTAAAAAGAAAAAAAAACATTAAAATCTAACAAAAACACTAACTCATTCTAAAATAATATTATTGATAAGATTTGTTTTATAAATTTTGGCAGAATACATAAAATACATTCTGCTAGAATACAAACATTCTGAAAGATTTATATAAATAAATTCTGACAGAATACACACAAATCCATTCACACCTCATACTCAACTTTCACATCATAATAGACTAATTTCTTCTAAAAAACCACACCAATTGGGTTTTTTATACATTGCAAGAGATAAAAAGTAAAAAACAAACATTAATGGTATCCTAATGAGAATTACAAGTTTAATAATGCATAGATTCTTCAAAATCTTGATATATATTCTGGTAGAATACATAGAATATGGCAGAATACATGGGTGTGTTAGCAACTTCCAACCATTTCAAACCATAATCACTCTCGAAGCCATGAATAACAATTTAAGAAAACAGATGATAAGAGTTACCTAACGATTGTCATATTAGGAGCCTGAATCAAACTTCTGACTATTGCAATTGAGAGATGAGATGATAAACTTTTCTGGTCACTAGTTCCATTAGACGTCTCCATCGCAAAAAAGGACACTTGAGGTTCGATTTCCTGCAACACGGAATGTTCTTAAACTTTTCCCCAAGAATGGTTTTGAATATTCATAAAGAATTTGTATTATAAAGAGTATGAAATAACTAATCATAAGCAAATTAAATCAAATAAAAAACTATAAAGTAAGCACATGTAAGATTAAGCTAGTGTTCAAATTATACGAACACTTCAACTTCACACAATCAAATAAAAAACTGGAATCTCAATTTAGTTCACAACGAAAAACAACAATTGAATGATTGGAATAAAAATTAATCTAATTAAGAAACACACCTGATACATATCAATCGACCACCAATGATCTTGTGACAAACTTGAATTATTAAAAAAACATAAATGGTGGTATAGACTTGTATCGATGGATGGTGAAGGCTCAGGTTTGAGTTTAACCCAAAATCTTGATTCTTGATAGTTAGGGATTTAAAGTCGAGATGGAGATAAAAGCACTAACATATCGATTTCTACACTAATCCAAACCTAACAGATCCACTGAGGATGATATGGAAAATCCTAAACTCATGGAATACCGCCCACTGACCACCCAAATAAAAAATCCCCATCTATCTCTTCACTGTGAAATTAATCACATAAGGGTATTTATGAGCATACCTACAACTATTTGGTACCTACATAGTTTCTTGAAGCACTTTTATTCCTCGAAGAACGAAGAATTTGGTGGTGGTATGTATGTGTGTGTGGTGATCGGCGATGGAGATGATGGTGGCGGTGGTCGGCAGCCAAGATGATGCTGGTTTGTGTACGATGGTTTTTTGAGAAAGAGGGGGAAGGAGTGGTGATGTTATACGGTTGTGAAACTGTGAAGTCGGATCCTTTAATAACAATTAGGTCAAACCTAATTATTTTGTTTCCTTAATTGAAGGGATTTAATTAAATGATCTCATTAATTGAATGTGCCAAAAACCCAAAAATACCCTTATTGATTTAATAAAGTAGTTAATTTTTTGCTAATTTGTGATTGGTTCATTCATGCACACAATATTTGTTAGAAACATTTGAACCTAACTCTCTCTCTCTCTCTCTCTCTCTCTCTATATATATATATATATATATATATATATATATATATATATATATATATATATATATATATGTATAGTACGTTCATGCGAAAACATAAATATTTTGCGAAAATACGAAAACATATTTTATCTTATAAAAATCAAACACATATACTTTAGAAATTAAATTTATTAGTAATAAATTAGAGATGATAAGTTTACATGAGAGAGTGTTATGGTAATATAGATTTAAAGGTGGTTTTAATAACCGTTTCTCTTTTTTTTTTTCACGTCCTTAACCAATTTTAAATTCAAGTTTTCATAATAAGAAAGTCAAAAAACATGCTTTGCGAAAATGCAAATAATTTCTCATGTATCATCGATTATCATGATGTAGTTCTAAATTTGGATGGATTATTGTCCAATGTATAAGTGTACACCCATTTCATTGGCCGTTAATCACTTTAAATTTCGACGCTCACAATTGGTTCATTGGTTCCTTGTTAATAATGATTCTCTATTAAACCTCACCTTATATATATATATATATATATATATATATATATATATATATATATATATATATGTGTGTGTGTGTGTGTGTGTGTGTGTGTGTGTGTGTGTGTGAAAATGAATATATCCTTAAAGGTATATAAGATTGTGTACCCGAATCATTGAATCTAAGTAGTTTTGTTTAATGATTTCATTATTTCCTTAATTCTTTCCTTATTTTTCTTATTTAAATCGATTCATTCCCATGATTTTTCAACTTCTTTGAACAGCCAGTATCGACGTTTTGAAGAAAGAAAAATAAGTTCAAACATAACGAGATGTTTTGATTCAACGGAATTCGACAAAAAGTCATCGACTTGTAGCTCACCGTGTTCTACACAATCAATCTTACCCCTTTTGGTCACGATTACGAATCAAAAGAATTTTGAAAACGAGTTTTCCTAACGAGAACTTGGTTCGATTTTTCTAGTAAGTAGTAATCTCAAAAATAATCCTTGCTTGAAGGAATTTAAGTTGACCAAATCTACAAAACAAAAAAAGCTATCAGGTTTGTTTCTTAAAAAAAATCACGTCAAGTTAGTTTGGAAACGAAATTATGATTGCTCAAGATCCTTCGCGTTTGGTAGCATCCCGACTTAGATTGCGGATTAAAACACAACCTTGAGCGAAGGTTTTCTGATATTAGGGTGTTTTCGGAAAGCCACATGCAAAATCTTATTTGTTTGCAAATGTATTAAAAGAAGCCCACCAAGTGTTGGACAAAATGTTATCTCAAATATTTTAACAATTTTTTTTTCATTTTTGATATGAATCAAGTTGTGTATTTTCCTCTCTATTCAAAACTCCCCATTCTCACCCTCTCGCCATCTCATCTATTTTAACAATCTTTTTTCATATATTATAACATTATTTTCATTTTTTATATTTTTTTTTCATGTTTTCATAGTCTTTTTGAAAAATAAAAAGGTTTTGGTATGTATAGCTCAAGACATTGGAGACAACCCCTGTTATCTGCTTTCATCAACATAACAGGTTAATAATGCATAGGTCTAATTGCATATGCATTCTAGTTACTCTTATGTTTTATGTCTTTCGCATCAATTTGTGTCGGTCATTTTGTAAAATGTTTTTATTCCATTTTTCGGTTAGTGTTTCACTAGCATGCCTCTTAAGAAAATAAATTTCAATGATCATGGTAAGAAAATATATGTTTGTTGGGTTAATGTGAGAAATAGAAACCTAGTTTTGTTGATTTATTCATTATAACATCTTACTTTTGTTTCTTAAACATCTCCAATAACACGAGTTTCTTTGATATTAGTAAATCTTTCATGATTTCTTCCATTTGATTTTTGATTTATTTGTCATATGAATTGGTGCTTTTTAAGCTTATTAATCGGAAGATTTATGGGTGTTTGTTATTTGTCAGATTTACTAAGGAAGATTGAAGGATTAATTATTACTTGAATAATGCTAAAATGGTCATGTTTCAGGAAATCATGTTAATGTTCAAGGGGAAGTTTTAACACTTGTAAGAAGAAGTGAATCCAATTAAGATTTTTTGTTGGAGAAATGGTGGGAATACCTGAAGATTTGGAAGAATTGTAGGAACTCTATAAAAAGTTTGGGTTTTCGTATAGTGACAGAAAATGTATAGGGAAAAAAGTATTACTATTTTTTGGATTGAGCTGAATAGCAACCCACTTTTCATTTTTATCCGAAATAGTAATGTACTTATCATTTTTAATCAAAATTAGCCATCAAGATTCTGCTCTTTTGGTCGTATTGTTTGTAACTTGAACTTCCCTATCCTTAAGATTTTTAGGATTGTTCTTGGGGATTACATACCATCTTTAGGATAGGTAAAAAATCATCCAACAAGGTGAAAACCCATCAAAATTATGTGTAGATTTACCCAAAACTAACCAGGAAATTAAAGATTCCAGTTTAACATATATTAAAACATCATCTTGTTTGCAAAAGAACCAAGAACTTACATTTATGAGCAGACTTAGAAACCAACTTTCCATTTTATAGCCAAAATACTACTATACTTATCTTTTTTATAGCCAACTTGGCGTACATACAAAGATTTGAATGCGTATACAAATTTCATGACTATATAAAGCTTAAACCTATAAAATTTCATGTAAAAGCTTATATATATATATATATATATATATATATATATATATATATATATATATATATATATATATATATATATATATATCAATAATGAAATACCTATAAACTTGATCTTGTGTAATATGCCAAGTTGATTGCAACTGTAATAAAGTTTGCTTTGGTATCAGACCTTCCCAATCCTTTGGAGGTTCAATGGTTGATAAAGCTTCATTTAAATTTACCAAAATCTCCCTTTTCACTTCTTTAAGGATTCCCATGACATCCCTTCCATTCTCTATAAATGTATCAAGCAACTTTAAACATGACAAAATAAAAAAATAAATAAAAATCAAATATGTTTCACTTTCTAACAATTTATGCAATTGACACGAACTATACCCAATAAGGCATAAAATCATTTTGGCTAAATAATATGTGTGTTTTTTAATCAAAATCTATGTCATTGTTTGCAGTTGGTCCCCCATGAAAAGAAGCAGGAGCAGGTCACAGTACAGGATTGATAGGAAATTAGGAATTGGTCGATTCAAATGTAATACTTAAGAAATAATCTAGACATGTTGTGCTTCTGTCTAGCAATTTTGATGAAGCAAAAGGTCCTGGTGAGACCTCTTATATTACAAGCAATTAAGTTCATAGGAAGTGTTGAACATCAAAACATACTTTAATATGCATAATATGTTAGCAATTTTGATAGAATTCTTCCTTGTAGCAGTTCCAATTATGATAGACTATTTTTTAAATTTTGATGATAAAAATGATGAATAATTTTCTAATCATAATTAATGAAAACTATGATCTATTATACTCCCACGGTGTTGTTTGTGCCTGTTGTGTAAAAAAATCAACCTCTACTTCAACTGAAATACCTTTTTCAGACCTTTTTCAGACCACACTATGTAGGCATTATTTGAACACCTGGTGGATGCGCTTTATATACTACAATTGCTAGTGAAACTGAAACCCCAAATGTGAATCGAAAGCATGGAACCTTGAAAACCCAATAATCTGAATCGAATTTGGATATCAATCCGAGAAACTTAAAAATGGAGAAGCTTTAGTAAGATATAAAAAAAAATCTTTGATTGTTGCTGGGATTTAGATATCAATATGAGAAACTAAAAAATGGAGAAACTTGGTTAAAGACGAGTAAATTGACGAACCTAGATGGCAAACCTGAGAAATAAAACAAAAAACATGTTCTACGTATTGGTCGTTCTCTCCCTCGGTCCTGCTAAAATTGTTGACTGTCGTTAGGTCATAGTTGGAATGAACGTCGAATCTCGTAAAACTCTAACCAAAGAATTGTGTGTAATCAGTTTGTTTTGGATAAATATTATCTGGATTGATTAGCTTTTTATGAAATTGAGGTACAGGTCAAGAAGGAGAATGGCAAAATCCAATTTTGATCGAGGGATGGGGGACGACCGTACACAAGGAGATCAGAGAGGCAAGGTCAAAAAGGTTGTTAAGTTGTTTGTTGTTAAAAACGACATAGTTTAATATTTTGGTACCTAATGTTATATACCTTATAGGGTATATTAACTTTTCCTCTCTCTCTCTCTCTCTCTATATATATATATATATATATATATATATATATATATATATATATATATATATATAGAGAGAGAGAGAGAGAGAGAGGAAAAGTTAATATACCCTATAAGGTATATAACATTAGGTACCAAAATATTAAACTATGTCGTATATATATATATATATATATATATATATATATATATATATATATATATATATATATATATATATATATATATATATATATATATAGAGAGAGAGAGAGAGAGAGAGAGAGAGGAAAAGTTAATATACCCTATAAGGTATATATAGCGGTAAATTCAACACATAACCAAAAAACACTGCCTAACCACATAACCACTTGCATCAACGTTAGATTAAATTAAGGACAAAAGGGTATGATGGCCAGGAAATTTAATGTTTGTTTATGAACATATGTTCATATATAAACATATATTCTTAAATGAACATAAGGTCATCTTTACAGTAAGCTAGATGGTTAAAAACTTGGAAGCGTAAGGTATACAAATACAAATTACCGAAAATTGATTATAATCTACAAAAATATCAAAATTTGATTATCCAAAAATGAACATATATGTTCATATATGCATATATGTTCATATGTTCATAAATGAACATATATGTTATATAAACACTATAATTCCAAATTTTGAGAATAAATTTGGGTAAGTCGTAAGAAAACTAATAAAAGTCATGGTTATAGCAGTTTCAAACTACTTGTAGTGATTTTGAGTACAAAGAATCAAATGCACTTTATGTTCAGATATGAACAGGTGTTCATAGATGAATATATGTGCATAGATGAACAAACGTTCATTGATGAACACGTTTCCTTTACAGCTCCATTAAAATTTTTGAGAATTTCAATCCTATGCTAGTTTTATCATGTGAATTGAAAATTTGAAATATCTCTCTTATTTACTCCTTACCATTTATCTCAATTCTGTCAACCACCACACATATTTTATTTCTTAAAATGAAATTCCCAACATTTTTTAGAAAATAATAGAACTAAATGATGACATACCTTCATAGGAGTTAATTTGATTATCCTAACAATGAAAATTATGTTTACATCTTCCTTCTCAATCCAATCAAAATAGTACATTTAAATTTTGATCATAAACATGTGGATTATATTTATACTCAACAATCATATGTGTAATATATATATATATATATATATATATATATATATATATATATATATATATATTCAAGTATTGTCTTAGAAATTCCATAAAAGTTGTGTAACAATGGCATATACAAATGATATTTTTGAAGTATTTTGTAAAATTAAAATTAGCTAAATTAATAATATAGCGATAAAGAAATTTGTGATTTTTCCATAAAAGTTATCAACTACATCAAGGCCTTTTAGTCTTTGATTTTTCCAGGGTAAATTGACTAGAAAATGACTCTAATTTCTCAGAACTTCCAAGTATAAAAATTGTGAGTTCAAATTGCAGTTTTATTCAATTTATTTCTGATTACATGCTTGTATGATGTATGTGCTGGATTAGGTGTTTAAGCCAATAACTAAATTAGTATAATATTGAATTATTAGCAGAGTCCTTTTGTGAAACATCCCAAAAATACAGTCTAAAAATTTCGTTTTAAATCATTAATAAAACCATCTCTATCATTCAACATATAGAAATCATGAATCGTGTATCCCAAGAATATCTTAATGTCTGTCAAATATATATCAGAGTATAAACATCCCAGACTGAATAAATGGTGTGTGCATTGCAATCATTCCGAGTTGCTCTTTTGAAAACTGAAGTACCTGAAACCAAAACTGAAAACGGTAAGCACAAAGCTTAGTGAGTCTCCCCAAACTACCACATACCATACACATAATCATACTACTGAGAGATACGGGCCCCGCCCACACTCAAGGAGATACGGGCCCCGCCCACACTCCGCTAACTAGGAGATACGGACCCCGCCCACACTCCGCTGGCTCTGAGATACGGGCCCCGCCCATACTCAGCTAGTCATAAAAATACATACAAGTACTACACAAACAACAAGTATCACTAAGCATATGCATCTGTACCATATCAGCCATCTATGAGATACGGGCCCCGCCCACACTCAGCTACTATGAGATACGGGCCCCGCCTACACTCTATGAGATACGGGCCCCGTCCACACTCACATTCCTAACAACACATACATGTATCACACAGACAACAAGTATAGCAATCCAATAATCTGACTGGTATCTATACTCAGATAATAATGAGATACTGGCCCCACCCACAATCAACTACTAACGTATCACATATACGGGCCGACCTTGGTGCCTTAGACCCGTTCCTACTAGAAGAGGACTCACCTCACACTGCTGAAGTCCCGCTGACAAAACCATAGCTGCTAAATGACAGATTCCCGATCTTTCAAATATCAAAATAACACCCAATTAATAATTAGGTTCCAACTCATATCCATAAGTCCATACTTGGGGTAAAAGACTACTTTACCTCTATTTTAGCTCGATTCAAGCCCAAGGCCCAATCCAAAGGCCCAATAGTTTGATAATCAACTAAAGCCCAACTATGGCCCAATTTTCTAAATTGGGCCCAAATCCTTCACACGGTCTTACTTTAAAGGCCCAACCATTTAATTGATCCAAACACTTGGCAATCCACTAGGTCATTCATACAGTGTAATTGGGCATAATTCATATTTCAATTCCAATGGCCCATAACGCGGGTCCCGATAGGTCCAAACCAACAAACCCAAAATTAGGGTTTTCTAAACCCTAATTAGGGTTTCTAACCCAAACACGAGCCAACCAAGTCCAACACTAAGCTGTTAGGTCCATTAGGGTTCTACTAGGTTGGGCACCACCCACTGCCACCTCGAACAGTGGTGGTCGATGACGGCTCACGGCGGCAGCCACCATTTTCAATGGTGGTGGCTTATAATCTTGACTCAACTCCATCAAAACAACCTGGAAAACAACATACACCTTACTACACTCACACACACGCACACAGCCACCATCATACGGTGGATGGCGGTGGTAAAACGATGGTAGCCACTACCTCATGGTGGTGGCGGTGGATTTCTGGCCAAATAAGACATCCACACACACTAATAGGCTTGTTACAGCTTCATACGAACACTACCACCATCAAAATCCAAGAAACATACCAACATGGCCGCCTTTGAGGTGGCAGCGGCGGTCGGAGCTGCAACGACTCGCACCACAGCCGGCGACATGGCCGAAGGCGGAACAGAAGAAGAAGAAGAAGAGGGAGGAGCGTCCGAGTGCACCATCAACACCGCCTGACGTCGCCTCCGGCAGCCTTGGCGTCGCTGAGGTTGGTCCGCTCGTCCGTACATGACATCGTCGGCAGCAGGTGTCGCAGTAGCTGCTCGGTTGCTCCTGGCGCCACCAGCAGCGAGCTATGGCGGTCGATCTTTGCTAGGCGGCGGCTGAAGATACTACCCATGGTGGTGGCGGCTGGAGTATAGCGATTAGGGTTCGCTGTTTCATTCCAAACGAGAGGGAAAAGAGATACGGGGTTAAACCCGTGTCTCATTTCAAACTTTTGTACATTTTTCCAAAAACAACCCCTCCTCACAAAACCTTTTTCAGTTTAAATCCAAACTTTACCCTTTAGCCCTCGCCTTCAAAAATACTTTCATAATAAGTCCGTAATTTACCCTACAAACCCTAACTTCTAAAATCCTCTTCAAGTTTGATCCATAATTTACTAAATAACCCTTAATCTTCAAAATTCTTCACGAGTTAATCCAGAAATTACATTTTAACCCCAAAACCAACACCCCACTGAATATTATGGATTTTAGGGTTACTATTCAATCATCAATTTATCTATTTATCTAATGAATAAACGGGGTGTTACAACTCTCCCCCACTTAAATTAGATTTCGTCCTCGAAATCATTCCTTACCGTTTCTTATGCGCCAAACCACTTAAGTGACATGGTCACCATCCTGGGCACACCCTAGCCTTCCCAGGGTAACCGTGACCAACGTTCGCAAGGCCCTAAAATTCGCAGGTGAACGAATTCCTCGCAATAAGATCACAACTACTTCGTCTGAAATTTGCTGTATCGTGAGGGTCCGACTCCCTGACATAACACTCATACCGAATCACTATTGATGAATTCAGTCCGTTTATCCCTCAACTGTCTACTCAACTTCTAATAGCTCGAGGTTCCCGCTATAAACAAGATCACGAACCCAAGTATCCCTGTTGGTCACTTATACTTGGCCAAGGCTTAGCTAATACCGCTGTGAGTGACTTGTCACTTCCTAATCAACCAGCTATTCCGTCCGTACTAGCAACCTCAAACACAATTACTAACATTGCCCAAACGCTGAAACTCCCTGAACACTGAACTGTCGGAAGCAGTATGCTGCTACAAGGCTGCTTTCTAAAATCCATCAAGACCTCACTGGTCTGAGGTTTTTTTTTTTTTTTTGCTAATTATCTGAAATATTGGGTCCCGGTCTGGTTGCGGAGCCAAATGACCCCCACTTAGTTGTCTCACACGACTCCTGAACGAAATCCTTCTCTGGAACTAGTTGCCACTAGTTATCATGTCACTGAGGCTCTAACAACCTTACGATCTGACCGATCGGGTCCATGCATCGAATCCTGTCGTCATCAAATCCGAGGCTAAAAGGGATTGCTACCTGACTAATCGTAGCCTTATCTCACACATTCTTAAGCAGTCCCTTGCTTCCCTGACCTTATAACTGTAGTGACGTCCCTGCAGTCTTATTACTGGATCCACCAGATCTAATCCATCTGGATAATTCCGTAATCCAATCTGTAGATTTCCATATCCTCCTGTTCCTTTCGCGTCCTAACAACACGCTCATGCTATCTACCAACCTAGTGAATGCTATGGCTACACCCGCAGACTTACAACACTCTAGCACTATCCGCTAACCTGGTGAATGCTACGGCTACACTCGCAGACTTACAGCATTCCTCACACTATCTGCCAACCTGGTGAATGCTACGGCTACACCCGCAGACTTACAACACCCCTCACACTATCTGCTGCTAGTGAATGCTACGACTACACCCGCAGACTTACAACACTCCTCACACTATCTGACTATCAGTGAATGCTACGGCTACCCCCGTAGTCTTACAACACTTTCCATACTGGGTCGAACACGCAATCGACCTAACACACAACTGAACTTGAGTCCTAACTGGAGCTCTACCCTGGTTCCCGAAACCTGCTGTCTAAGAGTCTCGAAGGCTGCCTGCTGCTCAGGCCCCCATCGAAAGGCCACCGACTTCTTGGTCAGTCGGGTCAAAGGAACTGTAATCTCGGAGAAGTCCCGTATAAATCTCCGATAATAACCCGCTAGACCCAGGAAACTCCGAATCTCAGTTGGAGATCTCGGAATCTCCTACTGCATCACGACCTCTATCTTGGCCGGATCGACCAGAATACCCTTCTGGTTGACAAGGTGCCCAAGAGATTGCACCTCGCACAACCAGAACTCACATTTGGAGAACTTTACAAAAGTCTCTCCCTCCTCAAAGTCTCTAGCACCTCCCTCAGGTGCTTCTCGTGCTGCTCCCCAGTCTTGGAATAAACCAAGATAACGATGTACTCTCCCAATCCCGCAATTTGAGAAATGTTCTATCACTATCCGCTAATAATTCTAGG
The DNA here is from genome assembly GCF_052849685.1 of Lactuca virosa. Classification (NCBI taxonomy): domain Eukaryota; kingdom Viridiplantae; phylum Streptophyta; class Magnoliopsida; order Asterales; family Asteraceae; genus Lactuca; species Lactuca virosa. Next base: position 288,092,189 of record NC_136430.1, read on the forward strand.
TATGGAATTGGCATATAACATCTCTTGGGGATATAATTCAAACACAGACAGTGGATAACCCTGAATTACACTTACTCAAACCCTTGGATCTAAAGGCTCTACCGTGCAGCTTCTCGCACGTGTTGTACCGAATCTGACCCTGCGGTCTCTCAAAAGCTGTTCCGAAATCTTGGGTCTCTTCCTGAGACCCTTCTATATAAGTAACTGATTTGATTCCCACTTACCAATGTGCTCCAAGTCTCTATCCCGTTCCCGGGCTCTAGAAGTCATATCACTCAGGGTCTTGCACCCCGAGATACTTACGATCTTCCTGCTATCATTCTGCAGTAAGTCATGATACCTTACCTTCTTTGTTTCCTCATCTATTGCATACTTTGTAACCAACTAAAATCTCTCTCCCAAACTTGGCAGTGATCTCTGCCACCGTCGCCATAGTCTAGCGGAGATCTAACAACTCTTGCGCCAACTGCTGCGCCTTAATCGCCTGGGCACACTCTGCCCAGGATCTGGTCTAAAAGTCATCCCATGACATAGCATCAACCGCATCATCAGTCAACCTTCTACCAACCTCTTTCCATCCATCACGTGCCCTGTCCTTCAGGAGGCCGGAAGCAAGTCAGTCCTTGTCCCCTTTCGAGACTACGGCTGGTACAAACATATTGGTGACATCTGCCAATCACCTGCTGCTAGCAATGGGGTCCCTAGTCCCATGATAATCTGGGGCTTCACAAGCTCTGAACTCCCGAATCATCAACGTACGCGTCCCTTTCATGGCTGCTATCTCAGTGCAGAATGCACTCAGCCGCTCATCACAAATCTCTAAAATACCCTCCTTGATCATACCGAAGATCACAGGAGTCTGGTCAATGATACTGTGCATACTCTCAGATGGAATGAACTCCCTCATCTGATCATCGAGCTGTCCGGCTACAGAGTCCGAGCCTGATCCCTCGTCGACACCAGAACTACTATCTGGTCTACCACGTAGCGTCACTATACTCGGAAATATACCCTCACCATAACCAATAATACTCGTCAAAACTCGAGGGATCTCTCATAATAAAAGTTCCCTGGTCTTATCTCAGCCTTCCTTGATTCGAGTACGGATCCTCTGCTTTCAGTAGTACGGACCCATACTACCTTCCACATCTATCCGTACTTTCCTCAAGAACTGCCTTGACTCCACCAAGTCCCTTCCACTGCTACTGCTCTCTGCTACTCTCATCCTAGGCTTGCCCTAGGGTAATCACCATCCCACTCTCCGCCATCAGCTGCATAAGAAGTCCTTGCTATCTTCCCCTAACTAGCTCACGAATACTATTACCTATTACTCAGACTAGATAATTCTTCGAATGAGAGATCCTACTCTACAGCGGTTGGACTCAAACAAGAGCTGCGAAATAGAGCTAGACCTAACCTTCTGAAATTATTTAGTCCTTGCAATATGTAACTTAACATATTCGTATACTAGTTAGTGAAAGACAGCTAGAACTCCTAAAAGCACAAAGCAAGTAGCATTCGGACATTGAGTACACATAATCAAGCATATACTACTCAGGCTATCATCCTGACTAATCTGTACTAGCATGCAATTCTCATAAAGCTAAAACACATAACAGGCACATAAGGCATCATTCCTAGATCCTTAGCCCTAATCTAGCATGCAGTTCTCATAAAGTGGGTACACATATCATAACATAAACTTGTATGGGTAATTTGGGAGTACTTACTTGCGCTCGGCTGATTGCATGCACCACACCCTTTTCTCTTTTTCAAATTCTTTCCATTTTTCTAAAATTCTTTTCTTTTTCTCAAAGTGCTTTTTATAAAAATGATTTTCTTTTGAAAATTTTTCATACCAATCCCTTAGTTTGAGTCCAGACATACCCGAGAGTGTGCCCGAATCCCTCAAACCAAGGCTCTGATACCAACTTGAAACATCCCAAAAATACAGTCTAAAAATTTCGTTTTAAATCATTAATAAAACCATATCTATCATTCAACATATAGAAATCATGAATCGTGTATCCCAAGAATATCTTAATGTCTGTCAAATATATATATATCAGAGTATAAACATCCCAGGCTGAATAAATGGTGTGTGCACTGCAATCATCCCGAGCTCCTCTTTTGAAAACCGAATACCTGAAACCAAAAGTGAAAACCGTAAGCACGAAGCTTAGTGAGTCTCCCCAAACTACCACATACCATACACATAATCATACTACTGAGAGATACGGGCCCCGCCCACACTCAAGGAGATACGGGCCCCGTCCACACTCTGCTAACTAGGAGATACAGGCCCCGCCCACACTCCGCTGGCTCTGAGATACGGGCCCCGCCCACAATCAACTACTTCGAGATACAGGCCCCGCCCACACTCGGATGCTTTGAGATACGGGCCCCGCCCACACTCAACTAGTCATAAAAATACATACAAGTACTACACAAACAACAAGTATCACTAAGCATATACATCTGTACCGTATCAGCCATCTATGAGATACGGGCCCCGCCCACACTCAACTACTATGAGATATGGGCCCCGCCCACACTTTATGAGATACGGGCCCCGCCCACACTCACATTCCTAACAACACATACATGTATCACACAGACAACAAGTAGCAATCCAATAATCTGAGTGATATCTATACTTAGATAATAATGAGATACGGGCCCCGCCCACACTCAACTACTAATGTATCACATATACGGGCCGGCCTTGGTGCCTTAGACCCGTTCCTACTAGAAGAGGACTCACCTCACACTGCTGAAGTCCCGCTGACAAAACCATAGCTGCTAAATGACAGATTCCCGATCTGTCAAATATCAAAATAACACCCAATTAATAATTGGGTTCCAAATCATGTCCATAAGTCCATACTTGGGGTAAAAGACTACTTTACCCCTATCTTAGCTTGATTCAAGCCCAAGGCCTAATCCAAAGGCCCAATAGTTTGATAATCAACTAAAGCCCAACTATGGCCCAATTTTCTAAATTGTCCCAAATCCTTCACACGGTCTTACTTTAAAGGCCCAACCATTTAATTGATCCAAACACTTGGCAATCCAATAGTCCAATACTTCATAATCTTCAAGGCCCAAATATGGCCCATCTATGGCCCAATTTTCCCAATTGGGCCCAATCCTGCCCAATGGGCCTTATCCTAAAGCCCAGTCAAATACTGTAGTCCTTATACTTGTTCTTGGATGGTTCATCAATAGCCCAAAACATCTAGGCCCAACAGGAGACCCAACTCCAAACCCAACAAATTAGGGTTTCCACATGAAATGATGATTAGGGTTAATTATAAACACTTAACCTATTAAGGACTTAATCCATTAAGTTCATCAGTTTACTAGGTCATTCATACAGTGTAATTGGGCATAATTCATATTTTAATTCCAATGGCCCATAACGCGGGTCCCGATAGGTCCAAACCAACAAACCCAAAATTAGGGTTTTCTAAACCCTAATTAGGGTTTCTAACCCAAACACGAGCCAACCAAGTCCAACACTAAGCTGTTAGGTCCATTAGGGTTCTACTAGGTTGGGCACCACCCACTGCCACCTCGAGCAGTGGTGGTCGATGACGGCTCACGACGGCAGCCACCATTTTCAATGGTGGTGGCTTATAATCTTGACTCAACTCCATCAAAACAACCTGGAAAACAACATACACCTTACTACACTCACACACACGCACACAGCCACCATCATACGGTGGCTGGCGGTGGTAAAACGATGGTAGCCACCACCTCATGGTGGTGGCGGTGGATTTCTGGCCAAATAAGACATCCACACACACTAATAGGCTTGTTACAGCTTCATACGAACACTACCACCATCAAAATCCAAGAAACATACCAACATGGCCGCCTTTGAGGTGGCAGCGGCGGTCGGAGCTGCAACGACTCGCACCACAGCCGGCGACATGGCCGAAGGCGGAACAGAAGAAGAAGAAGAAGAAGAGAGAGGAGCGTCCGAGTGCACCATCAACACCGCCTGACGTCGCCTCCGGCAGCCTTGGCGTCGCTGAGGTTGGTCCGCTCGTCCGTACATGACATCGTCGGCAGCAGGTGTCGCAGTAGCTGCTCGGTTGCTCCTGGCGCCACCAGCAGCGAGCTATGACGGTCGATCTTTGCTAGGCGGCGGCTGAAGATACTACCCATGGTGGTGCCGGCTGGAGTATAGCGATTAGGGTTCGCTGTTTCATTCCAAACGAGAGGGAAAAGAGATACGGGGTTAAACCCGTGTCTCATTTCAAACTTTTGTACATTTTTCCAAAAACAACCCCTCCTCACAAAACCTTTTTCAGTTTAAATCCAAACTTTACCCTTTAGCCCTTTCCTTCAAAAATACTTTCATAATAAGTCCGTAATTTACCCTACAAACCCTAACTTCTAAAATCCTCTTCAAGTTTGATCCATAATTTACTAAATAGCCCTTAATCTTCAAAATTCTTCACGAATTAATCTGGAAATTACATTTTAACCCCAAAACCAACACCCCACTGAATATTATGGATTTTAGGGCTACTATTCAATCATCAATTTATCTATTTATCTAATAAATAAACGAGGTGTTACATTTTGGGTTTCCCTCAAACCTAGTAATTGACTAGAAAGCTTTTTGGAGAGAGAGAGAGATTGATTTATTAATTTATTATATGATTAATAAATTAATTAGAAATAAAAAGAGATGATTTATTAATATATTATGAGAATAATATATTAATTAGAAGTAGTATTGTTTAATTAAGAATTAATCAGAAATTAGTTGGAATTAATTTTGGGATTAATTAGATTAATTAAAAGTACAAGGACTAAAGGTGACAATGCTCAAAAGTTGAACATTAACCAAATCTAGAACCTCCCAAGAGGGGGAAGGTTCTAGAAGGGGATTCTATAGGTTTTCTTGGGCTTTGAGGAATGTTATAATGCCTTAGGGAGGAAGCAATATGATAATGTTATCTAAAAGGAAACTTGTCTTATCTACAACCTTCCTAACAACTATATAAACCCTATAACGGTTTCGATTTTTAGGATCATCATTCTTAGAGTCTAAAATCCGAAAATATTCCTTCTCCTCCTCTATCTTCTTAAGCTTCTAATTGTTAGGGTTTGGGTGTGAGCTATTAGAGGCACGAGACTTCTAATGCTTGCTTTCTAAAGACCAATCCAGAAGGAATACTAGTTTATTTGCTATAATAAACTAAATGTATGTAATTTCTAATATCCCTTTCTTAATTTCGAAAGTAACAATGTAATTTTAGGGTTCTTGATATTTAGTTGTTTGTTGCAAATCATAGTGAGAACATAGATCCTTTAGGTTGCATGTAAAGTTAGGGTTTAAGTTTTTCCACCAAAATAAGATTTTTGTAACCTATAAAACCCATCGGTGGTATAAGAGCCATTGTTCTCATTGATCTTTCACAAATTTGAATAGATCAAAAATTAGGGTTTATAGAAACTAAACCCTAAGGAGGCAATTTTCAAAATTTACTAGGGTTCTTGAAACCCTAGCCTCCACCCTCAAATTTTTTATTTTTGCAAGGGTTTTAGAAACCTAGTCTCCTTAGCCATTTTCGAAAATTAAGGAGTCCCTTTTAGGGTTTAACTTGTTTCCTTGTTTGTTATTTTAAAAGCCTTAAAATATGAACACTTAAAACCTGATAAACCCTAGCCGATTTTCAAAAATTAGGAGGCTTAGGATTAGGATTAAATTTGAATTATTTTATTAATTGGTTAATTGTAAATAACTATTTAATCCATAATGATTTAATTAGTTAAATTAATTGTTTAATTAAAACATAAAGATTGAATCAAAATTGGTTTATTTTTAAATTGAATTAATTTTTTATATTAATTTCAAAAATTTAAATTTAAACCTAGTATTTTAGAAAAGTTTTAAAATACACCTTATACTATATATAATTAAAAGATTAATATATTATATGTATAAGACAAGTCATTCAAATCGATAGTACGTCTCATTCATGAAGCCATACTATAAGGGGAGTTTAAGGAAGCGGCCTATAAAATGACCGTCATTGGGTATCCACTCTTACCCATTGCTCTCTTGTATGGTGGAGGACCGTTAGCCGAACGGATTTGATAGGACATATTCTCATTAATAAGTATTATGATATAAAGTAATGAACCCATTTTTAAAAATGCAACTCTTAGTTACTTTAGGAAAAATGTGAAAACTATGATAATCCATAAAATTGCACATTATGCTTTATATGTAGTTAGTGGAGCGTGTGTGGTTAACCGACACACTAATAGTGACTATAAAGAGTAATAATGGGCATCTCGAAAATTATCATTGTTAATGGAGAGCGTGTGGTTAACCGACATATTAATTGGAGATGATAAATGATATCGAGAGTGCCAAGCATATTTGTATGGTGATTCACATCTTGTTTTTGATCATCGGCATCCCAGTCACAAATAGAAGAGCATAATCTAAGATTAAACATGTCATTAATAAGATTCAATGAATATTAAAAGATCTATGAATTTCATAGTTCAAAATTGGTGAATTGCTTTTACCTACATTTCATAAAATCACAATAAGATTACGGTATACCTCTTCTTAGTTGTGAAATGTTATATTGAATCCTAGCCTTAAATATTAATTAATGGTTAAAATATTAAGGATTTATATCATCAAACTAAAACTTCTTTTTCTCTACCGATGTCTACTCCTGGTGATGTTTCTGCTTCTCAAAACTCTTCCAACAAATTTTCTCTCATCTCGATCGTGTCCAAGGTGACATTGGATGGCACCAAATACAATGATTGGATGTGCAACATCCAGATGGCTCTTCGATACGAGGGCAAAGAGTATGTCGTTGAGAAACAACTCACTGAGATCGATGAGGCCACTGCAACTCCTAATGAAATAGCCACATACAAGAAACACTATGACGACGCGACTAAGGTTGCTTGAATCATGGTTGCCACCATGATTCCTGAGTTGCAAAAGTTCTATGAGGACTACTGGCCATACGAGATAAACTTCGATCTTGTGGAAAAGTTTCATAAGAGAGCTCGTCAAGAAAAGTATGAGTTCGTCAAAGCTCTAATGCCTTGAAAATTGAAGGAATAAGAGTCTTTCTGCAACCACGTGCAAATAATGCGAAGATACATGGAGCGCCTTGAAAGGCTAAATGTGAATTTCGACGAGTAGTTGGCCATAGACATGGCCCTTAACTCTTTTCCACCTTGTTATGACCAGTTCATTTTGGCTTATCATTTGAACAACACAGAAACCATATTGGCCCAACTCCACAACCTGGTGCGAACGGTTGAGTCAGGAATGAATAAGAATCAAACTCATACCTCTACTAATGCTCCTGTCCTTTCCATTGGGAAAAACAAAGGAAAGAAAAGGAAAGGTGCTCCTAAGTAGAACTGGAAGGGAAAGGCCCATGTTGGGTCGTCTAGCAATGGCCCAAAAGAAAAGCCTAGTGCTGATCTTCCTTTTGTTAATGATCCCAAAGAGGTCATTTGATTCTATTGCAATGAAAAGGGCCATTAGAAACGAAGCTTCCCCAAGTACTTGCAAGCCATCAAGGATGGAAAAGTGAATCCATATTCGGCAGGTATTTACACTATTCAAACTAATAACTCACAACCTACTCGTTCTTGGGTCCTTGATACATGATGTGGTTTTCACATTTGTTCTGATTTTTAGGGACTATGAGAAAGTGAAGAGGTGGAGCATGGAAGGATGAATCTAATCATGGACAATAGGCGATTTTATCCTGTTACCAAGACTGGAACTTATAGTCTTACGCTTACTAGTGATGTTAGATTAGATTTAGTTAATTGTTGTTATTCGTCAGAAATGACGTGAAACATTATTTCTTTTCATGCACTTTTTACACAAGGTTTTCTATATTCGTTTAATGATATGAATGGATCGATTTTGGTTTATAGAAATGGCATTTTTATGTTTGAAGCTTTACCTTATAATGGTGTGTATGAAATTGTGATTTGTGTTGATAGCTTAGGTAATAGTGTATTTCATATTGATTCGTCTAATAGTTTAGACAACACATGCTTGTGGCATTGTTTTATTGGGAACATTAACAAGAAACGCATCGCCCAACGCCAAAAGGATGGAGTGTTGGAATCATTTGACTTAAGGCCAGATGAGAAATGTGAATCTTGTCTTTTGGGGAAGATGACAAAATCACCTTTCACTAGATATTATGAAAGAGGTGAGGGTTTGTTGGATCTCATACACATATATGTGTGTGGACACTTCAGATCCACCATAAAGGATGCTAATCGATTTTATGTGACATTTACTAATGATTATATCAGATATGGTTATAGCTACTTAATCACGCATAAATCAGAAACCTTTGAAAAAAGAGTTTAAACATGAAGTCGAGAATCAATTAGGCAGGAAGATAAAGATGCTCCGATCTGACAGAGGAAGAGAGTATCGAGTTCCACGACTATCTTAAGGAATGTGGAATTGTTTCACAATTGACACCTCCTAGGAAACCACAACTTAATGGTGTGGCTGAGAGGCATAATCGGACCTTGTTAGACATGGTTCATTCCATGATGATTCGAGCTTCTCTTCCCATGTCTTTCTGGGGGTTTACCTTAGAGACAACCGCCCATATCCTCAATCTTGTCCTTTCCAAGAAGGTTGCCAAAACACCTCATGAGATGTGGATAGGGAAAGTTCCTTCATTAGCACATATCTAGGTCGGGGGTTGTGAAGCTTTTGTTAGACGAGAGACTCATGAAAAGATAGAAACTAGAAGTGAGAGATGTATTTTCATTGCCTACCCACAAAAGTCTTTTGGATATTTTTTCTACAGATCTAGTGAGAACATGATATTTATAGCACGAAGAGAGCTTTTCGTGAGAGAGAGCTCATATGAAAAGAGGACAGTGGGAGCACCATTGACCTTGAAGAGATTTAAGAGTCAACCAATGAAGGAAACTTAGAAGATACTAGAGCTCAATGTAACGATCAAGGTTCAGGTATTTACTCTTTTCCCCTGGAATGAATTTTCTTTGCAAAAAGGGTCCCTACGTACACTAAGCGTACATAGGTGTACGCTTAGCGTACTAGGGGAAATTGGTCGCGGATGTGCTCCACGTATGCGGGGCATACCAAGCAGTACGCGAGGCGTACGTGGCTCAGGGAAAAACCCTAATATTCGGACTTGTGACCTATTTAAACGTCCTTAAGTCATTTGGACCTTACCCTAACCAGCCTCCATCATTCTCGAGCGTCCATAAAACCCTAAAATCCTTTGTGTGTGCCTCTTGATCTTGTGAGTGCCTCAAATACCTCATTTTTGGTGTGTTAGAAAAGAGAAGGAAGTGGAAGCAAGCTTGAACGTGGGAAAAGCTTTTGGATTTTGCATTTGGAGCAGCTTAGGAAGCTTGTGGAGGTAAAAAGCTTTCTCCTTGCTAATCCTTGATGGCGCAACATGCACTCTCCATCATTTCCGCACTAGTTGTTTTGGATACTTTGATCTTTCGAAACAATATGTTATGTAATGGGATTTTGGATAACAAATATGAATGTGATTTCTAATTATTAAATGAAAAATTTTACCTAAGTTTTTGGGTTGTTACAAGTTGGTATCAGAGCCTTGGTTTGAGGGATTCAGGTACACTCTCGGGTGTGTCAGAACTCAAACCGAGGAAATGGTAAATCTTTTTCAAAAAGAAACCCAAAGTTAAAGTTTTTCTGGAAAACAGTTTTCTTAAGTAAAAGGGGGAGAGTGCAATACGCATAATCGACCGAGCTCAAGTAAGTGTTCCCAATGTATTAGCCATGCAAAAGTTATATTTGGAAATTGATGTTGAATTGATTATTTGCTAAGTGTATGATGTCAAAGTTGTATATGTCTAGTACAGATAAAGAGATAGCGGAAATGAGTCGAGTCCCATATGCTTCGCTTGTAGGATCGATCATGTACACTATGACATGTACTCGCCCTGATGTGTCATTTGCTTTAAGCATGGTCAATTGTTTTCAGGGAGATCCTAGCATAGCTCATTGGACAACAATAAAGAACATTCTCAAGTATCTACAAAGGAAAAAGGATCTGATTCTACACCCTGGTGGCAGTGAAACATTGAGAGTAAGTGCGTATACTGACGCCATCTTTCAAACACATAGAGACAATCTTTTTTCTCAATCTGGCTGGATGTTTCTGTTAAATGGAGGAACAGTCACTTGGAAAAGATCCAAGCAGGACACGGTGGTTGATTCTACTTGTTAATCAGAGTACATAGCAGCGAGTGAAGTATCAAAGGAAGCGACGTGGCTGAAGAATTTCATCGGTGATCTCGGAGTAGTTCCGATAATTCAGGATCCAATGGAACTTTTCAGCGATAATGAAGGAGCAGTTGATTTGACCAAAGAACCAAGAGATCATAATAAATCAATACATATCGATAGAAAGTACCATTATATCAGACATAGAGTTGAAGAAGGTCATCTCATAGTAAAGAGAGTTTCGTCAGAAGACAATCTTGCAGATCCTCTCACAAAGGCTCTTAGTAGGGTTAAACATAGTCAACATGATAGGAGCATTGGTTTGAGAGATGACATTAGTTTTAGTAGTTAGATGATTAGTTTGAAACTTGTAACAGAATAAATGTAATTGATTTTGGTGATTGAATAATAGAGATTATTTATGAGTTTGTTTACTGCCTTTTTCAATTATTTTATTCTTGTGTTTCGTTTTTCATGTTTTACTTCCTAAATAATTTGATTATTCAAAGCTCCACAATCTCTCATACTTTAGGAAGTAAGTAGTGAATGAAGACTGTCATGGATTGGATTGTAGATTGTCTAATGAGTTTATACACAACAATTGTGTTGTTACAACGTTCATGAGTACTTAGAAAATGGAGATTTGAGTATTGGATAAAACCACGCTCATAGAATTACTTCATGGATTATATCATGCATAATCCTGAGACGATAATATCTTATATTCTTAAATTGGAGATATATCAGTTGTAATTTACAAGTCGGTTGTACATTGGTATTGTGAAAATGCATCAGTAACTTGATGTTATAAAACGTAGTGTCATGTATAATTTGGTGAGTAAAGGTTACAAGCATATGAGTCAAAGTTTATTCGTTCCTTTTTCCCTGACTGGAAAAGCGATATATTTGGGCCCTTTGGTGATTTGGTGTTGACTTATAGTGTTGGGCCCAACCATGACTAAATTGATTTGTTCAATTAGAAGTCTTATGACGTCATCACAAATCGCAAATCAGGAAACAAAGTTTGGACAATGAGATTGATTCTGATCCATGTCTCATGTCCACATGATATCTTGAAGAACGGATGAATATTTGATCACTTATCTAAGGAACAATATCTGATCGGATCAGAGTTCGACTGTTGCTTTGGAAAGCATATTTTGTTGTTTGATTTAGAAATTATACCTGTAATTTAGTTTTAGAATTATCCAAGTGGGAGACTATTGGATTAGGTGTCTAAGCTAATAACTAAATTAATATAATATTGAATTATTAGCAGGGTCATTTTGGGTTGCCCTCAAACCTAGTAATTGACTAGAATGCTTTTTGGAGAGAGAGACTGATTTATTAGTTTATTATATGATTAATAAATTAATTAGAAATCAAAGTAAATGATTTATTAATATATTATGAGAATAATATATTAATTAGAAATAGTATTGTTTAATTAAGAATTAATCAGAAACTAAATAGAATTAATTTTGAGATTAATTCGATTAATTAAAAGTAGAAGGACAAAGGTGAAAATGTTCAAAACTTGAACATTAATCAATTCTAGAATCTCCCAAGATGGGGACGGTTTTAGACGGGGATTCTAGAGGTTTTCTTGGGCTTTAAGGAAGCTTAGAATGCCTTAGGCAGGAAGCAATATGATAAGGTTATCTAAAAGGAAACATGCCTTATCTACAACCTTCGTAACACCTATATTAATCCCTAAGGGTTTAGATTTTCGGGATCATCATTATAAGAGTCTAAGATCCGAAAATATTCCTTCTGCTCCTCTCTCATCTTAAGCTTCCAGTTGTTAGGGCTTGTGTGTGAGCCATTAGAGGCACGAGACTTCTGGTGCTTTCTTTCTAAAGACCAATCAAGAAGGAATACTAGTTTATTTGTTATAATAAACTAATGGTATGTAATTTCTAATAACGCTTTCTTAATTTAAAAAATAGCAATGTACTTTTAGGCTTCTTGATATTCAATTGTTTATTGCAAATCACAGTGATAACATAGATCCTTTAGGTGGAAGTGGTGGGGTCGGTTGGTGGTAGATGTAACATCCAAAATTTTGAGGTAAAAAATTTAATTTTTAATTCAACAAAAACACCAATTATCTTTTTATTCAAACATTCAAAAGTGTATCGTAATAAAACAATCATCAGAGTACAATCCTAAAATCATCATATTGCGGAAACATGGTGTAACATCCCGTTATTTTCTACTTGTAAAGTCAACCCTAGTCAATCAAAGTCAAACTTGGGTCAACTAAAGTCCTCTTTATTGTTTGGATTTTTATTAAGGTTAGAATAATAACCTTTGCATGTTAAAACCTTAGGAATATTAAGTGTTTAAGAAAGGAATAAGTTGGAACTTCGCAACATCTTTTCTTCTTTCTTCTCTTCGGACCGTAAACTTCGGGCCGCAAAAGGTTCACGGCCGTGAACTCCTCGGACTGTAAACCCTCGCAGCCGTGATCAACTTCGGGCCGTGATCTATGAACCGCCTTCGGACCGTGTACGAGGTTCACGGCCGTGAACCCTTCGGACCGTGAACCCTCGCATATATATAGATTTTAGCCAACTTTTAGTTCATTTCTACACTTTCAAACACAATTCCAACCTTTTTCTCTCAAGTATCATCAGCCAAGAACAACCTCTCTCCTCAAGAACATGCTAAATTCATCCTTTCTCATCATATTCAAGTGATAATCACTAGTTCTTCATAAGATCTAACATGTATCATTTCTTGATCTTGTTATCACTTCAAGAACATCCTTCAATCTTCATATACTAGGCTAAAATCAGTTAATTTCACTAGTTTTCGCAAAGAACATGAAGAACACGTGAAGAACACGAAGAACACTCATATGAAAACCTTTGAATCTTCTTAGAAACTTGCTTAGGATCATCAGGTGTTCTTCATTCATCAAGAACTCAGGGCCGTGAACACCTTATGGGCTGTGAACCCTTCATGTCCTTGGGCCGTGAACACCCCTCCTGGCCGTGAACTTAATACAGCCTCCAATTTAGCTTCTAACATACATATTTGTAAGTTAAACTTACAAATTAGTCCAATTTCCAATCATTCCAATGATTATATTAACTAATTGGTAGCATATATACTATACAAATTGCTATATAGGACTTGTTTTGCTACGAGATTTCACTTGTGGAAATAAACATCCTATATCAAGTCATCAATCGAATCACCCTTTAAAAGGTGAGTTCATACCCCCGTATTTTCATAGTTTTCACAGTCTTAAGGGGGGGGGGGATACAAGTCTAACACAAGGATCTTGTGTTACAAACAAAGGGTTTCAAAATATCTCACCAAAATGGATTTCAATTGTGTTAAAATGACATTAAGTCACCAAAAGTATTTCAAAATGTTAAATTTTATAAACTTATATTTTCCCCAAAAATCATATATATATATATATATATATATATATATATATATATATATATATATATAAGATTTAAAGGGCTTAGGACTAATAATTTGCTTTGATTCCTTTTCCTTGTTTGGATGTGGGGTTATAGTAAGATTATTTGTCCGAATGTTGTTTAAATTTTAGTTATATATATTTGTATATGTATATAAATATAAAAGTTGTTTCATTTAGTTTCATTACCCTTTGTAACATGTTGAGCAAGGGGTTGCATTCATGAACAGTTAGTATCAATTCAGAAAATACATATAAATTATAATAGGTATAATTTATGATTCATAGAACATTAATTCATGATTCAAGTATACTAGAGTACATCATTTTACAAGATCAAGGGTTTGATTCAAAACTAATCAAGAATATACATCTTTCAAATACATGTTAAGAATACTAATTCAGGAGCATACTATCAATCATTTATTTCTGAATGATTGGGTTTTCACTTCTATTATACACGTAACGTCTATATGCTTTTTATGAGTCAATAGATACAGGTTGTTTATTCATTTAAACAATATAATTAAAGTCCTGACATTATAACCAGAATCTCCAGTCAAGGATTGAAACAAGTGTCTATAGATCTATATTAGGATTGACAACCCCACACTCAGACTGCTAGCTACAGCCGGGCATACACGCCTACGAGTGACAGTTGTTATCAATAGTTTTTGACGCCTTCAAAGCGTTGTTTCAGGCCATCTAGTCTCAGTATGGTTATAATAACTCATTAAAAAGATATTAACAATACGGTTAGTGTATAATTAACTAACCATGAGTCTTTTACAGGTTTTACAAAGGAATACTAATACAGAACACTGATTTACAAATAGAACGGTTTTATATGATTAAAAGTACTTTTCTTATACAACAGAAAATATAGGATTTTCTGGAACAGTATACATAATCAATGAACAGAAAACATACTTTCAAACATAAATACTTATGCACTCACTCAACTTTATGTTGATACTCTCTTTTCAAATTACTTGTATTATCAGGGAATCAGTAGACAGGTACTCCCTGAGCTTTTGAGAAGATGGAGCTGTTTTGAGTCATGTCTTCTATCTTTTTCTATAACTATTTTTCGTGTCAATATACAATGATTGAACACATGTAAAAACTTATACTTATTAATGCAATGGTTGTTTGTACTTTGATTACTATAATGCATGTGTTGTGATACTACAAATGAAGTCATCCACCCCCAGACGTTTCTGCCGTCTGGTTTGGGGGTGTGACACATGGATGGATACAGTGCGATCAAGTCAGACCCTTCCCTTCCGAACCAGGAGTACCTGAAAACATAACCATAAAAACCGGGAGCACAAAGCTTAGTGAGTTCCCCAAAATACTACATATGATACATATCATTGGGCCTAGCCCGCATATTGGGCCCAACCCACCATAATGGGCCTTGCCCTGCCAAACCGATGGGACCAACTGTAACGCCCGTGTTTCTAGGCTAGGCATTAATATTGACGTGATAGTCTAGGTTAACCTTTATAACTCATTTTGAAGTAATGAAAAGGAATTATGTGAATATTATGTGAATTATGTGTTTTATGCTTAATTACTAGAATTTAATTAATTAAGAATAAAAATGAGCGTCGAAAATAAATATTAGATAATGCCGATATCTATTAAGAAAGTTGTAGTGGTCGTGACAAGGATTACAGATATATAAAGAATACTGAAATCCGAGTTATAACGAAGAAGTTATGACCTGTCGAAGTTTCGCGACAAAACCGGCACGGTGCAGAATGACGTAAAAAGTGAGTTTTTGATAAACTACTTTTTAGCCTTAGTGATCTAAATGAAAGTCGTAGTGTTCGTTAAACTGAGAGTATGTATAAAAAGAACGTCAAAATCTGACTTCGTATGAGGAAATTATGATTTTTCTAAGTTTCAGCTTAGCAGTAGATAGCTAAAAACTCGAATTTTAGATCGAATGATTTTCAACCGACACAACCTAAACGAGAATCGAAGGTCTCGTCAAAAGTAGTACAACGGTAAAAAGACAGACGAAAACGGACGTCGGATGAAGAAGTTATGAATTTTTAACGGATTTCCTGTCCCGGTCTGTTAAAAATAATAATACAAAAATTAAAGTCAAAATTTGCATACGAAGTCTAAACAAAAGTTGTAGAGCGTAATTTTACCTACGCGTGCATATAAATAACGTCAAAAACGGAGCCCGTATGCGAAAGTTATGGATTTTAGAAGTTTTTGCACAAAAATCGAGAAAAAAATGCTAAATCTGAGAAAATTCGCATAGTCATACTTCGGCCACGTCACTTTCGCTCCATGCGTGCCATGTGTCCGAAATTGCTGAGTCATCCGAGGCGTGTCGCAACCCTCGCATCCGAAGTGTTGGTCCAACCGCGGTCCGACGCGTGCCCCTCTTGGCGTGTCCGAGCTTCGCAGACGCGCCACGACTCCAACCCTCGGACCCTAGACCTCGGTCCAATCAGAAGCCAACAGCTGGACCCTCGCACGTGCCTGACCTTTGCATCTGCTGACACCTGGTCGCCTCTCAGCCCTCGGATCAGAAGCCTCGTCCCTATAAATAGAAGGGTGTGAGACCTCCCGGGTATATTTTGGAAAAGTGACATTTTTCACCCCTAAACCCATATTTCTTTCATTCCAAATTCCCCCAAAGCCCCGGTATTATACCAAACACCCGAAATACGCCCCGAAGTGTCCGAGAAGCCCGAGAAATTTATCTTTTCGGTTTTGAAGCCCGACCCTCGCAGAGCCCGGTTTCTCAATAAAACTCTCGGTTTTATTAGAAACGATCATTTTAGGAAACGAAGTGCTGCCCGATTATCATTAAATCAAGTGAGTGTGTAGTCACTTTCACCTTACACATAGATATGAAGTATTTTCCTTAAAATACGTTCTATGTGTAATTATATTAATTGTTTAATTGAGGTGACTGTTGAATAGATGTTTTATACAAGTTTTAAACTGTATATGTATTTTATCTACAAATATGTTGGGTAAAACATGGGTAGACGAAATAGTCGATGTGTGTTAAAATGGTGAGAGGCCTCGATGTTGTTGTTGTTGTTGTTGTTGTCGTCTAGCGGAGTATAGATGACGACCACAGACATTTCTAGACAGTCCAGTGGAACACTAGCAGGTTCGCAACTTTTAGGTGTTGGTGAACTATATGTTCATTGGCGTACTCCATCCCCCTCATGGTTGCCTTTAGGACATGTATGGCTGAGGAGTACCCTTAGCAGTAGTGTCCATCCCGATGATATTCCTTAGGCTAGGTCCCTTGTGATAGGTGTTTATGGACGTAAAGTGAGGATAACGGGAATGGGTAATCAGGGTTATTGTTGATTGATGAACTTAATAAGTTTATTATTATTGTGGGTTGAAAACCCTATATGCTCACCAGGCTACCAAGCCTGACCCACTCAAATTTTTATATTACAGGTAGTGGACCCCGAGCATAGTCGGATGATGATGAGAGATTTTTGGATTATAGGCAAGTAGTTGTAAATAACTGTTGTAAGGCTTATAATGTCTTGTTTATGCTTTTGATCTGTATCGGAACATGACATCCCGAGGTTTTGATATATAAGGAAAATATATACTTTCTTAAAGAAAGGTTTTGATAAACTCTTATCATGTTCTGTTTTGGGGACCAATTCCGCAACATCTTTTAAAAGGATTTCTCTGACTTTATTTTAAAAGCATAAATTAAATCGGTCTTTTCTGGCTGAGAAATTAGGGGATGTCACAGTTGGTATCAGAGCATTAGTTTAAGCGAACTAGGAATTTGTAGGATTTCTAGACTTAAACTTAGAATGCTAAGTGATGATTGTGAGATGAGTGTCTACCATATTTTAGACACGAGCACTAGTTTATATTAGGAAAGATGCCTAAAATGCTTTTATGTGCTAAATGTTATATGTTTGCCATATATGCCATTAATTGTTCGGATCTATGGTCTGTTGCCGACCGGATCTTGAAACCTTATGTGTGTAGGATTCTAAGCGTACGATTACGATATTAGCACTAACATGTAAACGTTTCGGAGTGATAAGGGGAATTGAAATATCTATCAAGGATAAAGACCTAAATTCTCCTTATTCGGTATATAGATTATAATGGCAAGAACTCGAAGTGGAGCTGGAAATGCAAACAGAAACCAACAACCTCAACCCCAAGTGGTGGAACAGGTGCCTATAGCAGGAGCTGCACCAGAACCCATCACCATGGTTGGAGTACGAGCCATGATTCAAACAATGATGACTGAACAAAGGGAGGAAATGAGGCAAATATTGCTGAACAACCGGAATGAACCTTCAATTCCTGTTGAACAACGTGAGTTAAATGACAATCGATCTGAAGAAGGAAACAACAGTAGATCTGTTGGTCATAGTGAACCGCTTGTGGTTGGAAGAAATAACCACGAGGATAGAGTGGAGAGAAATGGATGCAAGTATAAGGACTTTATGACTTGCAAGCCAGCAAGGTTGAAGTTGGCGAAAAGAGAAAGTTTGAAGAAACTTCAGGTTCCAATTAAAAGAACAAGTTCTCGAAGACTGGTTCGAGAAAATTCGAAGGAGGAGCCGAAGCCAAGTGGTGTGACAAGTGTAAGAAGAAACATGCTGGGAAATGCAGCATGGAAGTCACTTGTTACAAATGTGGAAAGCCAGGGCATTATGCCAATGAATGCACCTTCAATAAGAACGTCTGTTTTGGGTGCAATGAAGAAGGGCATATTTTGAAAGATTGCCCGAAGAAGAAGGATGCAACAAAGCCCAATCTTCCACCAAAGCCGAAGACGAGAGCCTTTCAGATGACACTTGAAGCTGCGAAAGAAGAAGCCGATGTCGCTTCAGGTACCTTTCTCGTAAACGAATTGCCTGCCCAAATTTTGTTTGATTCTGGAGCCAATTACTCCTTTATTTCGCATGAATTTGGTAGAAAACTAGCTTTGCCTGTTGATAGACTAGTTAATGCTTTATTAGTCGAGATTGCTAGTGGCAAGTTTGTACATGTTAGCCATCGTACGAAAAACATCTTCATTGACTTGAATGGGAATAAGTTCCACGAGGAATTATTACCTATCGAGTTAAATGGTTTTGACATAGTTTTAGGAATGGATTGGCTTAGCGCCAATGATGCCGAAATATTATGTAGGAAGAAGATAGTAAAAGTAAACCCGCCAGGGAAAGAGTCGTTTATGGTGTATGGAGACAAACGCAGAGTAAACTCTGGAATCATTTCCCTAATGAAAGCCAGAAAGTGTTTGGTCAAGGGATGTACATCATATCTAGCGTTCGTGATCGATGCTAAGAAGGAAAAGAAGGAGGTGCAGAATATTCCGGTGGTGTGTGACTATCCGGAAGTCTTTCCCGAAGATCTTCCCGGATTGCCCCCTGATCGACAAGTAGAATTCCGTATCGACTTGTTACCAGGAACGACGCCAATAGCAAAAGCATCGTATCGATTAGCACCAACAGAGATGAAAGAGCTTATGACACAACTTCAGGAGTTATTGGACAAAGGTTTTATTCGACCTAGTTCATCACCCTGGGGAGCCCCGGTGTTATTCATAAAGAAGAAAGACGGGAGCATGAGAATATGCATCGATTACAGAGAGCTGAATAAAGCGACAATAAAGAACAAGTATCCGTTGCCGAGGATTGATGACCTGTTCGATCAGTTGCAAGGTTCGAGCTATTTTTCGAAGATCGATCTTAGGTCAGGATATCATCAACTAAAGGTAAGAGAGCAGGATATCGAAAAGACTGCGTTCAGAACAAGATATGGACACTATGAGTTTTTGGTTATGTCGTTCGGACTAACCAATGCACAAACGACTTTCATGGATTTGATGAACAGGGTTTGTAAACCATACCTTGATAAATCCGTGATAGTGTTCATAGATGATATTTTGATTTATTCAAAAAGCAAACAGGAGCATGACAAGCATCTGCGTGAAGTGCTAGAAGTTCTGAAAAAGGAGAAGCTGTATGCAAAGTTCTCCAAATGTGAATTTTGGATTCAAGAAGTCCAATTTTTAGGTCATGTGGTTAACCAAGAAGGAATAATGGTTGACCCAGCAAAGATTGAAGCTGTGATGAAGTGGGAACAACCAAAAAGTCCTACGGAGATTCGAAGCTTTTTAGGATTAGCTGGATAATCGCCGATTTATCCAAGGCTTTTCTTCGATCGTGACTCCATTAACAGCTTTGACCCACAAAGGAGCTACTTATACTTGGAATGAGAAGCATAAGGAAGCCTTTGAAAAGTTAAAGAAGAAATTGTGTGAAGCACCGATTCTTTCGTTACCTG
The DNA here is from genome assembly GCF_052849685.1 of Lactuca virosa. Classification (NCBI taxonomy): domain Eukaryota; kingdom Viridiplantae; phylum Streptophyta; class Magnoliopsida; order Asterales; family Asteraceae; genus Lactuca; species Lactuca virosa. The sequence continues at coordinate 288,112,228 of NC_136430.1, forward strand.
AAGGAGTTGATGTCTTCGCAGTTTATAGTGATGCCTCTGGAGTTGGGTTAGGTTGTGTTCTGACCCAAAGAGATAAAGTGATAGCGTATGCATCGAGGCAATTGAAAGAGCATGAAAAGAACTACCCCACTCATGATATGGAGTTGGCAGCGGTAGTATTCGCCTTAAAGATATGGAGGCACTATCTTTATGGTACTAAATGCAAACTTTTCACTGATCATAAGAGTCTTCAATATCTCTTTAATCAGAAGGAATTGAACATGAGGCAACGGCGCTGGCTAGAGTTACTCAAGGACTACGACTGTGAGATACTTTACCACCCTGGTAAAGCAAATGTTGTTGCTGATGCTCTCGGTCGGAAGGTAAATCTTGAAAAGAAAAGGCCAAGAGCGTTGAGAATTGAAGTTGTCTCGACAATTGTGGAAAGTATAAAGAAAGCTCAAGAGGAAGCTTTAGAGAAAAATGACCGAAAGGAAGAACGTTTGGGCAAAACGTTAGTGTTTGATACAAACGGTCAAGGATTGAAGGTATTCCAAGATAGGATTTGGGTACCTAAGACGGGAGGAGTAAGATATCTTCTGATGGAAGAAGCTCACAAGACCATGTACTCGATTCATCCCGGAAGTACAAAAATGTATAGGGATCTAAAACCCTACTACTGGTGTCCGACGATGAAGCTCGATGTTGCTAAGTATGTGGCCGAGTGTGTAACATGTGCTAGGGTTAAGGCACAACACCAGAAACCGTATGGGAGTTTAGAACCTTTGCATGTACCCATGGGTAAATGGGAAGACATCACCATGGATTTTGTGACTAAACTGCCTAGAACAAGGAACGGTCACGACATGATTTGGGTGGTCGTTGATCGCTTCACTAAGAGTGCGCATTTCATAGCAGCCAACGAGAAATGGTCTATGGATAAACTTGTGAATTCTTACGTAAAGGAAATTGTGAGGCTTCACGGTGTTCTGTTAATGATTGTATCAGATCGTGACAGCCGTTTTACCTCAAGGTTTTGGAGGAGTCTACAAGAGGAATTGGGTACCAAGTTGTGTTTGAGTACAGCTTACCATCCGCAAACCGATGGTCAGAGCGAACGAACAATTCAAAAGTTGGAGGATATGCTAAGAGCATGTACCCTGGAATTCCAAGGTAACTGGGATGAACACTTACCTCTAGTAGAATTTTCCTATAGTAATAGTTTCCACTCGAGCATCAAGATGGCATCTTATCACGCTTTGTATGGAGAAAAGTGTTGAACGTCGTCATGTTGGCTGGAGGCTGGGGAAAAGCAGTTTATGGGACCCGAAATAGTCCATCAGACTGCTGAAAAATTGAAAGTGATTAGGGAAAGGATGTTAGCAGCTCAAGATCGAAAAAAGAGCTATGCTGACAAGAAAAGACAACCGATATCATTCGAAGTTGGAGATTCGGTTTTACTTAAAGTCTCGCCATGGAAGGGACTTATAAGATTTGGTAAAAGGGGAAAATTGAGTCCAAGGTTTATTGGACCGTTTAAAGTTCTTCAGAGGATCGAGAATCAAGCTTACAAGCTAGAATTACCGGAAGAACTAGAGGGTATTCATAACACCTTTCATGTGTGTTATTTGAGAAAGTTCACGGGAGATTTGCCCGACATAATTCCAATTTCTGAATTAAGGTTGGATGAAAACAAGAGGTTAATTGAAGAACCTGAGGCAATCGTTGACCGTAAGACTAAGAAGTTGTGACGCAAGATGGTCGATTTAGTGCCTGTGCGTTGGAAACATACGAATGGGCCAAATCTCACCTGGGAAACGGAGAGTGACATGATGAGTCGCTACCCGCAGTTGTTTGTTGATGTGTGATTCCGGGGACAAAATCATCCTAAGGGGAGAGAATTGTAACGCCCGTGTTTCTAGGCTAGGCATTAATATTGACGTGATAGTCTAGGTTAACCTTTGTAACTCATTTTGAAGAAATGAAAAGGAATTATGTGAATATTATGTGAATTATGTGTTTTATGCTTAATTACTAGAATTTAATTAATTAAGAATAAAAATGAGCGTCGAAAATAAATATTAGATAAAACCGATATCTATTAAGAAAGTTGTAGTGGTCGTGACAAGGATTACGGATATATAAAGAATACCGAAATCCGAGTTATAACGAAGAAGTTATGACCTGTCGAAGTTTCGCGACAAAACCGGCACGGTGCCGAATGACGTAAAAAGTGAGTATTTGATAAACTACTTTTTAGCTTTAGTGATCTAAACGAAAGTCGTAGTGTTCTTTAAACCGAGAGTATGTATAAAAAGAAAGTCCAAATCTGACTTCGTATGAGGAAATTATGATTTTTCTAAGTTTCAGCTTAGCAGTAGATAGCTAAAAACTCGAATTTTAGATCGAATGATTTTCAGCCGACACAACCTAAACGAGAATCGAATGTCTCGTCAAAAGTAATACAACGGTAAAAAGACAGACGAAAACGGACGTCGGATGAAGAAGTTATGAATTTTTAACGGATTTCCTGTCCCGGTCTGTTAAAAATAATAATATAAAAATTAAAATCAAAATTTGCCGACGAAGTCTAAACAAAAGTTGTAGAGCGTAATTTTACCTACGCGTGCATATAAATAACGTCAAAAACGGAGCTCGTATGCGAAAGTTATGGATTTTAGAAGTTTTTGCACAAAAATCGAGAAAAAAATGCTAAATCTGAGAAAATTCGCATAGTCATACTTCGGCCACGTCACTTTCGCTCCATGCGTGCCATGTGTCCGAAATTGCTGAGTCATCCGAGGCGTGTTGCAACCCTCGCATCCGAAGTGTTGGTCCAACCGCAGTCCGACGCGTGCCCCTCTTGACGTGTCCGAGCTTCGCAGACGCGCCACGACTCCAACCCTCGGACCCTAGACCTCGGTCCAATCAGAAGCCAACAGCTGGACCCTCGCACGTGCCTGACCTTTGCATCTGCTGACACCTGGTCGCCTCTCAGCCCTCGGATCAGAAGCCTCGTCCCTATAAATAGAAGGGTGTGAGACCTCCCGGGTATATTTTGGAAAAGTGACATTTTTCACCCCTAAACCCATATTTCTTTCATTCCAAATTCCCCCAAAGCCCCGGTATTATACCAAACACCCGAAATACGCCCCGAAGTGTCCGAGAAGCCCGAGAAATTTATCTTTTCGGTTTTGAAGCCCGACCCTCGCAGAGCCCGGTTTCTCAATAAAACTCTCGGTTTTATTAGAAACGATCATTTTAGGAAACGAAGTGCTGCCCGATTATCATTAAATCAAGTGAGTGTGTAGTCACTTTCACCTTACACATAGATATGAAGTATTTTCCTTAAAATACGTTCTATGTGTAATTATATTAATTGTTTAATTGAGGTGACTGTTGAATAGATGTTTTATACAAGTTTTAAACTGTATATGTATTTTATCTACAAATATGTTGGGTAAAACATGGGTAGACGAAATAGTCGATGTGTGTTAAAATGGTGAGAGGCCTCGATGTTGTTGTTGTTGTTGTTGTTGTTGTCGTCTAGCGGAGTATAGATGACGACCACGGACATTTCTAGACAGTCCAGTGGAACACTAGCAGGTTCGCAACTTGTAGGTGTTGGTGAACTATATGTTCATTGGCGTACTCCATCCCCCTCATGGTTGCCTTTAGGACATGTATGGCTGAGGAGTACCCTTAGCAGTAGTGTCCATCCCGATGATATTCCTTAGGCTAGGTCCCTTGTGATAGGTGTTTATGGACGTAAAGTGAGGATAACGGGAATGGGTAATCAGGGTTATTGTTGATTGATGAACTTAATAAGTTTATTATTATTGTGGGTTGAAAACCCTATATGCTCACCAGGCTACCAAGCCTGACCCACTCAAATTTTTATATTACAGGTAGTGGACCCCGAGCATAGTCGGATGATGATGAGAGATTTTTGGATTATAGGCAAGTAGTTGTAAATAACTGTTGTAAGGCTTATAATGTCTTGTTTATGCTTTTGATCTGTATCGGAACATGACATCCCGAGGTTTTGATATATAAGGAAAATATATACTTTCTTAAAGAAAGGTTTTGATAAACTCTTATCATGTTCTGTTTTGGGGACCAATTCCGCAACATCTTTTAAAAGGATTTCTCTGACTTTATTTTAAAAGCATAAATTAAATCGGTCTTTTCTGGCTGAGAAATTAGGGGACCAAAACATGATAAAATACCAACCAAAACTAGATCTACACTAAATAACCATAAAGTTTAAGTTGTATACCTCCAAGAGATATATCATGATGCACAAAGTTGTATACCTCCTTGAAGAAGCTCCTTCTTCTTAAATGAGCACCAAAACACATGAAATCACCCCAAGAACTCAAGAATCACACCAATAGAGGCTAGGATTTCGTATCTAGGGTTTAATGGGATGGAGGCTGAAGGTAGAAGGGTTTAGAGTTGAGTTAAGGCTATTAAATAGGGTCCAAGACCCTAAATCAGGGTTTGCACCTGACTGGAGTACACCCTGCGTACTCCTGGTACGCACAAAGTACTCCAAAGAGCACCCGCGATCCACCTGCCTAGTACGCCCAACATACTAAGCTTAACCCTAAAACCACAAAACTTCCGAAGGCCATAACTTCTTCGTTCTAAGTCCTATTTCGACGATCTTTATATCCCCGAAAAGGTGATGAGAAGCTCTACACTTCTATCAACTCTCTCTTGACTTAAAATTTTCCGAAATTAAACCCAAAATTCATGAAATCCCGAACTCTCACTTTACCGTTATACCCTTGTGTGACATCCCCCAATTTCACGGCCAGAAAATACCGATTTTGTTTATGCTTTTTAAAATAAAATCAGAGAAATCTTTTTAAAAGATGTTGCGGAATTGGTCCCAAAAAAACATGATAAAAATGTTATCAAATCATTTCCGAAGAAATGTATTGTATTCACTAAAACCATTGGGATGTCATTGTCAATACAAAAACATAAGCATAAACAAAACTTACATTTCATTTACACTAGTGATCTACTTCTCTTTTAATCTCTCAGTGTAAAGCAACTTCGTATCGATACCTGTGATACAATTAAACTGAGTGGGTCAGGCTTGGGAGGCTGGTGAGCATATAGGGTTTTCAACCCACAATAAATAATAAACTTATTAAGTTCTCAATCAACAATAAATTTATTAATTTCATCAACCAAAATAACCCTAATTACCCATTCCCATTATCCTCACTTTACGTCCCTAAATCAACAATCACAAGGGACCTAGCCTAAGGATTTTCACTAGGGATGACAACATTGCTTTCCTCAGCAATTTATGTCAAACAAGACATCCTAACATAAAACAACCAACAAGGTGACAACATTGCTTTCCTCAGCAATTTATGTCAAATAAGACAACCAATAGGGTGACAACATTGCTTTCCTCAGCAATTTATGTCTAACAAGACAACCTAACATAAAACAACCAATAAGGTGACAACATTGCTTTCCTCAGCAATTTATGTCAAATAAGACAACCAATAGGGTGACAACATTGCTTTCCTCAGCAATTTATGTCTAACAAGACAACCTAACATAAAACAACCAATAAGGTGACAACATTGCTTTCCTCAGCAATTTATGTCAAATAAGACAATCAATAGGGTGACAACATTGCTTTCCTCTGCAATTTATGTCAAATAAAACGATCATCGGGGTGACAACATTGCTTTCCTTCAGCAATTTATGTCAAATAGGCACGAAGTCACATCGTCGCCAAGGTTTATACAACAGGCACTACGTCACATAGTCGCCAGGGTTTATACAATAGGCACTACGTCTCATAGTCGCCAAGGTTTATCTAATAGGCACGAAGTCACATCGTCGCCAAAGTTTACACAACAGGCACTACGTCACATAGTCGCCAGGGTTTATACAATAGGCACTACGTCTCATAGTCGCCAGGGTTTATCTAATAGGCACGAAGTCACATCGTCGCCAGGGTTTATCTAATAGGCACGAAGTCACATCGTCGCCAGGGTTTATACAATAGGCACTAAGTCCATAGCTGCCAACGTACTAAATACATAGCTACCAACGTACATCTATACTGTACTAAATTCATAGCTACCAACGTACATCTATACTGTACTTTTATCCTTCATTCTTTATCTACCCATGTTTTACCCAACATATTTGAAGATAAAATATTTATACATTTTAAATCCTTTTAAACATGTATAAAACATTCATTCAACATCTATCTCAAATAAAAAAACAACATATACACACATAGCACGTATTTTATATAAAATACTTCATATCTATGTGTAAGATGAAAGTGACTACACACTCACCTGATTTAATGAAAACCGGGCAGCAATTCGTTTCCTAAAACGATCGTTTCTAATAAAACCGGGAGTTTTATTGAGAAACCGGGCTCTGCGAGGGGTCGGGCTTCGAAACCGAAAAGATAAATTTTCCGGGTCTTCGGGCACTTCGGGGCGTGTTCCGGGTGTTGGAAATGATCTCGGGGCTTCGGGGGAGGTCGAAATAGTGAAAATATGAGTTTAGGGGTGAAAAATGCCAAGTTTCTAATTCTAGCCGCGAGATCTCACAACCCCCCCTTTTATAGGGTGCGAGACCGAAGATCAATGGCTCAGGAAGCTCCACGCGGCAGCAGATGCGAGGGCCAGGTGGAGGGTGCGAGGTTCGGACACCGACGCAACACGCGTCGGCTTCGGATTGGTCCAGCACCTTAGATGCGAGGAGTCATTGGACGCGTCATCGACTTCGGCCACCTGTGCGACACGCGTCGCTTCTCGGACGTGCCACGCAGCTGCTTCGGATACGTGGCGGACACGGGGCGAGATCCGGATGAGGGTGACGTGGCCGAAGTTTGGGCCATGCGAAATTCCTCGGATTTTGTGCAAAAACTTCTAAAATCCATAACTTTCGCATACGGGCTCCGTTTTTGACGTTCTTTATATGCACGCGTAGGTAAAATTATGCTCTACAACTTTTGTTTAGACTTCGTCGGTTAATTTTGACTTTAATTTTTATATTATTATTTTTAACAGACCGGGACAGGAAATCCGTTAAAAATTCATAACTTCTTCATCCGACGTCCGTTTTCGTCAGACTTTTTACCGTTGTGCTACTATTGACGAGACCTTCGATTCTTGTTTAGGTCGTGTTGGCTAAAAATCACTCGATCTAAAATTCGAGTTTTTAGCTGTCTACTGCTAAGCTGAAACTTCGAAAAATCATAACTTCCTCATACGAAGTCAGATTTTGGCGTTCTTTTTATCGAACTTCTCGGTTTAACAGGTACTACGACTTTCGTTTAGATCAACAAGGCTAAAAAGTAGTTTATCAAAAACTCACTTTTTACGACATTCGGCACCGTGCCGGTTTTGTCGCGAAACTTCGATAGGTCATAACTTTTTCGTTATAACTCGGATTTCGGCATTCTTTATATATCTGGAAACCTTGAGACATATACTACAACTTGGTTAAGATTAATACTTCTAAATAATCTTCCATCAAAAAGTCATTTTTATGCTTATCGTCTGTAAATTGAATAGCCCGGATCTACGGGCGTTACAATTATCTCCCCCTTAGGATGATTACATCCCGGAATCATCAATGAAAATAGAACTTGTATAATGATTCCATACATTATCTTTCCATCCTAAGTAATAACCATAATGCTCAATCTTACACCTGCTCTTCGTACTAGGTTGGACTTTCAATCGTAACCTACAAGTTACAAAATAAATCCTTATTGAGGACTCCTTCTTCTTCTTAGGATAAGTACTTCCCCTTATCTATTGTAACAGATCGACGGGTCATGTTCTAATGACCTTCATCGGATGATGCAACGTCTAGACTCAAGTCTCTTTGAGTCAAATTCCAGAATGGAATATACCTTCGTTCGTATCCTAATGTGATATAATCACATTTTAGCATATAGCATTTCCAGCTACAAGCTTCATTAACAACGAGCGCGATGCTATCGATCGCATTAATTTCAACCTTCTGACTTTAGTCAGATGCTACATCGAACTTGGTCCTCCGAACCATGTAACAAACTCATCGTAGTCGGACTCAATTTGATATGACCACTAGGGTCGGAATAACAACCAACTTACTAGTCATTACCGAAACAAGGGTAATGACATATCCGAGTAAAACGGAATCAATCACTAGTTTCTTGGTAACCTTGTGACTTTCCCTGATCTAAGCGTGAGTCCTGTGCTTCCAGTAGTATAGATCTCTACTACTATTCACACCTACTCATACTCGTCCCAAGTACTGTCTCGCAGTCCCCAAGTCCTAAAATCACAAAACAATTTAACACATACGAATGTGTCCAATTAATCATAGAATTTTCCTAGACTCTACTAGGACTTCTTCCATGCGTATCTTCAATCATCAATTCTACTTCAACTTGGTTGGTGATGGAAATTCCAGACGATGGGACAACTTCAAGAATTACGCCAACCATTCATTATCCTGCCAATCGGAGGTGTACTTCAGACATATCGTACCCGTCTAAACGTTCCGTTATTAGACATATTCTAAAGGCAAGATACCACTCTTACGAGTCTTCACCATAACGTTTTGTACACCCAAGCAGACGTTCGGTGTACTGGGCGAGAATTTAAGATAGGAAAGCTTTATTTACGATAGACGTATAAATCTCCTCATCACTTTGAAACGTTTACATGCTAGTTCTAATATCGTAGTCATACGCTTAGAATCCTAAACACAGAAAGTTTCCAGATCCGGTTGGCAACAGACCATAGATCCGAACACATAATAACATATAAGGCATTTTTAAAACATAAAACTTTTTAGGCATCTTTCCAAAAATAAATTTGTGCTCGTGTCTAAAGTATAGCAGACACTCATCTCACAATCATCACTTAGCATTCTAAGTTTAAGTCTAGAAATCCTACAAATTCCTAGTTCGCTTAAACTAATGCTCTGATACCAACTGTGACATCCCCCAATTTCACGGCCAGAAAAGACCGATTTCGTTTATGCTTTTTAAAATAAAATCAAAGAAATCTTTTTAAAAGATGTTGCAGAATTGGTCCCAAAAAAACATGATAAAAATGTTATCAAATCATTTCCGAAGAAATGTATTTTATTCACTAAAACCATTGGGATGTCATTGTCAATACAAAAACATAAGCATAAACAAAACTTAGATTTCATTTACACTAGTGATCTACTTCTCTTTTAATCTCTTAATGTAAAGCAACTTCGTATCGATACCTGTGATACAATTAAACTGAGTGGGTCACGCTTGGGAGCCTGGTGAGCATATAGGGTTTTCAACCCACAATAAATAATAAACTTATTAAGTTCTCAATCAACAATAAATTTATTAATTTCATCAAACAAAATAACCTTAATTACCCATTCCCATTATCCTCACTTTACGTCCCTAAATCAACAATCACAAGGGACCTAGCCTAAGGATTTTCACTAGGGATGACAACATTACTTTCCCCAGCAATTTATGTCAAACAAGACATCCTAACATAAAACAACCAACAAGGTGACAACATTGCTTTCCTCAGCAATTTATATCAAATAAGACAACCAATAGGGTGACAACATTGCTTTCCTCAGCAATTTATGTCTAAAAAGACAACCTAACATAAAACAACCAATAAGGTGACAACATTGCTTTCCTCAGCAATTTATGTCAAATAAGACAACCAATAGGGTGACAACATTGCTTTCCTCAAAAATTTATGTCTAACAAGACAACCTAACATAAAACAATCAATAAGGTGACAACATTGCTTTCCTCAGCAATTTATGTCAAATAAGACAACCAATAGGGTGACAACATTGCTTTCATCTGCAATTTATGTCAAATAAAACGATCACCGGGGTGACAACATTGCTTTCCTTCAGCAATTTATGTCAAATAGGCACGAAGTCACATCGTCGCCAAGGTTTATACAACAGGCACTACGTCACATAGTTGCCAGGGTTTATACAATAGGTACTACGTCTCATAGTCGCCAAGGTTTATCTAATAGGCACGAAGTCACATCGTCGCCAAGGTTTACACAACATGCACTACGTCACATAGTCGCCAGGGTTTATACAATAGACACTACGTCTCATAGTCGCCAGGGTTTATCTAATAGGCACGAAGTCACATCGTCGCCAGGGTTTATCTAATAGGCACGAAGTCACATCGTCGCCAGGGTTTATACAATAGGCACTAAGTCCATAGCTGCCAACGTACTAAATACATAGCTACCAACGTACATCTATACTGTACTAAATTCATAGCTACCAACGTACATCTATACTGTACTTTTATCCCTCATTCTTTATCTACCCATGTTTTACCCAACATATTTGAAGATAAAATATTTATACATTTTAAATCCTTTTAAACATGTATAAAACATTCATTCAACATCTATCTCAAATAAACAAACAACATATACATACATAGCACGTATTTTATATAAAATACTTCATATCTATGTGTAAGATGAAAGTGACTACACACTCACCTAATTTAATGAAAACCGGGCAGCAATTCATTTCCTAAATCGATCGTTTCTAATAAAACCGGGAGTTTTATTGAGAAACCGGGCTCTGCGAGGGGTCGGGCTTCGAAACCGAAAAGATAAATTTTCCGGGTCTTCGGGCACTTCGGGGCGTGTTCCGGGTGTTGGAAATGATCTCGGGGCTTCGGGGGAGGTCGAAATAGTGAAAATATGAGTTTAGGGGTGAAAAATGCCAAGTTTCTAATTCTAGCCGGGAGATCTCGCAACCCCCCCTTTTATAGGGTGCGAGACCGAAGATCAATGGCTCAGGAAGCTCCACGCGGCAGCAGATGCGAGGGCCAGGTGGAGGGTGCGAGGTTCGGACACCGGCGCAACACGCGTCGGCTTCGGATTGGTCCAGCACCTCGGATGCGAGGAGTCATCGGACGCGTCATCGACTTCGGCCACCTGTGCGACACGCGTTGCTTCTCGGACGTACCACGCAGTTGCTTCGGATACGTGGCAGACACGGGGCCAGATCCGGACGAGGGTGACGTGGCCGAAGTTGGGCCACGCGAAATTCCTCGGATTTTGTGCTTTTTCTCGGTTTTTGTGCAAAAACTTCTAAAATCCATAACTTTCGCATACGGGCTCCGTTTTTGACGTTCTTTATATGCACGCGTAGGTAAAAGTACGCTCTACAACTTTTGTTTAGACTTCGTCGGCTAATTTTGACTTTATATTTGATATTTTTATTTTTAACAGACCTGGACAGGAAATCCGTTAAAAATTCATAACTTCTTCATCTGACGTCCGTTTTCGTCAGACTTTTTACCGTTGTGCTACTATTGACGAGACCTTCGATTCTTGTTTAGGTCGTGTTGGCTAAAAATCACTCGATCTAAAATTCGAGTTTTTAGCTGTCTACTGCTAAGCTGAAACTTCGAAAAATCATAACTTCCTCATACGAAGTCAGATTTTGGCGTTCTTTTTATCGAACTTCTTTGTTTAACAAGTACTACGACTTTTGTTTAGATCACCAAGGCTAAAAAGTAGTTTTATCAAAAACTCACTTTTTACGACATTCGGCACCGTGCTGGTTTTGTCGCGAAACTTCGACATGTCATAACTTCTTCGTTATAACTCGGATTTCGGCATTCTTTATATATCCGGAAACCTTGAGACATATACTACAACTTGGTTAAGATTAATCCTTCTAAATAATCTTCCATCAAAAAGTCATTTTTTATGCTTATCGTCTCTAAATTGACTAGCCCGGATCTACGGACGTTACACCTTGGGCTCCAAAACACAAACTGAACTCCCAGATCACCCAATCTACATTTGCCACACCCAAAGGGGTCTAAATCTCTCTTTCCCAAAAGCCTGAAGCATTATGATAACCGGTCTTTGGGTTGCGTCCCTAAATTAGGAAACGATTTGAAACAGGGTGTTACAACTCCCCCCACTTAAATTAGATTACATCCCCGAAATCACTCCTTACCACCCTCTTGGAAACCAAATGCTCCGAGCAAAACATCCTAATGATGAACAAATCATTGATCCTCTATCTGACGAAACAACATCTTACTGTTATAATCTCGAAGCCCCATAACTTGCTTGTCCACCACATAGGTAGAACCATTCTGAAACACAATCACGAGAACCTCTTACTACAATATGAACTGAGAAACATCCATTTGATCCTGAACCATCCAACTAATACCTTGGCAGAAAGATTCCTCAACCATAGCTTGCTGATGAAAAGACTTTTTTTCCTAAATATAATGATGGATCCCAATGCGAGTCTCGACCAAAAGCCAACTCGGTACATAACTCATATCCTGAGATTCAAAGATTTACACTTGCATTTCGTCCGAAATTTTCTGATTCCAAGACGACCTTCCACTAAACTGAGGTATATCATCCCCAATCAACCGCTGACACTGATAGCCTCACTCATGGTCCCACCACTAGGTTCCTACTGAGATTCTAACTGATAATGGCTACCCTAGCCTATGTATCACACGAATACCAAACGCCGACCACATATTCATCCCATTCTAAACAAAATCCAACACCTTGATCCACCCGATCTCCACCGGGTCTCACCTGCACTGCCATAACCATTCTCTAATTAGACTGCCACCCGAGCTTACAATAACCAGCATTCCACTACTAGCTGGTCTCAATGATCATAAAACATTTGTAATCCATATGAACACTCCCCGAAATCTCAGCAAGTCTGATAACCCTAAGCACTTCCCATGATAGAACACCAAATCTCTACGTCCTTTGTTCTCGACGGAGAACTATAACTCTTGACCGGAAAGGACGGATTACCAATCCAACTACCCACTCATTGTAGGGTCTTTGCATCCTAACCACCTTCAACCAATGTGATTATGAAATTCCTTTGTCAATTCGGGCGTCTGAACGGACCTGCGCGACCTTCATCATCTTCTGCTTGCTACCGTCCCTTACCTAGTAATGGTAGTGGTCAGAATCAAGAGTCCTTCCCTAACACAACAATGCCCTCATGACCGTTAGTGATCCTCAAAGTAACTGGAGTAGGTGCACTCACTGATCCAACCCTCAACATCAAACAATCGGCCTTCTTATGGCCCACCTACTTGTAGTGAAAACACATCGGAACTGACCCACGGGGGCAATCCCTACTAAAATGACCCATCTGACCACAACTGAAACATCCCTGACCTGTCTCCCGACATCCTTCCTCATGAGTCCTCCCACACTTGGCACAACGGTCCCGAACCTGATGGCCTCCCAAACGTGAATCCTGAGTCTTAGGCCTCTTTGCCTGCCCCACTGCGATCTGAGTCTGCTCCGACTTCTTCTTCCTGAGGTGATCCAAGTCGATCTCCCTCTCCTGGGTTCTAGACATCATATCATTCAGGGTCTCGCACCCTGACAAACTCATAGACTCCCTAATGCCATCCCTTAGCATGTCATGATACCTTACCTTCTTCATATCCTCGTCCGCTGCATACTACGGAACTAATAAAGCACTCTCTCGAAACTTGGTAGTGATCTCAGCCATAGTCTTAGTTGTATGGTGAAGGTCCTGAAACTCCATCGCCAACTGCTACACCTCAATAGCTGCTACAAACTCTACCCTAAACCGGGTCACAAACTGATCCCATTTCATCGTCTCCAAGGCTTCGCCTCCCAAAGCGACGTCTACCTCATCCCACCAATCTCGAGCTCTTTTTTTCAGAAGACAGGAAGCAAATCTGACCTTCGACCCTTCAAGGCAGAAACTCATCCAGAAAGCGTTCACCATATCCTCTAACCATCTCCTATTGGTAATGGGGTCATTCTCCCCAAAGAACTCGGGAGCTCCACAAGCACGAAACTCACAGAAGGAAAGAGTGCGAGTTACAACAATACCCAAATCTCAGTACAGAATGCACCCAGATGCTCATCTAAAATCTCCATAATCCCATCCTTGACTGTACTGAAGATCACCGGAGTCTCCTCCAAAATACCGTAGGTAATCTCCGAAGAGATGAACTCCCGCATCCGTTCATCAATAGGGCTCAATACCTGCACCCGAGCCTGAACCAGAACCTGAACCTCCTCCACATGTGCTCATCACCATTCTAAAAAACAATCATTCAAATGATCAGAACATACCCAAGAATCCACATCCCATAGATTTCCTAGATTCTCCAAGACTCTCCTCAATTCGAGTATGGATCTTGTGCTTTCAGTAGTACGGCCCAATACTACCTTCCACACCTACCCATACTTTCCTCGAGAATAATCCCGAATCCTCCAGGTCACCTTCTTAAACTGGTACTCCAAGTACTCACTGAACGGTGTAACCAAACCCACTAAAGCACTTCCTAGGCTCTTCTAGGATCCGGACCTCACCTTGCCATCAAATGCTGAATAACGCCCACTAATACCAACTAACTACCTCATGAATATAATCACCTGCCACAGAGCTTAGATAATCCTTTGAGTAACAGGCTCAACCCTACAACGGTTACACTCAAACGAGGGTTGCACAATAGAGTCAAATCCATAACTCGGACATTATTTAACCTTTACAACATGGGACTTAACATAATCACTTAGTAGTTAACTCGTATCACAAAGCACAAAGCAAGCAACATTCGTGCAGTGACACTCCAAGCCATAGAACAACAAAGAACATGCACCGCCCACTTACTACAACTCATGCTAGGAACTTCCTGTAACACCCCAAAATATGAAGGTAAAAATTTCATTTTTAAAACAACCAAAACACCCATTTATCATTTACTCAAACACTTAAAGGTATTTTATAATAAAACAACTACCAGAGTACAATCCCAAAATCACAAGGTTGCAGAAAATATGGGTGTATGCATTGCGTTGAAGCCGGGACCTTCCCTTTCGAACCGGAAGTACCTGAAACCATAACCAACAACTGTAAGAACAAAGCTTAGTGAGCTCCCCAAAATGCCACATACCATATACATCATACATATCATACTTATAATACATTCGATGGAAGGTGCTATGTTCCAACCATAGTCTTTCCATTATGCCACAATACGTATCATGGTCTTTCCTTGCCAGTCCGGGGGCCAAAACCCTGGGTCTTACGGAAAAGTGCCAGGAGGCACCTCCTGGTCTTCCATTCAAGCATCTCAAATACAACTAGCATACAATATAGAACTACCTATTTAATTAGTTGTTAGAGTCCAAACTCCAGTCTTGCATACAGATTTCCCAGGAGCCACCTCCGGGTATTGCATACAGATGCCCAGGGACACCCCTGGTCTTCCAATAACATAAACAAAATAGGTCGGCATTGGTGCCTTCGACCCATAGTACAGTGATAACACTCACGTCAGACAGCCGGAGCCCACAGATAAAAATCTGACTGCAGATCCACTAAAATCCACGCGCTATCAAATACCAAAATAACAACCAATTAATAATTAGATCCTAACTTACACTAAAAGTCTAAAATAGGGTAAAAGACCTTTTTACCCTTCTAACTTGGCCCAAGGCCAAGGCCTTATCCAAATGTCCAAAAGCCTAAAATCCAAAATAAGCATCTAAGCCCCAAATATGTCCAAAATTTCCAAATTTGGCCCAATCCCTTCCATGGGCCTTTTCCCAAAAAGTCCGACAAAATCTCAATAGCCCAACCCATGAATTCGGATGGCCCAAATGGCCCAAGACAACCAAGCCCAGTCAAGCGCAAAACCAAAGCCCATAAGAAATCCAACCTGTTGAGTACGTTGGACGTACCAAGCCTGTACGTGCAGCGTACAACTTAAAAGGCTTGTACACGCAGCGTACATGCTTGTACGCCCCACGTACTCACCAGCTTGGCCAACTTTCCCAATTCAGCTTTTAATCCAATAAGACTTCGATCCAAACTCAAATCTGACTTCCCTAAGGTGGTTAATCACATAAAGTTGCCAACTTTATGTGCATGCATGGCTAAATGGGGCTGTAGAGCTCAAAAGAAATTAATAAATGACTTAATACATGCATGTAACCAAAAATCCCATAAAGCTTGCACCTTTATGCTTAAGGAGTCCATAATAATATTAGATCTAAAAGAATAAGTCATTAAGACATCCCAACTCCTCATATCAACCCAAAAGTGACCAACAGCATAAAACTAAGGTATGAAGAGATCTAAGCATGGAGAAGACAAGGTTTGAACTTAATACCTCAAAAAGCTTGCAACAAGGGTGATGATTCTGGATCTATAACCTTCTCACCAAGCAAAGCACCTTCAATCTTATTTACTTCCTTCACAAGGAGCAAAACAACTACCAAATTCTTCTTAAGGACTCAAATGCACAACAATGGACGCTAAGGGTTAATTTTTAGGTTTTTTGAGGTTTAGAAACTGGTAAAGAGGCCAACCCTAATGACTTAAGGTGTTTATATAGGGTGCAACACCCTAAATTAGAGTTTCCTTTTTCTCCTCGTATGCCATGCGTACTCCTCGTACGCCCATCATACGAGGCTTCAGACCTGCGGCCAACATCCACTAGTACGCTAAGCGTACACATGAGGTACGCTCCGCATACTAGCTTCTCAGCTATTATGTTGAGTGTATCCTGTTGTACGCCCCGCGTACTACTTACAAGGGTGAATTTGCAAATTTTTTAATCACGAAGGACAACTAGGAACATCTCCATTTCCAAGCGTTACAATGCTCACCCACTTAAATTCGATTTCGTCCTCGAAATCGTTCCTTATTATTCCCGACACACTATACTGCTTGAACAACACAATCACAACCCCACACGTACCACAACCTTCCTAAAGGTGACCAAACCCAACCCTAGCAGAACTCTCCAACCCGAAGAAGAACGAATCGTTAATACCATGCAAAAGACCACCTCTACTTTCCCCGAAACTTAAAATCTCGAATTGGTCTGAATCCCCGACAGACCGCCCATACTGAAGCACTACCAGACCAAATCCTCATTGAAGTCCAGTCTTAAACAAAACGATTCCAACCCTTGATTATCTTGATGCTTCAATTGGGAAAAAAATCACTGACCATTCATTGTTGCAGAACGCTTACACATGACAGCAGGCTTAGATAATCCTTTGAGTAGAAGACGCGTCCCTACAATGGTTAGACTCAGACAAGAGCTGCGCAACAGGGTCAAATCAATTACCCTGAGATTATTTAACCCAAGCTGCAAGTGACATAGCATATTCTCCGAATAACAAGCGACTACACACACACGAGTCCTGATGTGTGTGGAATGCACTAGTTTTAATCCTACTTTTTAATATAAATTAGACACACAAAAGGTAGAGAACCTGTCGATTGATGGTATAGTTTAGCAAGTAGGGTATCGAACACAAGGAACGACAATTAATCTAATTACTAATATTATCTAAAAGTAAGCAATAAAAGAAAAGGGTTTTCTCTAGTTTTGCAAGACTAGAAACTTAAGTACTTAACTAATACTCAACTAAGTAATTAACAGCTAAACAAACGAAAATCAACTAAATTCAATAATGGGAAGACTTCTGTTTAGGTTTTGAATCATTTATTCCTATGGTTGATTTTATGACAAGTGCAATGGATTAATTGGCATTGGCTACCGATTAGTGTGATTAGGTTCACGTTCGCTATTACTAATCCTTAGAAAACAAATTAATTTAAGCAGTGATCAAGTGATTAAACTAATAGATTTCCTAGTTTATTGATTCGGGTTAAGTAAGACTTGTAATTAGCTAATCGAATTACTAATTCAATTAACCTCTTGTTGATGGTTCGTCACACAAGGCTCACACATTAACTTACCTATTTTCTAGTTAAACCTAGTTTGACGTTCGCTATTCCTAGGCATATAACAATGTTTTCACACAAATCATATGAGATTAACAATTAAGAGATGTTCATGCAACTTAATATGCTGGTTAATTAACAGAAAATAGTTGTAATTAACACATAAGGTTCTTTAACAAGCTTAACTAATCAAAATCACCAAATCCAATCATAAAATCAAACCATATTTATAAAGTCATCTATCCTAAACAAAAGTTATGAGTTTTTAGCTCATAATTAAAACAGAAAACAACTCAAAAACGAAATCAATTGATGCAAACATAGTTTAAACAAAAGATTAAGTAAATACTACACTTGAATTGCCTTGATCTCCTCAAAATCGAATGCTTAGACTTGATCTTCGAGTTCCAGAACTTCAGCAGCAACTTGAATCGCAAATTGCTCCCCAAGGGTTCCAGAAAAGAGTTCTTAAATTCGTGAATTAAAGCCCTTTATATAGTTTCTGAAAACATGGGCTACTCGTCGAGTCCAAATACTGACTCGGCGAGTCCATCACTTAAAATCCATATACGATAAGGAATCTTATTTGTTCGTGAATCTTCGAGCCTACTTGACGAGTAGGCTCCTAACTCGCCGAGTTCTTTTTGGCTTTTCTTTCTTTTCTTTCTTTCTTCAATTCCCGAGCTTCCTATCGCTTTTTTCTTCTTCCTTTTGCTTCCGAACTCATCTTTTAGGCTACAAATACATTTTAAACGTATTTAAGTACCTTTTTTTTCATAATTTGCAATAAAATAGCCAAAAAGTATTAAGATTTAACACAAAATATATGACTAATTATGCACATATCAAAATACCCCACACTTGACTTTTGCTTGCCCCCAAGCAAAACTGAATTTTAACATACTAGCATCACATAAGACAATCTCAATTAAACCCAACCATTATGCCAAGACCGCAACATATGCATTTGTGTCTAACATTTTTCCTAAGGACCCCTCTCAATTCTAAATACTCACAATCCTCATAAACACTCGCCCACTTCTTTTGAACAACACTCATTTTATGCATCCCTCTGAATCCAATCGCAGAAAACTTCCTAACCTCAAGGTATTTTTGATCAAGCAAACCAAGCATACATAATCTAGAAAATTACAACTCTTTGATACCACTATAGAGCTTATTTGGAATTCTTCACTTATTTGGTATTTGATCTTTGATTTCTTTGAATTCACCACCTTGTTGTTTGATTTTTGGTATCTTCAACTTTTGAAATTTCTTCAGAACTTTGGTCTTTTGATCTTCACTTTGAATTCTCCAAAATTCTTTAACTTTTTCTTGTAATTCTCTCTTTTTTTTCACATGTAACTCACTTTTTTTCACTCAAAACCTACATGCTTAAGCAAGGGCACTCAACTTCAACCTTTGTTGGTTAAGGTATTAGTTTTCCTGAATACATTTCAAGTACACAATGCTAAACATATTGCATCCCTCAAACTAAGCGAGGTTGTGTTTTTGTCCTATGATTTCACTAGAATAAAGGGGGCCACAAATGCACTAGAACGTATATAGGCTCAAATAAACATTTGGGTCTTCATAAAATCATCAAACACAATACTAGCACGATTCCTAATTGCTTTTATTATAATTTTCTAAAATAGCCCTAGCAATTTTATGCAAAAAGTTCAAAATTAACTAAAAAATTTCAAGATTTTCGAAAATTAACTAAAATTTCAACTTATTGTAACCAACCCCCTACCCCACACTTAATTTATGCAATGTCCCCATTGCATGCTATGCATGATAAAGAACAATAAAATAAAGAGACAATTGGAATAAACTCCCCTGGGATAGTAGTTGCAAGGTCGATCTTCTCTCGACGCTCCATCTTCAATTGACTTTAGACATGGGAACAGCTCATCCATGTCTCGGGTGTCAAAATCGCGTGTGGTACAGCTCCAATTATGAGGGAAAAACTCTTGGAAATGCTCGGAAAATGATCTTCCAAAGAAAAGAACCAATGCCCGTATCAAATGTGGTCAAATTGTGAACTTGAAAATAGAATTAACGAGTGACTCGTCGAGTAGATATGCTAACTCGCCGAGTTGTAGTGTGACTTGCAGAAAAATCGCGAAATTTCACATGGACTCGTCGAGTCCATAAGATGCACTCGACGAGTAGACCGCTGTGTGAAAAAAAATGTATTCTGCCCATGTCCGTTTCTGATGTATGGGGGTAATATAGACTCATACTTTTCCCTTATTTTTTTCTTCAATAAATAAATACTCTATAACTCTTCTTCACTGCCGGACTCAACCTTGAACTTCAAAACTTCTATTCTCTCGTTTATACTGGACTCTTCACGTTATATTCCCTTATGCTCTATACTCTTTCACTTTACTCTTTTATCCGAATTCTGAAATACCAAAGGCAAACATGCGTAATAAAAAGGAAAAACAACCAACCCTAAGAATTACTAAATGTTCAAACAACCCAAAACAAATAAAACAAACCAAACAAAATAAAAAAAATGTCTTAAAAGCAACCACTCAATAAAAATAAAAGGATAAATCAATCTTCATCTCCCTCCTCATCATCACCAACACCGCTTCCTCCGGCTTTGCTCCGTCTTTGGCTCATTCTCTCATCCGAACTCCGCACATATGGATACTCGGGCCCGGGTCTTGGTGCAAGATGCAATTGATCAAACAAATGAACAAATGAACCATGATAATAATTCATGCTCCGACCAAGATCATCTTGGTATCTCCTCAATTCCACGTTGTGCCAATCCATCGGTAGCTCATCATCCTCCTGAATTACCGGTGGATCTTCTCGGATCGGCTCATGCCTTGGTTGGACCCGCCGACCCAGCTCCTCGGGCGCTGATACCGCATCATCATTAGGGATGGCAATGTGGCCACTTCCATAATCCTCTATAATCTTCGCCCTCCTAAACAACGTGATACTAAACGGAGGTGTGGGTACCATCGTCAAATAATTACCGGCCCCTCGCTCCAATATACCAAACATCCTCGCCAATCGGGTTACGAACATCCCTCCATTAATATTAGAAGTCACCCTTTCCTTGAACGCCCCTTCCCACAAGTATCTAGCCAAGCAATAAGGAAGGTTGCAAAATATGTTGGGAGTGATAATGCTCCACAAATAGAAGATGTCGAGGGTCGGAACCTTGTCATCATCCTTACGCATGTTGATGGTTCTTGCGACAAGGCGGTGGATCAAACGGTGAATGGGAGAACGGATACTCCCTTCTTGAGTGGAAGATGGTATATAAACCCGGTTAGCAATAGTGTTCAACCAAGTAGAAGCAACCACTTCCTCAGTTAGATCTTTATGGTAGTTCCCCAAGAATACCCCAAAAGCTTCGGACATTACCACGGATTTGTCATATTTCCTAGCCTCCAACCAAGCTCGACTATGCTACATCGGCGAATTTCCCCGCCAAGACAGAAAGTAAGGACCCTGGGATTGTAGTAATCGCTACCACCTTAGAAGGAGATGGTTGAGAAAAATTCCCAGCATAAGTCTTGGTATACTAGTTCCTGGATTCTGAAAAGTCGGTTCCATCCATCACATGTAACCGTCATTCCATTATGCATAAAGGTCTTGACCAAGTACGGAGTCAATTCCTCCTCCAATCATGACTGGCCAATCAATTACCAATCAATCTCATTTGGCACATAGATCTCTTTCTTCATCAATATCTCCAATTTCCTCTTGGCTCGGACTAGTGATGACTTGGATGTGATTTGAGGAAAACTTAACCACGGGTTGTCCCCATGTCCGCTTCCACGAGACCTTTGGCCCCTCCTTGACATATCTCTCTGCAAAAACAAACCCAGAACATAATAACAGAACACATAAAAATTAAAAATGTAAAAATTATGTGTCCCTGCAACATGTACTCGTCGAGTCCACGAACCGACTCAGCGAGTAGCATGAATAGTTCATTGTGATTCTCAGATCTGAGTTGGATCAGATCATCCATCAAAAGTCCAAATTAGGTTTAGGGGTTTGTTCAGGGATGTCCATTAAGCATTACTTCATAAGAAATTTTAACTATAGCAACCTAATTCATCCAAAATCGAAACCCTAGAAATTCCAATAAAGTTCAAAATCGGGATTTCCACAAATTAGGGTCTTTATTCTACCAAAGATTGGAACTTTAACAAGATTAGAAGTAAAAGATGTTACCTTTTTATTAGAATTTGAAAAGAATGCAAGAAGTTGAAGATGGATGCTTGAGAGGTGATTTGCTCGTCGAGTGCTATGGTGGTTGTGAATGAAAGTGTGTTTCGCTTTTATGGTTAAAACCCTAATTTACAGATTGTAAAAAAATATTTTTTTCTGGTTAAAACGTGGACTCGCCGAGTAAGGATACCTACTCGCCGAGTAGATGCGCGATTCTGCAAAATAGTCGGGATTTTTCAAATGGACTCGCCGAGTAAAAGTTTGGACTCGTCGAGTCTTAGAATCTGAGTAAAATTTTGAAAAATTTTGTGTCCTTTAATTTTTTAATCCACCATACCCACACTCAAGCTTTGTTTGTCCTCAAACAATCATTTTAAACAAAGAAGAAGATTAAGATTGACAAATCCTATATCCAATGAAACAAAACGCAAAACAAAATAAAAAGTAAAAAGAAAGCAAACTCTAATATCGGGTTGCCTCCCGTGAGCGCTTCTTTTTTTGAGGAGTCGTTAGCTGGACTCCTTCCCGCTCTACGTTTCAGCGTTGTCCTCCATCGAGAATTCCTGCTTAACCTTTTGTGCTTTATATTTTGTCTTGTAAGCATGGATTTTCCTCTTATACGCCTTCTTCAACTCTTCTTTTCTCCTTTTTGTATCCTTTCCTTCAGATTTACGCTTCATCCCTCTACCACACTTCTTCTTCCTTTCTTCTACCATGTTCCCCATCATGTTCATTCCTCCTTTGTCTTCCTCGATCGCCATTTTAGTCATCATCTCTTCATCAATCAAGGTGACGGTTTCTTCCTCACTTTCTTCATATGCTTGAGAATCCGATGGTTTAAAAGTGAATACTTCCAAAGTAGTAAAAACCGACGCACGAGGTTTCGTTATTATGGTTAGCTTATTCCCTTTTTTCTTCTTGATTATTTGGGTGCAATCTAATAGAAGAGTTATGCTCCTTAGTTTCCAAAACCTTAGCGTTCTTGTCATCCTCATTCTTATTAACTTGAATTTCTTCCTCATTTCTCAAATTCTTCCCATCAAGTGTTGAATTTATTTCTTCAAAGTTGTCCTCAACTCCTTCAAGTAAGCTAATGCCTGATTAGTAACCAAATTTCCAAATTGGCAAGGTATAGTGATGCTTCCCGGATCACCCATCTTTTCTGGTAGTTCATCCAACACTATTTCTGATACTTCTTCCATGTTCTTTTCTATTTGTGAGGAGCTCTTTAAGCAAGGATGCATACTTTGGCAAGTGAAGGAGTGTTTCAACAAATGGGTTATTCACTTGAAATGCCCTTAGATGATCTAAGATCTTCTTACACTCTTGAATCTGCTCATTCTGAATGGCTCGGACTGGAAATGGTAATCGTGGCTGATATGGCTTCAAATAAGAAATATTTTTGCTGGAAGGCTGCGGACTCATCGAGTCCATGTTATGTACTCGTCGAGTCGATCTCACAGTTTGAGATTCTGGACTTGTTTCTTCATTTTCAAGCTCCGCTTTTTCTTCCAAATCCTGGATTGGCTTCAAAGGTGAAAAATTATTTTTAGAGCTTGTTGTTATCACATTCACATGTGCTATTCTCGGGTTCTTTTCAGGATTACTTGGAAGTTCACCCGTCGCTCTCTGATTGACTTGTTGTGCAACTTGGCCTAATTGTTTCTCAATATTAAGAATGGAGGCTTGCTGGTTTCTCATTAACGCTTGTTGCTCTTTCATCATGAGTTGTTGTTCTCTTATTGTAGCATCAGTTTCGTTGTGTTGTTTTTCGGATGCAGCTGCAAGTCTTGTGAGCATATCTTAAAAGTCTAGCTTCTTCTCTTGCACTGGTTCTTCTTTTTGGAAGAAACGTCTTGTCTTCATTTTATATTTCTCCTCATTAGCCTTTTTGTACTCATCATAAGGTAACCATTCTTTCCTCGGTTTTCGCCAATCTTCATCGTATTTATCGCCACTTGAGTTCATACTTGCGCTTTCCGGTTCCCATTTTCATCAAGATCGCAATCCTTTGTAAGGTGAGGTCCGCTACAATTTTCACACCCTACTATAATGGCATGGATGGATTGGTCCATCTTAGTCATCCTTCGCTCCATATTCTCCAATTTGGCTATCACAGCTGCCATGCTATCATTCACAGTGTTCACCACCCCTCGAGTCGAGTCATGTCTTGGATTATGATATTCTCTAGAGTGCTTAGAGAATTCTTCAATGAGTCTTTTAACTTTAGCTGGATTTTTCTTTGTTAATGGGCCTTGAGAGTCAAGTAGTTGTCTAGTAGTGACATTTACTCCATCATAGGAGGTTGACACTTCTTGTTGCACATTGAGGTCATTTTGTGGGCAATTCCTTAGTAGACCTTTGTAGCACTCCCATGCTTCGAATAAAGACTCTCCCGCTTGTTGCTCAAAATTGGCAATGACCTTCTTGAGTTTAGCAATTTTAGATGGTGGGCAAAATTGCTCCAGAAACTCCTCACGCATCTTAGCCCATGTAGTTATCTCTCCCAGTGGTAGTGCTTTTAGCCAATCCTTTTCAGCCCCTTTAAAAGTAACAGGGAGCATCCTCAATAACGTCGTCTCTCTAGGTACGTTCAAAATGTTGAAGTAGTCGGCGATGTCGTTAACTTCATCAAGATGCTTGTATGCATCTTCATAATCCTTTCCGGTGAAAGGAATCTCCTTCAATGCAGTAAGGATGTGCCCCTTAAGTTCAAACGTGGTAGTGGCGGGTATGGCGGGTTGCACAAGCCCCGGGCCGGTGTCGTCTCGAATTCTCTTTTTGTATGCCTCCATCGTGAGATCCGCCATGTTAGCCATGATGTTGTCGAGTTCTTTTTCGTGATCACTCTCTTCAAAATCGGTAACGCTTTCCTCCTTCTCGGTATCGTACTCGGTGTCTTCTTTCGTGTTACTGGATTCCCCCACTTTCTTTCCCTTCTTCTTGCCAAAAAACGATTTAAGACTCTTAAAGGCGACTTCTTTGGAGTATATTCTTCGGTTTTGTCCTTATTCTTTCGAAACGATGATTCCGGGTTTTCAAGTGGTGGAATCAAGGATGAATTCGATCCACGGGTCATAAACAATCTGCAAGAAACAAAAAAACGCGTAAAAAGAACAAAAGAAACTGAAAAATAAAACTAGAAAACAGCCTTGGACTCGTCGAGTCAGTGCGAATGGACTCGGCGAGTTCAGGGGTAAAACAGAAGAAAAAAAATAAAAAAAATTTCTAAAAGAAAAGAAACTAAAACTTAATCTAATTAAAACTTTTCCTAAAGCAGTAACTTTGTGCAAGAAAATATCACACAAAGGGTCGATAAAACTAGCAATTAAAATTATTTTAGAACCGTTCCACGGCAACGGTGCCAAAAACTTGAAGTGTGTGGAATGCACTAGTTTTAATCCTAATTTTTAATATAAATTAGACACACAAAAGGCAGTGAACCTGTCGATTGATGGTATAGTTTAGCAAGCAGGGTATCGAACACAGGGAACGACAATTAATCTAGTTATTAATATTATCTAAAAGCAAGCAATAAAAGAAAAGGGTTTTCTCTAGTTTTGCAAGACTAGAAACTTAAGTACTTAACTAATACTCAACTAAGTAATTAACAGCTAAACAAACGAAAATCAACTAAATTCAATAATGGGAGGACTTCTGTTTAGGTTTTGAATCATGTATTCCTATGGTTGATTTTATGACAAGTGCAATGGATTAATTGGCATTGGCTACCGATTAGTGTGATTAGGTTCACGTTCTCTATTACTAATCCTTAGAAAACAAATTAATTTAAGCAGTGATCAAGTGATTAAACTAATAGATTTCCTAGTTTATTGATTCGGGTTAAGTAAGACTTGTAATTAGCTAATCGAATTACTAATTCAATTAACCTCTTGTTGATGGTTCGTCACACAAGGCTCACACATTAACTTACCTATTTTCTAGTTAACCCTAGTTTGACGTTCGCTATTCCTAGGCATATAACAATGTTTTCACACAAATCATATGAGATTAGCAATTAAGAGATGTTCATGCAACTTAATATGCCGGTTAATTAACAGAAAATAGTTGTAATTAACACATAAGGTTCTTTAACAAGCTTAACTAAACAAAATCACCAAATTAAATTAATCCAATCATAAAACCAAACCATATTTATAAAGTCATCTATCCTAAACAGAAGTTATGAGTTTTTAGCTCATAATTAAAATATAAAACAACTCAAAAATGAAATCAATTGATGCAAACATAGTTTAAACAAAAGATTAAGTAAAGAGTACACTTGAATTGCCTTGATCTCCCCAAAATCGAATGCTTAGACTTGATCTTCGAGTTCCAGAACTTCATCAGCAACTTGAATCGCAAATTGCTCCCCAAGGGTTCCAGAAAAGAGTTCTTAAATTCGTGAATTAAAGCCCTTTATATAGTTTCTGAAAACAGGGGCTACTCGTCGAGTCCAAATACCGACTCGGCGAGTCCACCACTTAAATTCCGTATATGATAAGGAATCTTATTTTCTTGCGAATCTTCGAGCCTACTCGGCGAGTAGGCTCCCAACTCGCCGAGTTCTTTAGGGTTTTTCTTTCTTTTCTTTCTTTTTTCAATTCCCGAGCTTCCTATTGCTTTTTCTGCTTCCTTTTGCTTCCGAGCTCATATTTTAGGCTACGAATACATTTTAATCATATTTAAGTACCTTTTTTTTTCATAATTTGCAATAAAATAGCCAAAAAGTATTAAGATTTAACACAAAATATATGACTAATTATGCACATATCAAGTCCCAAAACGCTAGTATCGCCCCACTCATCTTGATGCCCCCTCGCTGCTTTCCAAAAGCAGCCGAGACCTCCCTAATCACATCTTATCTGCCAACTAACCGCCTCACCGGATTCCCACCCGGTTGCTGAGTCAAATAGACAAACCCAGTTGCCCCACGCGACTTCCGAACGAAAGCCTCATCTGACAATAATTGCCCCCACTATCTTGCCACCATGGCTGCAACAATATTTCTGATCCAACCGATCATAACATCCCGACAGACCTTGCGCCACCAAACCCAATGCTAAAAGTGAATGCTACATGACCAACTATATTCTTATATTATAACTGGCCTCAAACGACCTACCACTTTCCTATTTCCATAAATGTTGTAGCCTTCCTACAGTCTTACAAACTGACCTACTCTGGTCTAATCCATCCGAGGAAAACCATAACCAATCCTGGATTTGCTACGCCCTCACCACTACACAAGGAGCGGTGAATTCTATTGGCCACCCCGCGGTCTTACAAAACTCCAACACTATCAGCCCACCTATTGAATGCTACGGGCCACCCCGCAGTCTTACAACACTCCAACACTACCTGCCAACCTAGTGAATGCTACGGGCCACCCTGCAGTCTTACAACACTCCCACATAATCTGTTAACCCAGTGAATGCTACGCACCACCTTGCAGTCTTACAACACTCCTATCTTGCCATGGCCACCGACCATGGTCTTATTGCTCATCTACCAATCCACCCATATTCACCCTGAGTCGAACACGTACCAGACTATGCTCCCACTCAGGTGTTCGGGTCACGCTTAGGACCCCAACCTGGATCCATCTATATGCCTGCTATCCATCATCAAGAAGACGCTAACCAACGGTTGGAAGTTTCCTGAACTCCCAACTTACACAATTCTCAATCCAGACGGCTACATGAGTCGTCTTCCCTCCCAACAGGAATGTGAAACTCATCCTAGTTTCACGCCTGATTTAACTTCCAAAAATCTGAATGATTCTCCCCACTTGGATTCGCCGAAGCTCTCCCAGCCCAAGAAGTTTGATAGATTCCCAATCCATGTTAGCCCTTTATGATTGAACCGCCGACAACCTGCGCTTACCAATACTAGTGTTCCATCACTATCCAATCCTAATGGCCGCACAACTCTTGAAATCTAGATGAATACTCCTCGAAATCTTCGACAAATCCGACAACCCCAAACACTTCCAATGATACAACACCTAATTCCTGAAGTCCTTTATGCTCGTGACAAAGACCAAAACCTTAACTATAAATCAATTTCCCCCTGGCACTCCTAGTGGCTAACCAAGCTCATACGGTTGCCACCACCACCTTCTTGCTACCGCTCCTTCCTTAGTAACGGTAGTGATTGAACCCAAAAGTTCTTCCACATACAACCGCCGATCCCACCAGATCAAATGCTAAAACCACTGAACACTGACTTTCTAGGAGAACTAACCCACTGATCCTGACATAGACCTTCCAATAATACCCCGAGTTGGTCCCATTAAAGAACCGGAACAACAACCGAACGCATTGAAACCCGCTCAACCAGACACGACCCATATCTGACC
The DNA here is from genome assembly GCF_052849685.1 of Lactuca virosa. Classification (NCBI taxonomy): domain Eukaryota; kingdom Viridiplantae; phylum Streptophyta; class Magnoliopsida; order Asterales; family Asteraceae; genus Lactuca; species Lactuca virosa. The sequence goes on from NC_136430.1 coordinate 288,140,591, forward strand.
CGCTAATTATTCATGGCATGCAAATTGGCATATAACAATTCTTGATGATACTACCCAAACAATAACAAAGAATTTTAACCAAAGATATTGCTTACCCAAAGCGATACAAAATTCCAAGCAATATAAACACTGATAATAACCAAGGAGAAAGCAAAAGATAACATACCCGCAATATCACATGTTGGAGTTATGGCCTCCCCTGTCTGACACTGCAATGCCCGGATCCTCTCCGCTGTACCTCCTGCCCTACCCTCATGACCATCAGTGATCCTCAAAGTAATCGGAGCAAGTGCATTTACTGCTCCTCCCTTCATCTTCGGACAGTCGACCTTCTTGTGGCCCACTTGGTTGCAGTGAAAACATAACGAGCTTACCCCCTGAGGACAATCCCTGCTTACATGACCAACCCTGTCACACTTGTAGCAGACCATACCCCTGGAACAGCAAAACCCATCGTGCAGTTTCCCGCACGTGCTGCACTGACCCCGGCCCTGCTGGCCCCTCAATCGCTGATCTGAAGTCGTGGGTCTCTTCCCGAGACCCTCCACTCCCTGCACCTGATCTGGCCTCCTCTTCCCCAGGTGCCCCAAATCGATCTCTCGCTCTTGGGCTCTAGAAATCAGATCATTCATGGTCTTGCACCCTGAATACTCACGAACTCCATGATGTCATCCCTTAGCATACCATGATACCTTACCTTCTTCATCTCCTCATCTGCTGCATACTACGGAACCAATAAAGCCCTCTCTCGGAACTTGGCAGTGATCTCTACCACAGTCTCCGTAGTCTGACGAAGGTCCTGAAACTCCCTCGCCAACTGTTGCACCTCAAACACCGGTGTAAACTCAGCTCAGAACCTGGTCGAAAAATTATCCCACGTCATAGCATCAATAACATCATCACCAACCTCACGTCCTACATCCTCCTACCAGTCCCGTTCCCTGTCCTTCAAAAGGCAGGATGCAAATATGACCTTCAACTCCTCGGGACAGAAACTCGTCCTGAACGCTAGCCATATCCGCTAACCATCTCCTACTACAGTGGGGTCCTTATCCCCATAGAACGAGGGAGCCCCACAAGCACGGAAATCATAGAAAGAAAGAGTTCAAGATCCAACAATAGCCATAACCTTAGCACAGAACGCACCCAAGAACTCATCCAAAATCCCCTCCTTGACCATACTAAAGATCACAGGAGTCTGCTCCAAAATACTGCGGGTAATCTCCAACGAGATGAACTCCCGTATCTTCTCGCTAATCGGCTCAGTACCTTCACCTGAACCGGAACCAGAACCTGAACCTCCTCCCTGGGTGCTCAGCACCAAACTGAAATACAACATGCAAATGATCAAAATATACAAAAATCCTCATCCCCCAAGCTTCCTAGATTCTCCAAGACTCTCCCCGATTCGAGTATGGATCTTGTGCTTTCAGTAGTACGGGACCAATACTACATTCCATACGTATCCATACTTTCCTAAAGAATCATCTTGAATCCTCTATGTCACACCCCAAACCAGAACGGTGGAAACGTTCGGGGACAGATGACGTCATGTACAGTATCACAACAATTGAATAATAGTAATCAACCATCATATTGATAATGTATAATTTTTACATCTGTGTTCAAATCACGGAAATCATAGAAAGAAAGAGTTCAAGATCCAACAATAGCCATAACCTTAGCACAGAACGCACCCAAGAACTCATCCAAAATCCCCTCCTTGACCATACTAAAGATCACAGGAGTCTGCTCCAAAATACTGCGGGTAATCTCCAACGAGATGAACTCCCGTATCTTCTCGCTAATCGGCTCAGTACCTTCACCTGAACCGGAACCAGAACCTGAACCTCCTCCCTGGGTGCTCAGCACCAAACTGAAATACAACATGCAAATGATCAAAATATACAAAAATCCTCATCCCCCAAGCTTCCTAGATTCTCCAAGACTCTCCCCGATTCGAGTATGGATCTTGTGCTTTCAGTAGTACGGGACCAATACTACATTCCATACGTATCCATACTTTCCTAAAGAATCATCTTGAATCCTCTATGTCACACCCCAAACCAGAACGGTGGAAACGTTCGGGGACAGATGACGTCATGTACAGTATCACAACAATTGAATAATAGTAATCAACCATCATATTGATAATGTATAATTTTTACATCTGTGTTCAAATCATTGTATATTTGACACCAAAAGTATATAGCAAAAACTAAAAGACGTGACTCTATGATGCTCCGTCTTCTCAAAACCTGTGTGGATACATGTCTGCTGATTCCCTGAGAATATAAGTGGTTTTGAAAAGATTGTTAACAATTAAGTTATTGAGTTCATAAGCAGTTTTGTATTAGAAATCTGTCTATTGTTCCTTGAAAATGTAAGTGTGTTCTTCCAGAAAATCCAATATTTTCTGTTGTAAACGAATTGTAGTCTTAATACCATAAGACCAAAATGTGTATGCGTTGTTGTACTCTGGAATCGTATAATGCAGTTTTAATTCACATAAAACTATAAAATGAATGTTTCCAAAAGTGTAAGTTTCTCTATATTGGAAAATAGTATATTGTAATTATGCTTGTATGAAACTCTGTAAATGTATGTGCCTGGCTCCACCAGCTGTACTGTAAACTATCGTATTGTAGTTTTATTATTAAATAAAACTATTTGAGTTGTGTATGTATTCGTACACTAATCGTATTGTTCAATACCAAATTGTGAGTTATTATAAACATGCTTGATGACCTAAGATGGCCTCATACTACGTTCTTCAGGCATCAGAATTGGTACGACATTTGTCACCCCAGGCCCGCCGGCCTAACTGTAGCTATATTGACGGTTACGTGTAGAATAATGAAAAGTCACTTTGTAATGAATAAATTGTATATATGTCTCCTTTCATAGTGTAAGCGTAGTGTAAATAATTATACTTTTATATAATTATTTTTTGTATTGTAACCCTGACTAGTAAAATGATACGTATATTCAATAAACTATACCTATTATAGTTTGACGTGTATGTTCTACTAAGATGAAAACCTTTGTATTTTTAATAACTATGTATGTTTAAAATCGTAAATATGAGATAGAGATATTCTGTGAAATTTAACGTTTTTGTACAACCAGTAATAAAATAAGTTGCAAAAATATTTTTTTTGTTAACGTGCAAAAATATATATATATATATATATATATATATATATATATATATATATATATATATATATATATATATATATATATATATATATATATATATATGGTAAAAACGAAAGTTGAAATAATTTGAAATAGTTTAGATATTAACATAAGATTTCTTGTGTTTTACTTGTAATCCCCCCTAAAACATGGAAAATCATGAAAAGCGTAGGGGTATGAACTCACCTCGGGTGTGTGTTCTTGATTCAATATGAAATGAAAGCGATAATCCTCGGGTTAGAACTCGTGTAAATAATCGTATCCTAATAATATTTAAACACGTAATATAGTTTGTAAATTAGTGAAATGACAATTTAAGTGTTTATATAACACTAGATTATGTAAGAAAAATTACAATGTTTTCTTAGAAATCAAACTATGTAAAATAGTTTTCTAGGAAAATTTGGTTGATGTTCTTGAGAAGTTTGAAGATTTGAAGGTCTTATGGGAAATGATATGAAGATATGAAGACGTGAGTACGGTTTTTGAGAGAAAATGTGGGATGTTTTTGAAGTGAAAATGAGAGTTATGGACATTGATTTCGGTTGAGGCATATAAGGATGGGGTAAAAGTGATGGGATGTTTACGTTGGGATGTGTATTTTATCCCTTTAGAAGGTGTGCCACCTATTAAAGTAAGTGTTTTCGGTCTAACCCCCACCGAAATCCCTTGATTTCGGTCCTAAAGACCAACCGAGAACTAGTTTTCGGTCCGAAGGTGGGCCTTCCGCGCATGATTTCGTTCTTGACCGAAAAGTGATTTCGGTCCAATAGTGGGTCCTCGTAGATTTCAGTTAGGCTTGATTTCGGTCTACTTTTTGTTTCACAAATTGTGTTTTCGGTTTTGGTATGGGATTTGATTCCTAAAACCGAAATCTCCATTATAAAATGAATTTTTCATAATTTAATTTAAACTATTAGACTTTTGTTTGCAACATTGACTTTTGGTTTGACATTGTTTGAATGTTATTAACTTGAAATAACCGGTTATTACATTATCCCCCCGTTAGAGGAAATTTCATCCCGAAATTATTTCTAAAGTGGTACTCATGAACTAGGGAAAAGATGTTGGTATTTTTGTTTCCAAGTGAATTCAGGTCCCTGCTTGGCATTCCATGGAACCTTCACTATTGGTATACGACTTTGTATCGTTCTCTTGATTTCCCTGTCCATGATTTCCACAGGTTCCTCTACGAAGTGTAGACTCAAGTTTATCTCGATTTCATTGAGTGGGATTACAAGAGTTTCGTCAGACAGACACTTCTTTAGATTGGATACGTGAAAAGTGGGATGTATGTTAATGAGTTCATGTGGTAGTTTGAGTTTGTAAGCCATCTGGCTAATTCTAGCAAGAATCTCGAATGGTCCGATGTACCTTGGATTTAGTTTTCCAAACGTATCATTCCCTTCCAGGGTGAGACCTTTAACAGGTCGCGGTCACCAACCTGGAACTCCAAGGGTTTTCGTCTTTTGTCCATATAACTCTTTTTTTGGTCCCTAGATGCTTTTAGTCGTTCCCGAATTTGGACGATCTTCTCTGTTGTTTCTCGAATGATCTCGGGACCGATGAGAGTGCTATCGGGAACTTGTTTCTTTGCTAGTTGTGTATCACCTACTTCAGCCCAACACATAGGGGATCTGCACTTACGGACATAGAGGGCTTCAAATGGAGCAACTTTGATGCTAGTGTGATAGTTGTTATTGTACGAGAATTCGACGAGTGGTAAATGGGTATCCCAAGTTTTACCAAAATCTATCACACAAGCTCTCAACATGTCTTCTAGTGTCTGGATGGTTCTCTCGCTTTGCCCATCAGTCTAGGGATGGTACGCTGTACTCATGTCGAGTTTGGTTCCCAAGGACTTTTGAAGTGATTGCCAAAACCGTGAGGTAAATCTACTATCTCTGTCAGAGATAATGGATATTGGCACACCATGCAATCGTACAATCTCTTTTATGTACGTCCTGGTTAACTTCTCCATTTTGTCGGTTTCCTTTATTGGCAGGAAGTGCACGGATTTGGTTAATCTGTCGACGATTACCCAAATGGTGTCATGACCACCCGTTGTCTTGGGCAACTTGGTTATGAAATCCATAGTTATCCGCTCCCACTTCTATTTGGGTATTTCTGGTTGTTGTAATAAACCCAAAGGCTTCTGGTATTCTACCTTGACTTTGGCGCAAGTCAGACACTTTTCCACATAGGTAGCAATTTATGCTTTCATGTTTGGCCACCAATAGAGCTTCTTGAGGTCCAGGTACATCTTATCTGAACCGGGATGAACGGAGTATTGAGTATTGTGTGCTTTGTTCATGACAACGTCTCTGTACCCACCGAACTTCTGTGTCCAGATTCGATTCATGAGGTAGCGAACTCCGTCACCCTTAACTTCTAAGTTTTTATCCATTACTGTTAAGGCTTCACCTGCCACATTCTCGGGTTTCAAGGCTTCCAGCTGAGCCTCTTTGATCTGCGTAGACAAGTGTGAATGGATAGCAGGGTTAATGAGTTTACTCGGCATTCTGAGTACTCTTTTCGACTAAAGGCATCTGCTACTACACTGGCTTTGCCAGGATGATAGCGAGTCTCGCATTCGTAATCATTTAGTAGTTCTACCCATCGTCGTTGCCTAATGTTAAGTTCTTTTAGATCGAATATGTGCTGGAGGCTTTTGTGGTCCGTGAAGATTGTGCACTTTGTACCATAAAGGTAATGCCTCCATATCTTCAGAGCAAAAACTACTGCTCCCAGTTCAAGGTCGTGCGTGGTATAGTTGACTTCGTGGTTCTTAAGTTGTCTCGAGGCATAGGAAATGACCTTTCCTCGTTGCATAAGAATGCAGCCTAGCCCTTGCTGAATGAATCACAGTAAACTACAATATCTTCCGTCCCTTCTGGGAGGGACAAGATCGGGGCGCTGCATAGGGCTCACTTTAGTGTCTGGAAAGCAGTTTCTTGTTTCTCCTCCCAGTTAAAGGTTACACCTTTCTGACTCAAAGCGGTGAGTGGCTTTACGATCTTGGAGAAGTTTTGAATGAACCTTCTGTAATAGCCAGCGAGGCCTAGAAATTGACGGATTTCTATTGGAGTTCTTGGGGTCGCCCAGTTTTCTATAGCTTTGATTTTGGAGGGATCCACATGTATCCCTTCCTTTCTGACAATGTGAGCTAGGAAATCCACCTTCCGAATCCAGAATTCGCACTTCGAGAATTTCGCTTACAACTTCTCTACTCTTAATGTTTCCAAGACTTGTCGCAAGTGTTGGCTGTGTTCTTCCTTACTTTGGGACTAGACTAGAATGTTGTCGATGAAAACTATTACGAATTTGTCTAAGTAAGGTCGACACACACGGTTCATCAGGTCAACGAACACTTCGGGTGCATTTGTTAAACCGAAGGGCATTACTACGAATTCATAGTGACTGTAGCGAGTTCAGAATGCGGTCTTAGGAATATCTTCCTCCTGGACTCGGAGCTGATGGTATCCTGATCTTAGGTCGATCTTTGAGAAGAAACTTGCTCCTTGAAGTTGATCCAAGAGATCATCGATTCGAGGTAAAGGGTATCGGTTTTTTATAGTGAGTTTATTTAATTCCTGGTAGTCTATGCACATATGGAACGATCCATCCTTCTTCTTCACGAACAAGATCGGTGCTCCCCAAGGCGAGAAGCTTGGTCTGATGAATCCTTTGCTTAGCATTTCGTTTAGTTGACTGGATAGTTCCTGCATTTCTGTCGGTGCTAATCAGTATGGGGAATTGGCTACGGGGGTAGCTTCGGGAATCAAGTCGATTTTGAACTCAACTTGGCGTTCAGGAGGAACTCCTGGGAGATCTTCAGGGAATATGTCGGGGAAGTTACAAACTTCAGGGATGTCTTTGATATCTTTTACTTCTTGTTTCTTATCCACTACGTGAGCTAAGAAGGCAAAGTATTCTTTGCGAAGATACTTTTGAGCCTTGACGCAAGAAATGATTTGAAGGTTCGTGTTGGGTTTGTCACCATAAATGACGAGGGTTTCGCTACTTGGCAGATTAAGGTGAATGGCTTTTTCGTAACATAGAATATCAGCACGGTGAGGACTTAACCAATCCATGCCGATAATGACGTCAAAACTTTTTATTGTGACCGACATCAAGTCGATTTGGAAAGAATAATTATTTAGAGTGAGGGTACATCCTATGTATATGTCGTTAGTGCTCTCTGTCTTTTCGTTCTCCATTTCTACGGTGAATGTGTCTTTTTATGATTGAGGATTTTATTTAAGTAAGTGTTTGAATTTATGGCTCACGAAACTTTTCTCCGCACCACAATCGAAAAGAATGCATGCATATGAATTGTTGAGGAGAAACGTACCGGTAACCACGGTAGGATCCGCTAATGCTTCTTCGTGACCTATTGCCAATACTCTTCCCACACAGCCAGAATTCTTTGCTTTTGGACAATCTCTCTTAAAGTGTCCTGTTTCACCACACCCATAACAAGCTTGGCTTACTCCAACGCCGGGGACTTGGGTGATTGGTTGTGTCGGCGATTAACAGAAACGGGCGGTGTACCCCTTCCTGTTGCAGTTTTTGCAATGCATTTCCTGGCAAACTCCCGTGTGATGGAAGTTGCACTTGTTACACGTTAGAAGTGTTCCAACATAACGATTTAGGGTTGCTGGAGTAGCAGGAACAGTAGCAGCGTGGAATGCCACAATTTGTTGCTTCTTTGCGGGCTCTTGCGACGATTGGACCTTCCTTTTGTTCCAAAATTTCTTTTTGTTGCCACTCTCTTTGGGTTGCTCGGGGATGACTGTCATGAAGCCGTGGCGGACTCCATGATCCACGAGTGTTTGTGCCAGATGCTTGGCACTGTCGAAAGTAAGTGGGTTTGCAGCTATCACGTTTCCTTGGATCTGGGGAGATAGTCCCCACATGTACCTTTCCACTTTCTTACTTTTCGGGGTGACCATCTCGGGACATAATATAGCCAGGTTACTAAATCTGACGGTGTAAGCTGCAATGTTGGAGTCCTTCATCGTCAGACCCCAGAGTTCGTGCTCTAGCTTTTTGCACTTCGCCCCTCGGGCAGTATTCTGCCAGCATCAGAATCTTTAGTTCTTCCCAGTTCATGGCATTGGCTACTGGGAGAGTCAATGATTTGACATAACCGTTCCACCAAGAGAGGGATCCATCCATGAATGTGCATGATGCAAATTTAACCTAGCTAGCTTCAGGGCACACACAGATTTCAAACACTAATTCTGTCTTTTCGAACCAGCGTGTTAGAGCAATGACACCTCCGGTGCCATCAGAAGACTTTGTTTTGGCATTCGTGAAGTCTTTATAGGAACACTCCCTCGGATGTCCCAGACTATCTTCGTGGTTAGAATGGTTGGCACCACTACCCACCCCACTAGCACCACTTGCGTTGATTTGTGTCATGGCGGCTATTACTGCTGCTTGGAAAACAGCAGAGTCAAACTATGGAGGTGGTGGCGGTGGTGGAGTTGGTGGTGTGTTTTTGAAACGCCTATTTGATTTACGTGGCAGCATCTTTCTCTATAATGTTTAAAGAGGAAGTGTGATAAGTCCTCTATAGTGGTCACGAGTCAGGTGATATTGAACAAGATATATCTTAGTTCTAAACGCATCATATCCTGACTTTTATAGTCTTTTATCAGCGATTTACAATAGAGGTCTACTGAAATAAGTAAACAACCGCAATTTCAATTTATGAAATTTATAACAACACTTATAATGAATTTGTATGGTGTGACCCATACCGGGTCCTCCTATAATCACATAGTGTATACAAGTTGTATATAACCAAGATCAAATAGACCTTCAAATAAATGATCCTACTCTAGGACCACAACCAAACAAGGACCAGGAAATAAAGCGAAATCACAAATTCTAAGTCTATAAAATCTTAATTATATATAACCCTAACGTATACACTTAGTAATTATAGATCTACCAGCAAGGGTCCTTTGTTTTCACATGATTGATTCTGGTAAGAAGGCCCTTCTCGACTATTAGTTTATATAACTATCGAGGCCTAAATATTGTTGTTCCAGTCCTATAGTGCCATAAAATACTCATATAGTATTGTAACTTTATGTTTGGTTCTAGAGTTCCTCTTTTATATATATTTGGTAAGTTTTAGACTTGTTGCAACAGCACAATCACTCCCAAACACATGTTGGTTGTATCTCAAATAAATATAGTTGATCAGACTATATTTATCCTAGATATGATTACATAACTGTCTAGGCTTAACTACAGTGTCCAACTTATCTAAATACTTTTATGTAGTTCTTACTGTGATACGGTTTCTGGTATGTATGCATGTTCGTATACTTCTTATAAAATACTTATATTTTAAAATTATACTTCTTGGTCAGAGTGTGTTTAATCCTATTGTGTTTATAGTTGTATATTTTATGTGGTCTGATATACTTAGTTCACTATAAACAATGCTCTGATACCAATCTATCACACCCCCAAACCAGAACAACGGAAACGTTCGGGGGCGGATGACGTCATGTACAGTATCACAACAATTGAATAATAGTAATCAAAGCACAACAACCATCATATTGATAATGTATAGTTTTTACATCTATGTTCAAATCATTGTATATTTGACACCAAAAGTATATAGCAAAAACTAAAAGACGTGACTCTATGATGCTCCGTCTTCTCAAAACCTGTGTGGATACCTGTCTACTGATTCCCTGAGAATACAAGTGGTTTTGAAAAGAGTGTCAACAATTAAGTTGGTGAGTTCATAAGAAGTTTTGTATTAGAAATATGTCTTTTGTTCCTTGAAAATATAAGTGTGTTCTTCCACAAAATCAAATATTTTCTGTTGTAAACGAATTGTAGTCTTAATACCATAAGACCAAAAAGTGTATGCGTTGTTGTACTCTGAAATCGTATAACATAGTTTTAATTCACATAAAACTATAAAATGAATGTTTCCAAAAGTGTAAGTTTCTCTGTATTGGAAAATAGTATACTGTAATTATGCTTGTATGAAACTCTATAAATGTATGTGCATGGCTCCACCAACTGTACTTTAAACTATCATATTGTAGTTTTATTATTAAATAAAACTATTTGAGTTATGTATGTATTCGTACACTAATCGTATTGTTCAATACCAAATTGTGAGTTATTATAACCATGCTTAATGACCTAAGATGGCCTGATACGACGTTCTTCAGGCGTCAAAATTGGTACGAAATTTTGTCACCCAGGCCTGTCGACCTAACTGTAGCTAACATTTTAGGTGTGGGCTTGTCAGTCACGTATAGATCTATACACAAGTGTCATGCTCTCCCTCCAGGATACTTTCTTTGGCACTTAGATAAGTACTTGAAGTGTGTCTCACAAAGCTATATTGACGGTTACGTGTAGAATAATGAAAAGTCACTTTGTAATGAATAAACTGTATGTATGTTTCCTATCATAGTGTAATCGTAGTGTAAATTATTATACTTTTATATAAATATTTTTGTATTGTAACCCTGACTAGTAAATGATACGTATGTGCCATAAACTATACCTATTATAGTTTAATGTGTATGTTCTATTAAGATGAAAACCTTTGTATTTTTAATAACTATGTATGTTTGAAATCGTAAATCTGAGATAAAGATATTCTGTGAAATTTAACGCTTTTGTACAACACTACAAGAAAAATGACTTACAGTCACACCAAAAAAGTGTGACCATATGCATATAGTGACATTTTATTTTTTCACTGGAAGTGTGACGAAAGGTGACGCCATCGTATGAGTCTTATGGTCACTTTATAATGTAGTGTCCGTATGAGATGAAAACATGTGGCCGTATTATAAAAGTGTGGCAAATTTGTACGGAAATTTTTTCCATAAATATCCAATATTGTAGCGTTAAACCGTCAATAGACACATTTATTTAGTAACTGTGGTGACTGTATATCACCAACTTGCGACATTCATGATGTTTTAGTGTAGTTGTTTTCTTTTATATTGTCACACAGTTTAAATTTTGTTAAGACTATTGTGTATCTTTTGTAAACATGTAATTACGGTGAGCATGACCATGTTGGGTAAATGGACACATATAATTAATTCCATAAGTGGGGAATTGCTAATAATTAGTCACAAAAAACAATCAATTGTTGTGACTATAGCCTATCGTACAGAGACACACAATTAAGTGAAATACAATCATAAGTATTATAAAGACACACATTTTGTTTAAATTAAGGACTATTCCGTATCGTAATAAGACTATTGGGTATATTTTAGATACATATAATTACGGTGAACATGACCATGTTAGGTAAATGGACACATATAATTAAATTTATAAGTGACGCTTTGATAGTATTTCGTCACAACAACAATCAATTATGGTTTCTATTGTTAACCATTTAGCCACACGTTAAAAAATGATGTAAAGTAACCATTGTATAATTATAGAGACATTGAAAACCAATAAAACATGGCCAAATTTATTTTAAAGCGTCTTTAATTTAATATTTATTGTTACTTTTTATACAATTTTAGACACATCAAAATAATTTAAATCAAACTAACCAAACCCAACAATATGAAACAAAAGTAAAATTCATAATTTGATATTAATTAGTAATAATTAAAATCCAAATCCATACATTAAATTCCTAATTAAAATACCAAAAAAAAAGAAAATTGTTCTAATTTCAAGAATTTAAATAATGGTAAAAAAATCAAACACATCATAAACCAAAATCTAAACATAACTAGGCATTATTCTTATTTGTATTGCTCCTTGTCTTCTTAAGAAGGGCATCCGATGAGATGTAAGTTGGTTTCCTTTTCTTTGAGTTTTGATGTTGATGTTCTTGATGTGATATAATTTCTGGTACCTATAACAACAACATTGAAACAAAAAAAATTGAGTACATCAAAACCTTAGTATACTACTTAATGAAGAAAATAAAGTGTAATGCAGAAAGTAGTGAACATAATTAAACAAACCTTTGACTCAGGTTGCACAAGGTATTTTGGCCATGGAACAAAACTTTTATATGCATCCTCAACTAATGTGAATTCTCCAGTTTTATGGGGTAGAAATGCTTGTTTTATTACCACTTCATCAATGGAAACTTTATAGCAATCATCTTGTAGAGGAACTCCATGAATGAATTGTCTTTCTGATGATAAGTGAATTGTACCACGAGCAACGATGTGATAGAGTACACTTGATTGGCTACAATGATAAGTAATATTAGAATCAGAAAAAAAAGACAGAAATGTATATTCAACATGTAAAAAACACTTACCTGGTGAAGGGGTTTATTTGGTGAAACTGTTGGTATGTCAGGATTGATAGTGGCAGTCTTAGAGTCAACAGCTTTTCTGGTGGGTTTTGTATTTGCCTAATATAAAGGTTTAAGACATATATGTAAAATTATATTTTCATATAAAAGATAAATTGAAAGTGTTGAAAACTGTAAAGTAAGTATAAACTATTGTTGCAGATTTCATGGAAATCAATTGTGTATCGGGAGTTGCAGTTGTAGAGTTGGTTTGAACTTGTTTCTTGGTGGGTTTTGCAATAACCTAAATAAATTAAAGTCCCAAGTGAAAAAACAGAAATTAGTATCAAAAAAAGTATATCAATGATTATCTTATAAAATGATAACATACTTGTGTTACAGGTTCTGATGGTTGCTTGGTTTTGAGACTAACATGAGTTGTTTCACTACTTTCAACAATCTTGTCACTTGAAATACCCTAGCAAATATAAAGAAACATGGAAAATGTCTAAAAAATGCAATTTACAAGTAACATTGAAAATACATGTTGTTAATAAGATTACTTACAACAGTATGAGACAGATTTTGAAAGTTAGCTCCTTTTGCATTAAGATGAGCCAAAACTAGCTTTAGTGTTTGACCTTGTTCATTAACCTTTGTAGACAAAGCCTTGAGTTCGACATCTTTTTTCTCAAGATCAAGTTTTCCATTATGCAGTGCAACTTTAAGATCTTTAATTTCTTCCTTAGATGATCCTTTGCTGCGACATTGAAATATCTGTTGTAAGTGACTCCTGTGCCTACACCCTTTAAAAATCCTCCCGTTTCCTTGCCAAAAACTAAGGTCATGGCATCCGTGCCTGGTTCAACATTAACTTGTCCTTCTTTTATCTGCTTTTCTTGTTCCATCTAGCACACAAAATATTAATAATTATTGTCCTAATAAAACTGATTAAAATCTTTATAGTAATAGTAATAAAAAAGTTTATTGAAGTTACTAGTTTATCCGCCATGAGTTTAACATCTTCATCCTTAAATACTCCTTTACTTTCACGTCCTTTACACCACATAATTGACCTTGGGGGCAGTTCTTCCTTTGAAATCACTTTCTCTTCAATCTTGATAAAAAAAATTAAATTGTAAACAATATAAAATAAAATTCTGTTAAGTAGCATACTATGAAGGTAATATAATGGATCATATAGCTAAAAACAAAGCTTACCAACTTCCTCCTAAGAGTAATATACCCCCTCGTCCCATCCGATGAGCGTACTTTGACATCTTGCGCGCTTTGACTGTCTTTTGTGACACAACCTGTCTAAAAAAAAAGATTTGCCAAGCACTTTTTGGTAATTTTATGATAAATGAATGAAGAAGTTTTGGGAAAAAGTTGTAACATTAAACTCCTTAGATTGCGTATATGTCACAAATTTGTTCCAATCATCTTTTTCAGTAATTATTGCCCGATATCGAACAGGGATTTCTCCAAGCTTTTTGGAATTCCCTAGATGTGGCTTGATGTAAGCTGCATACAATTTCCTTCTGAAGTTTCGTAGAAGGATACCAAGCCTATTCATCACAAATCTTTTTCCAGTTTCATCAACTTTAAAATAGGGCTAAAATGAAACAATAATGAATTTGTTAGTATTTAATACATGATTTGTAAATAAAATATGAGATGCAGTTAAAAAAATTGAAAAAAATATTTACTGTAATCTCTTCCCAAAGTTTGTCCTTCACTTCCGGTTTTACTTTCGTCCAGCAAAGAGCACTTAATCCCACCTTCTCGCAGACAAGATATCCCAAATAACTAACAAACACTGCATTATTCTTCCCTGTAAACTTACCGAATTCATCAAACTTCACACGTTTTTTTCTACCACCATAATTGACATACTCGGTCTTCAGCTTTGGCAATCGAGTCAGTCCCCTCTTCCTAGCTGACCTTGTAGGAACCTTGCTTTGCATTTCTTCTTCCGAATCTGAATGGCTATTGTAGTCATTGTCATTATTTTCACCATCCTCTGTCTCCGATTCATAAAATTGTGTTCCATCATCTTGCTCATATTCCATATCATAGTCAGGCATATCCTCATGTTGTTCCTTGTTCACCTCCATGATTCTTCTGTTGACATGAAACATATGAATTAAGTTTGATTATTTGTATGTTTAATATAAAGTATGACTAACTTATATTACATACAAAATTTCACATACACATTTCATCGAACAGTTGGTGTGCAACAAGCACAATAATATGAAGAATCAAAAATTTTATGTTTTATGTATAATCCCCTAATCAATACAATCAATAACATTGACACCATATACAGAGAATATACTTACAGTAGAAATGTGTGATGAATGTTGTCGAATGATGAACTGAAATATAATCCAACTGGGATCGATATAACCTAGAGAAAAACCACACAATGGTTGAAAAAATCAAAGTCTTTTAAATAATACATTGTTAGTACGTCCTAATTTTAAGGGTGGTTACCAAATTTACCGGATTTTCCTTCATCTGATGGATTGATCTTCATAGTTTTGGCGGTGAGATAGATGAATACTTCCCGCGTTGATTTGGAGCCCAAAACAAAATGGAAAAAATGTTTGCCTCCCATTATATTTGCTTAATTTTGATTGACGAATTCAAATTTTTTCCAAATTTTGATCTGATACTGAACTCAGACGATGAGAAGCATAAATCGTGGTTTGGAAACATGTTCTGGCTTTTGGAACATTATTACGAGTTATTAGATATAAATAGAAATGTTACAACTTTGGTCCTTGTAAATTAACAATTTTACGTTAGTATACAACTATATCACTATTGGAAATGAAAAATATTTAACATTTAATTATGTATATACAATGGGATAATAGTATAATAAAACGAAAATAAGAATAAGGTCTAGTTAGCGTACTAATTTTTCCGTGTGAATACTTTGTTAAGATTTTTTATTTTATTTTATATTAAGTAAGAAAAAAAATCCATACACCTATTATAAACCCATTTTGGTCCCAAACCATTACCAACACCCCTACATAACCTAAGGATGGTCGACCATTACCAACACCCGACCACCTGCAACCCATACCCGTATTAGAAACCCATTTTGGTCCCAAACCATTACCAACACCCCTACATGACCTAATGTTGGTCAATCCGTACCAACACCCGACCACCTGCAACATATACCCGTATTAGAAACCCATTTTGGTCCCAAACCATTACCAACACCCCTACATGACCTAATGATGGTCAACCATTACTAACACCTGACCACCTGCAATCCATACCCGTATTAGAAACCTATTTTGGTCCCAAACCATTACCAACACCCCTACATGACCTAATGATGGTCAACCATTACCAACACCCGACCACCTGCAACCCATACCCGTATTATAGACCCATTTTGGTCCCAAACCATTACCAACACCCCTACATGACCTAATGTTGGTCAACCCGTACCAACACCCGACCACCTACAACCCATACCCGTATTAGAAACCCATTTTGGTCCCAAACCATTACCAACACCCCTTCATGACCTAATGATGCTCAACCATTACCAACACTCGACCACCTGCAACCCATACCCGTATTAGAAACCCATTTTGGTCCCAAACCATTACCAACACCCCTACATGACCTAATGATGGTCAACCATTACTAACACCCGACCACCTGCAACCCATACCCGTATTAGAAACCCATTTTGGTCCCAAACCATTACCAACACCCCTACATGACCTAATGATGGTCAACCATTACTAACACCCGACCACCTGCAACCCATACCCGTATTAGAAACCCATTTTGGTCCCAAAGCATTACCAACACCCCTACATGACCTAATGATGGTCAACCCGTACCAACACCCGACCACCTTCAACCAATACCCGTATTAGAAACCCAATTTGGTCCCAAACCATTACCAACACCCCTACATGACCTAATGATGGTCAACCATAACCAACACCCGACCACCTTCAACCCATACCCGTATTAGAAACCCAATTTGCTCCCAAACCATTACCAACACCCCTACATGACCTAATGATGGTCAACTCGTACCAACACCCGACCACCTTCAACCCATACCCGTATTAAAAACCTAATTTAGTCTCAAACCATTACCAACACCCCTACATGACCTAATGATGGTCAACCATAACCAACACCCGACCACCTTCAACCCATACCCGTATTAGAAACCCAAATTGGTCCCAAACCATTACCAACACCACTACATGACCTAATGATGGTCAACCATAACCAACACCCGACCACCTTCAACCCATACCCGTATGTGTTTCTTAATGTCATGAATTACATTTGTAGCGATAATATTTTTCCTTCTTTTAACATTTAATGATCTTTATTTTTGATTGTAGAAGGGAAAGGCCAAACCTTCATCCTAGCGTTACGTGGAGAATAAGAAAATGACAAAAAATGACGATGTACTTTCCTTAATATTTTTTTACCATATTATACCATTAAACTATTCTGGTGTAATATTGTTATAACTCAAAGTTATTTTTTTTTTCAGTTTTTTATTGTAATGGTGGATGACATGTTATAACATAAACTGCATGTTATAGTAATGTACTTTCGTTATGCAATGTTAGACAAAGTTGTATTCTTTTCATTTATTTATCATACTATTCTGTTAAAATAAGTTGTATTCTTTTCATTTTTAATGGTCTCTGATCTGGTGCAATTAAAAGAATAGATTACAAAAAGAGCAATTTGGTCCTTTCTTATAGCTCTTATTCAACACAACTATATTGTTATTTTTTTTGTTTTTATTATTTTTAGTTTTTTTTTGTTTTCTTCAGAAATTGTTTCTAATTTTACAAAACTGCAATTCATTTTTTTTCATTATTTTATACAACCCTTTAATTGCAAAATAAGCAATGTACTTTTGTAAAATGCCATGATTGAACTTTTTGTTCATTTTTAATTCTGCCAAATGATATCAAAGATAATTATGGTCAAATTTAAGAGTCTTCTAAATACAATAGTACAACCAGAATAAAGATTACATATGTGTCTATATTTACATATAGACACATATAATAGTTGTAATCGTAACTAAATGGTACCTACACACACAATATTTGTCTCTTCTTAAAGCCAATTCATAATATTTTGACACACATAATAAATGATACATGACCATAAGTAACCAATACTAACTTGTTTTAATTTCTTGCGTTAACTAAGTACAACTAGTACAGAACCGCCCTATTGACACACAAATATTTAGTGTGACCATATGTATCACCTTTTAGCTACTTTGTCTGTTATGTGGCTAAATAGGCACCAGGTTACAAACACACATAGAACTAACTCATGTCACGATACGTTAATCTACTGTCTCTCATAAAAAAAATATGACAATCTTAATCGATACCGGTGGCTGATTGTGACTTATGGCCTCAGTGGTCGAGTGTGACTAATATTTGTCACATTTGGTATATAATTAAGTGTGGTTAAAGTTTTGATTATCTATATAATGGCCACACAAACTAATTTAAATGTATCCAAAAACAGTCTCTAAATTTTTTTAGTGACCTTTGGCCACACTTTTAATAAAAAGTGTCACAGACCGTTTTTCAGAAAATGTGACCGTAGGTCATTTTTATACTAGTGCAACCACTAATAAAATAAGTTGCGAAAATATTCTTTTTGTTTAACGTGTTGAAATAATTTTTATACTTATATATAAGGCATATACAATTAAGATTGAAAATACAGTCGAATAAATGATTCTACCCTAAGCCCACAACCAAACAAGGAACAGGAGTTAAGGCGAAGTCATCAATTCTAAGCATGTAGAATCTTTATATATATATATATATATATATATATATATATATATATATATATATATATATATATATATATATATATATATATATATATATGGTAAGAACGACAATTTAAAATAGTTTAGATATTAAGACAAGCTTTCTTGTGCTTTACTTGTATCCCCCCCCCCCCACCTAAAAGATGGAAAATCGTGAAAAGCGTAGGGGTATGAACTCACATCGGGTGTGTGTTCTTCATTGGATATGAAATGACAGCGATAATCCTAGGGTTAGAACTCGTGTAAATAATCGTATCCTAATAATATTTAAACACGTAATATAGTTTGTGAATTAGTGAAATGTTAATTTAAGTGTTTATATAACACTAGATTATGTAAGAAAACTTACAATGTTTTCTTAGAAATCAAACTATGTAAAATAGTTTCCTGGGAAAATTTGGTTGATGTTCTTGAGAAGTTTGAAGATTTGAAGGTCTACTGGGAAATGATATGAAGATATGAAGACGTGACTATGGGTTTTGAGAGAACATGTGGGATGTTTTTGAAGTGAAAATGAGATTTATGGACATTAATTTCGGTTGAGGCATATAAATATGGGGTAAAAGTGATGGGATGTTTACATTGGGATGTGTATTTTATCCCTTTGGAATGTGTGCCACCTATTAAAGTAAGTTTTTTTGGTTTAACCCCCACCGAAATCCCTTGATTTCGGTCCTAAAGACCAACCGAGAACTAGTTTTCGGTCCGAAGGTGGTCCTTCCTCGCATGATTTCGGTCTTGACCAAAAAGTGATTTCGGTCCAATAGTGGGTCCTCGCATATTTCGGTTAGGCTTGATTTCGGTCTACTTTTTGTTTCACAAATTGTGTTTTCGGTTTTCGTATGGAATTTGAGTCCTAAAACCAAAATCTCCATTATAAAATGAATTTTTCATAATTTAATTTAAACTATTAGACTTTTTTTTGCAACATTGACTTTTGGTTTGACATTGTTTGACTTTTATTGACTTGAAATAACCGGTTGTTACACTCTAAATCACCTTCTCAAACTTATGCACTCATTGATCGCTAAACAGCGCCACTAAACCCACTAAAGCAATTCCTAGGCTCTCCTAGGTTCCGGACCCCACCCTACCGTCAGCTGCTGAACGACTCATATCATGTCCACTAACTCCCTCATGAATATAATCACATGTAACAGAGATAAGATAATCCTTCGAGTAAAAGACTCAACCCTAGAACGGTTGGACTCAAACGCGAGCTGTGCAATAGGTTCAAATCTATCACTCCGAGATTATTTAACCAACGCAACATGTGACTTAGCTTATTCACTTAGTAGTTGATCCACATCACTAAGAGTCCCACAAAGCACGAAGAAAGCAACATTCGGGCAATGGAAAATCTAACCAGCATATTACTAATCAAGCCATTCTATCCACTTATCTAAAAGCCATACTAGCATGCAATCCTAAAAGTTCATACAATCAGGCATATAAAGGCATCTCTCCTAGCATAAAATCCTGAGCAGATCCTTAGCCCTAATATAGCATGAAATTCATAATCATCATATCATATAACATAATAAACATGTATAGGTATGTTGGGAACCACTTACTTGAGCTCGGACAATTGCACGCATCACACCCCTTTCTTTGATTAGAACTCCTTTAATAAAATATTTATTTTATGAAAAATTTACAAAACCCACAGTTTGAGTTTAGGCACACCCAAGAGTATGCTCGAATCCTTCAAACCAAGGCTCTGATACCAACTTGTAACACCCCAAAATATGAAGGTAAATTAAAACAACCAAAACACCCATTTATCATTTACTCAAACACTTAAAGGTATTGTATAATAAAAACAGTTATCAGAGTACAATCCCAAAATCACAAGGTTGTGGAAAATATTGTCGTATGCGTTGCGATCAAGTCGGGCCCTTCCCTTTCGAACCGGAAGTACCTGAAACCATAACCAACAACTGAAAGCACAAAGCTTAGTGAGTTCCCTAAAATACCACATACAATACATATCATATATATCATACTTATCATACATGCGATAGAAGGTGCTATGTGCCAACCATAGTCTTGTCATTATGCCACGAGCCGTATCATGGTCTTTTCTTGCCAGGACGGGGTCCAAAACCCTGGGTCTTACGGACAAGTTCCAGGAGCCACCTCCTGGTCTTCCATGAAAGCATCACAAAGACAACTAGCATACAATCTACAAATACCTATCTAATTAACTGCCAAAGTCCAAACTCTAGTCTTGCATACAGATTTGCCAGGAGCCACCTACGGGTCTTTCATACAAATGCCAAGGGCCACCCCCTAGTCTTCTAATAACATAACCCAAAAGGCTCGACATTGGTGCCTTCAACCCATATTACAATGATAAGACTCACCTCAGACAGCTGGAACCCACGGATAAAAATCTGACTACAGATCCGCTAAAATACATGCGCTATCAAATACCAAAATGACAACCCATTAATACTTAGATCCTGACTCACACTAAGAGTCCAAATTAGGATAAAAGACCTTTTTACCCTTCTTGTAACTTGGCCCAAGGCCAAGGCCCAATCCAAATGTCCAAAATCCCAAAATCCAATATAAGCATCTAAGGCCCAATTTTCCAAATTGGCCCAATCCCTTTCATGGGCCTTTTCCCAAAAAGTCCGACAAAATCTCAACAGCCCAACCCATGAATTCGGATGGCCTAAAATGGCCCAAGACAACCAAGCCCTCTCCAGCACAAAACTGAAGCCCAATAGAAAGCCAACATGTTGAGTACGTTGGGCGTAGTCAGCCTGTACATGTAGTGTACAGCTTAAAAGGCTTGTACGCGCAACGTACAAGCTTGTACGCCTAAAGTACTCACCCGCTTGGCTTTCCCAATTCAGCTCTTAATCCAATAAGACTTCGATCCAAACTCGGATCTGATTTCCCAAGGTTGTTAATCACATAAAGTTGCCAACTTTATGTGCATGCATGGCTAAATGGGGCTTTAGAGCTCAAAAGAGCTTAATAAATGACTTAATACATGCATGTAACCAAAAATCCCATAAAGCTTGCACCTTTATGCTTAAGGAGTCTATAATATGCTCAGATATAAAATAATAAGTCCTTAAAACGTCCAACTCCTCATACCAACCCAAAAGTGACCAAAAGCATAAAAACTAAGATATGATCACATCTAAGCATGGAGAAGACAAGATGTGAAATTGATATGTAATGCCCGTAGATCCGGGCTAGTCAATTTAGAGACGATAAGCATCAAAAATGACTTTTTGATGGAAGATTATTTAGAAGGATTAATCTTAACCAAGTTGTAGTATATGTCTCAAGGTTTCTGGATATCTAAAGAATGCCGAAATCCGAGTTATAACGAAGAAGTTATGACCTGTCGAAGTTTCGCGACAAACCGGCACGGTGCCGAATGTTTTCGTAAAAAGTGAGTTTTTAATAAACTACTTTTTAGCCTTAGTGATCTAAACGAAACTCGTAGTATTCGTTAAACCGAGAAGTTCGATAAAAAGAACGCCCAAATCTAACTGCGTATGAGGAAGTTATGATTTTTCGAAGTTTCAGCTTAGCAGTAGACAGCTAAAAACTCGAATTTTAGATCGAGTGATTTTTAGCCGACACAAACTAAACGAGAATCGAAGGTCTCGTCAATAGTAGTACAACGGTAAAAGTCTAACGAAAACGGACATCAGATGAAAAAGTTATGAATTTTTAACGGATTTCCTGTCCTGGTCTGTTAAAAATAATAATATAAAAATTAAATTCAAAATTAGCCGACGAAGTCTAAACGAAAGTTGTAGATCGTAATTTTACCTACGCGTGCATATAAAGAACGTAAAAAACGGAGCTCGTACGCGAAAGTTATGATTTTCGCAAGTTTTTGGCACAAAAATCAAGAAAATGTGGAAAACCGGGAAATTTCGCTGAGTCACCTCGGACACGTCATCCCTCGCATGCGAGGCCTCCACATGGCACCTCCTGATAGGACCGAGCTTCGCGTGTCGTCTTCTGATTGGACCAAGTCCGCGGTCCACTCGCATTCAGACAGCCTCGCAGGAGACACCCCGCGGATGCTCCTCGGACACCCCTTCGCATGTGTGTACTCTTCTTATTGGACCGAGGTTGCTGACCAATCCGAAGCTCGCAGCTGTCCATCCGAGCCTCGCCCTGCTGCCACCTGGTCCGAGCCTCGCAGACGCGTGCCTCCCCCTCCTTGCTTCGGATCCAACCCTCGCGGCTATATATAGTGGTGGCTGCGAGACTTCCCGGGTAGAATTCCGAAATTTGTCACTTTTCACCCATTTTTCATCTTTTTTATCAATTTGACTTCCCCTGAAGCCCCGATATCATTTCTAAAGCCCGAAATACGTTCCGAAGTTCCCGAAGACCCATGAAAAATTATCTTTTCGGTTTTGAAGCCCGACCTTTCGCAGAGCCCGGTTTCTCAATAAATCTCCCGGTTTTATTAGAAACGATCGTTTTAGGCAATGAAGTGCTGCCCGATTATCGTTAAATCAAGTGAGTGTGTAGTCACTTTCACCTTACACATATATATAAAGTATTTTATTTAAAATACGTGCTTTGTGTAAATATATTAATTGTTTAATTAAGGTGACTGTTGAATAGATGTTTTATACAAGTTTTAAACTGTGTATGTATTTTTATCTACAAATATGTTGGGTAAAACATGGGTAGATAAATTAGATGATGTGTGATGAAATAAAAGTGATGAGAGATATCGATGTTTAAGATGATCTAGTCATCTAGTAGAGTATAGACAACGGCCACAGACTATTTTAGATAGTCCAGTGGAACGTTAGCAGACTTGTAATCGGTAGGTATGTTTGAACTATATGTTCATAAGGTGTTCTCGAACTATATGTTCATTAGGTGTTTTTGAACCATATGTTCATCCGTTAGTTCTTCTTTTTGACACTATTACGTGTCGGGGTACGGGAGCGTACAGGAGTACTTTATTAGTATTTTCCTTATACTTTTATTTTGAAGAGCTTTGGAGTCTTTGTTTCTTTTATGAAGTGATCGGACGAGCTTCATGAGTCAGTGATATAGATCATGAGTCAAATAGTGGGTGTGTGATGAAAGGTGAGTTGGATTGATGAGATGATCAGTGATATAGATCATGAGTTGAGAGTGAGTGGTGAAATATGAGAAAAGCCATACCCAAACGTTGGCGTGAGTGGTGCAATATGAGAAAAGCCCTTACCCAAACGTTGGCCCCCGTCATTCAGCAGAGTATGGATGACAACCATGGACTATTCTAGACGGTCTGTGGAACACTAGCAGGCTTGCAACTTGTAAGTGGATGAACTATATGTTCATCAGCTGTACTCTAAAAACCCATTGACATGTATTGCGGGGTGAACTCCCGTGGGAAATACCGTCGATAAATAAGAGCTATGGACTTAGCATATGGAAAACCCATTGACATGTATTGCGGGGGGAACTCCCGTGGGAAATACCGTCGATGAATAAGAGCTATGGACTTAGCATATGCAAAAATCCACTGACATGTATTGCGGGGGGGAACTCCCATGGGAAATACCGTCGATAAATAAGAGCTATGGACTTAGCACATGGCGACGATGTGACTTCGTGCCTATTTGACATAAATTGCTGAAGGAAAGCAATGTTGTCACCCCGATGTTTGTCTTATTTGACATATATTACAGAGGGAAGCAATGTTGTCACTTTATAGGTTGATTTATGTTAGGATGTCTTGTTTGACATAAATTGCTGAGGATAGCAATGCTGACACCCCTTGTGAAAATCTTTAGGCTAGGTCCCTTGTGATAGTTGTTTTAGGAACGTAAAGTGAGGATAATGGGAATGGGTAATTAGGGTTATTTTGATTGATGAAATTAATAAATTTATTGTTGATTGAGAACTTAATAAGTTTATTAATTATTGTGGGTTGAAAACCCTATATGCTCACCAGGCTCCCAAGCCTGACCCACTCAGTTTAATTGTATCACATGTATCGATACGAAGTTGCTTTACACTGAGAGATTAAAAGAGAAGTAGATGACTAGTGTAAATGAATGTAAGTTTTGTTTATGCTTATGTTTTTGTATTGACAATGACATCCCAATGGTTTAAATGAATAAAATACATTTCTTCGGAAATGATTTGATAACATATTTATTATGTTTTTCTGGGAACAAATTCCGCAACACTTTTAATCAAATGATTACTCTGAAATTATTATAAAAACATAAATTAAACCGGTCTTTTCTGTCCGTGAAATTGGGGATGTCACATGATACCTCAAAAAGCTTGCAACAAGGGTGATGATTCTGGATCTATAACCTTATCACCAAGTAAAGCACCTTAAATCTTCTTTACTTCCTTCACAATGAGCAAAACAACCACCAAATTCTTCTTAAGGACTCACATGCACAACAATGGAGGCTAAGGTTCGATTTCTAGGGTTTTGGAGGCTTAGAGACTGGTAAAGAGGCCAGCCCTAATGACTTAAGGTGTTTATATAGGGTGCAAAACCCTAAATTAGGGTTTCCGTTTTCTCCTTATACGCCATACGTACTCCTCGTACGCCCAGCGTACAAGGCTTCGGACCCTGGACCAACATCCACTAGTACGCTAAGTGTACACATGACGTACCCCCCACATACTAGCTTCTCAGCTAGTACTATAAGTGTTGATACAAAAAGTGACCCTCTTTAGCTAAGGAACCTCAATCTGGATTGTAGTCGATATCGCAGTTGGAGTTGATACCATAGGAGAAGATGTCTACCGCAATAAGAGAAGTTTCGTAGAACCACGACCACAACCGCAGTGAACCGCAACCGCAATAGCTACCACAGAAATGAAGATTTCATGAAGATTTGTTTTGTTTTATTACTGACTTAGCGTACACACTTTGCATTATCTAGTGAACCTTTGATGGTCACTGAAGTCAGTAGTTTAATAGTTGTTTATTTCAGTATGTAACTTTTTGGGACTCTATAAATAGAGTATCCAACTTCATGTAATCTGGAACTTCACGATCTTTCTGAACTATCATTGCAATATAAAGATCTTTCATCTGTATCTATTATCTTCTGATAAACCGAGTTCCTCTTCACCTTAAGTTGTTCGCATTTACTAACTTGTGTTTGACTGCAAACCCTGTTATGAATCAACTTGGTGTCTACTTGATATAACTTGTAGCCATTTATATTTCCGTTACATTTCCACAATTAACAATCTAACACTCCTAACTTATTATTGTTGAGCTAATGTGATCGTTGAGATTAACTTATTCTGCAACTTATTATCTTGTACTAACGTTTGTTCAAGTGTTTCTTAAAGGTTTTTCTCTCAAAAATTGGTATCAGAGCCAAAGTGGTTGCTTTTGAAATAAAACTCTGATTTTGAAAAGCCTTCTATACCACTGAAGCTCATTCTTAAAAAAATCAAAAAATTTCAAAAAAAGGAAATATGGCACAAGCTTTGTCATTGAATGTTTCCAACAGTGTTGGAGGCTCGAATAGAGCTCCAATAATGGTTGCAAATGAATACCACCATTGGTCTCATAGAATGGAAAGGTATCTCAAGAGGCTCAGTAGAGATGTATGGAGGTCTATGGAAGAAGGACTCCATGTCCCTGTTCTTACTCCCGTTCACCCAGATGGTGCTTAGGCACGACTAGGTGGAGGTCTAGCCGCAATGAGTCGACCAACTAAAGATGATCTTGACAAAATGGAGAATGATGCCATAGCCTTTTATGAAATCTCTTGCGGGGTTGCTCCAGATAATTTTGACATCATGCAAGTCTGCCAAGGAGATATGGGATGTGCTCAAGAATCTTTACCAGGGGTCAGAACAAGCTCAAGATAAGAAACTCACCACAACTCTCAATGAGTTTAACAACTTTAAAGCTCTTCCTGGTGAAAGTCTTGATGATTCGTTCAAATGATTCAATCTCATCATCACGAAGTTATCAAATACTTGTACAGTTCGAAGTAATCATGAAACAAACCTACAATTTCTGAACGGTTTGGGAAGACATTGGTCTACAACGAAGATGATTGTGCAAGGGGATAGAAAGATTCATACTTTATCATTGTTCAAGCTATATGGAGAACTTCAAGAATAAGAATCAACTATGCTAAAAGCTTGTGCAGATCTGGGTGGACCACATGCCCTGATAGCTCAGACTCCACAAGTCAAAACTCAACAATATTCATATCCCACGGAGTCATCCTACCCACTATCATATGACAACCCACCACAGTCATATGAAGTTGATGCTGAAATCGATGACGAAGAACAATGTCAAAATGTCATCGTCTTGGTCAGACAAAAATCCAACAAGCTACCACCACCATCATTTCGTAAAAATCAGCAGTTCACCAAACCACCTTTTAACCGCAACTTCAATCCACAAAATAACCACTCAAAATATCTCAGAAACCCTCACCATTCATCCCAGACACAGAATGTACATCATTCCAAAGCGGCACCGCAGTCCAACAAACCATCAGACTCCGATACCTCAACTGAACACAAAAATGAAGTCATTATCTTCCATAAGTGTCATAAAGAGACTCACTTTTCCAAAGACTGCAAAGCAAATGTGGTTGAGGACAAGGCATTTTACCTTAGAATGGCCCAAGAGATGGAGGAGAAAGAAAAGGCAAGAGCTTATGTTCCTCAAGTAAAGAGGGATCATCAAGTGTGGTCATCCGGAGATGAGGATGAAGAGTTTGACAACAACAAGAGAAAAGGGAAGATCTGCATGGCTGCAACTACTAAAGAGGACGGATCGACGAATTTGCAAAAGAATTACTGCTACATGGCCAAATATGGCACTCTCAGCATCGTCGAACAGGTAAAAATATGATCCATTCTAATAATTACAGCATGCATGATTGTGAACCATACTTAGGGGGTGTTTGGCTTAGCTTTTCACAGCCCAAAAGTCCTTTTTGGAAAAGTTACAAAAAGTCAGGTTTTCCTGACTTTTCCAAAAAGTTCATTTTCCTTGTATCAAAACTCCAAAAGTAGCTTTTAAAACTAGTTTTGCTAAACATCTTTTTCTTTTTTTTCTTTTCCAAAAAGGACTTTTGGCTGTGAAAAGCTAAGACAAACACCCCCTTAGAAAGACTTAATGACATGTGTGTTGCCGTCCTTTCGCACTACAACAAAGCACTAGATGAAAATAATATAGCGTCCCAAGAGCTATATCACGTGAGAGGAAGACTTGAGGATAAGAGAATTAAGGTTGCCATGTTAGAAAAGGATTTGTTGTTAGAAAAAGATGTTAGGATGTTGAATGAAACTCAGTTAGATATTGCTTTAAATCAACGGGATCTTGCCCGGAAAGAAATTGTACGTTTAAATCAATTAATAGAAAAGCATTTTAATGAGACTGAAGCAATTGAAACTTTAGTTAACAATGGGACCGTAGACAACACCTATAATTGGGGATGGTCCAATGGGTACTCAACCGAAGAGAGCTCTACTCTCCGGTTCAATGTTGATCGTCCATACGTCCCACCGGATCCTGAGTTTCATAACCCATTCAATGACAAAACATTCCCCGAAGACATAAGATGTCATTTCGGTAGACTTCATGAACTGAGTAACAACTGTGTAATTGAGGAAATTCTACCCGAATGCTCGGGTAATCCAAGTGATCAATTACCCATCATTGGCACAATTTGTCCCGATTCTCTGTCCACTTCAGATGTAGATGAAGAAATCATTTTGGAAGGACCAGAAATAGTTGTAAATTGTCCATCCTTGCCTTCCATAAAATGTCCCAACAAAAAACCATCCTTGACATACTCGGCGGTAGTGCAGTCATATGTACCGCAGATCCCAGTCAAAAGCACAGTGACTATTCAGCCCATTCTTCACGAATTTCCAATTGAAAATTTTGAATTTGGACAAAGTTCTAAGAGTCCTGAACTTTCGAGTTCTGATGATTCAAGTCCACGTTTTACAACTCACTCAAAGATTTTCAAGAGACCGCAGTTAAATGTCTCTGATTACGGTTCTCCAAAGACTCAAGCAAAATTGGCTTTAAAAGAGGAAATCAGGTTCCGATGTAAAAAGGGGGAAACTGATTTAAAAAATAAAACTTTCAAACAACTCAAGGTTTCAAATCAAAAGAATTTTGAAAAATCCATCACTGCCAAAAATCTTTCAAAAAATATTGCAGTCAATGGATTTTACCAACTCCTGAACCTTCAAAAACACATCACTTTGTCATCAGGTCAAAACCTAATACCAGTTCACGTGACAAAACTGTGACAAAATCTTTTTCAAACAGTCCTGCAAAATCTCAAAAGAAAGTCACGTCTTTTCAACAATATTCCTTAAACGATCCAAAGTGGAAGTGTATTTTACCAACTCCTGAACCTTCAAAAACACATCACTTTGTCATCAGGTCAAAACCTAATACCAGTTCACGTGACAAAACTTTTTCAAGTCGCAAGGTCACTACAACCAAACATCACCCAAGGACCGGTCACAAGTCTCCAACTACACCGTCCGGACCGTTGACAAAGTATGGTGTCTGGATAAACGAGAAAAATCTCTCCTTTGGTTTTTACCCACTAAAAATGTCACATCCAACCCAACCTCGTAACACCCCAAAAGTTGTGAAACACCCTGGACTAGGTTCAAAAACTAAAAAGCAACCTGTTCCTAAGTCCCACGTTCACACATCCATTAAGAAAATTTCTCATGTGTCCCCGGGCTCCAAACTTGTTTGGGTGCCCAAACTAACCCTTTAATTTGCAGGCGATGTGAAAGGAGGAACAAGAAGAGGAGTGGTTAATCGATAATGTCTACTCCTTGCACATGACCGTTGTGCCTAGCTTGTGAGTGTGCAAAACAAATAAAGGGAAGTCATCCTCTGATTGTCGATTCTTCAATCGTTGAACATATAGAGCTACTTCATATTGATCTCTACGGTCCATCTACCATAGCCAGTCTTCATCACAAGAAATATATTCTGGTTATAGTTGATGACTTTACTCGCTTCACTTGGTTTTTCTTATTGAGACTCAAATCTGACACACCGTAGATCATGATCAACTTCATAAAAGAAATAGAGTTCCAAATCAAGCTACCAGTAAGAAGGATAAGAAGTGACAACGGAACATAATTCAATAACCAACTCTTTAATAATTTCGTGGTTTCCAAGGGCATCTGTCACAACTTTTCAGCACCCTACACACCACAACAAAATGGAGTAGTAGAGCGAAGAAATCGCACATTGGTCGAAGCAGCTAGATCGATGTTGAATTTTGCCAACCTGCCTCTCTACTTCTGGGCAGAAGCAGTGGCAACTGTATGTTTTGTTCAAAACCGCAACATCATTTGCAAACGTCTTATCAAGACTCTGTATGAGGGTCTCAACAACCGCAAACCCAATGTCCGATTCTTCCATATTTTTGGATGCAGATGTTTTGTGATCAACAACAAGGATCATCTTAACAAATTTGCATTGAAATCAGATGAAGACATTTTTCTTGGCTACTCAACCAATAAAGTGGCCTATAGGGTTCTCGTAAGACGTACAAGACTGATAGCCGAAAGCTTCGATGTCAAATTTGATGACTAGTATGTCCGCAACACTGCTCCGTCAACTGAAACGAAATCTATTTTGGAAAGTGATATCCCAGCCTCTTCAGGTCCGTTGAACATAGTTGAAATCAACTATGATGATCTTTTTGATCTCACAGAGACAGCTCATCTCTCCAAAATTCTGGTGTCTCCGGTAGCCCAACAACAACAAGCTGAGGTATCTGGCCCAACCTTGTCTGAAGAATTTTCACTCAACACTTCCACCTCGCCGGTTGAGGGGGAAAGTTCAACTCCGTTGGAAGTGACAAACATTGAGGTTCCAGTACTAGAAGATACAGCTCCGGTTTCTACCCGCGGAGTCACTATCCAATTAAATGTTTCTGAAGACTTTGAGGATGGAGAAGTTGAGAACATTGACACAAGATCAGATTCAAGGGTTATCACTCATTCATCAATCCAGGGGAACCGATGTCACTGGTTCAAGGAGAACCGCCTTCGGTTCAGGGGAAACTCCCATCCTCAATTCAGGGGGAACCTCCTTCAACAGCTGCAGTTCAAATTCCTACAGTCCAAGATACATATGCGGGCTGCTCCCAAGTTGAGGGGGAACTACCTTATCCAACCGCAGAGTCCTCTGACGTTGAACATATTCCCTCAACCGTAGCCGCAGATCACCAACAAACTCGTCTTCACATTTGGACGAAGGATCACCCACCTGGTCAAATCATTGGCAACCCATCATTAGGTATCGAAACTCGATCCTCCAGTGATTTAACTAACCATTGTCACTATGCAGCTTTCATGTCTTCGGTTGAGCCCATAGCTATAAAAGAAGCACTCCTGGAGCCCGATTGGTTTGTTTCTATGCAAGAGGAACTTGCTGAGTTTGAAAGAAATAAAGTGTGGAAATTGGTACCGAAGCTAATAGGTCACACAATCGTCGGTACAAGATGGGTATATAAAAACAAGTTAGATGAATCCAGTATGGTGGTGAGAAACAAAGCCCAGTTAGTTGCTAAGGGGTACAGTCAACTTGAAGGCATTGACTATGATGAAACATATGCCCCCGTAGCAAGAACGTAAGCAATACGTATCATCTTAGCGTATGTGGCACACAAAAACATCAAAGTGCATCAAATGGATGTAAAAAGTGCCTTTTTAAATGGAGAACTGAAAGAGGAAGTTTACATTCAACAACCTACAGACATTGAGAGTCTAGAATTCCCAAACCACTGCTACAAGCTAGAGAAAGTAGTATACGGTCTCAAGCAGGCACCAAGGGCATGGTATGAGACTCTCTCTAAGTTTCTTGTCACGTCTGGATACAAAAGAGGTGTGATTGATCCCACGTTATTTAGAAGAGAAAATGGTAATCATTTGATGCTCGTTCAAATATATATGGATGATATCATTTTTGGATCAATAGATCAGGGTATGGTGAATGACTTTTCAAGGCTCATGACAAGTAAATTTCAAATGAGCATGAATAGAGATAGTAACTTCTTTCTAGGACTTCAAGTGAAACAAGTCCCTCAAGGGATATTCATTCTTCAAGAAAAGTATACTACTGAGTTGCTGAATAAATTTTCAATGGACAATTGCTCCTCAGCCAAGGTCCCTATGGCCTTTGGATAAAAGATCTCAGCTGACCCTACCGGAGAGTAAGTTGACCACAAAACCTATCGAGGAATGATTAGGTCGTTGATGTACCTCACTACAAGCCGACCATATATTTTCTTTGCAACAGGTTTATGTGCTTGGTACCAAGCTGGCCCTAAAGTATCTTACTTGACCGCAGTCAAGCAAATCCTCAAATATCTAAAGGGGAGTAAAGCATTAGGCCTCTGGTAGCCTACGGGAAATGACTTCAGCCTTCAAGCGTTTACTGATACGGATCATGCAGGATGCATATTAGATTGTAAAATCACTTCAGGTCGATGCCAGTACTTAGGAGGAAGATTAGTTAGCGGGTCTTCAAGGAAACAGAACTGTGTTTACCGCAGAGGCGGAATATATGGCCGCAGCCAACTGTTGTTGCCAAGTCCTGTGGATGAAGACTCAACTTAAGGACTACGGTTACAGGATGCTGCGGGTGCCAATTTACTGTGATTCAGAGAGTTCTATAGCAATTTCTCATAATCCTATTCATCACTTTAAGACGAAGTACATTGAACTACGGTACCATTTCATTAAAGACCATATCCTCAAAGGTAACATCGAACTCATTTTTGTGCCCACTCACGAAGAAATAGTTGATGTTTTTACTAAGGCACTCAATGCTACAAAGCTAAATTGGTTTTTGGAAATGCTAGGAATGATGAACACAGGCCCGCAATTCTTTTTGAATTGATAAGTACCGCAGACCACATCTGGTCTCCAAGGGTGAAGGAATTGCTTCTTTTCTTTTCAAATAAAAACTCTTGAAGCACTTTCTTCACTGCGGTTCTAGAATAATATATTCCTCATATTTTCTTTCAGTATACCTAGTATACCGCAATCACATATGATCAATATATTCTTTGGGTCTTTTATCTAATTTATTTCTAATCTTCACGATCAAGTGTTCTTTCACCTAAAGCTACCGCAGTCATACTGCATGCTACCACAGTCACCTGAATCCAACCGCAGTTGCAATGAATGATCCTGCAGTCATAACTTCCCCATTTTTCAGAAATCTTTTTCCTCAACCTATCATATCACCCAGCCGCTGGATGTCAAATCCGTTTCCACTTCCCCATTTTCACAACGGATAAAACGACTCTCACCCCACGTTCAGACGGCGTCTGATCATGGTACTGTTAATGCATTAAATGCTCCTCTTTTCCCAGAAACATTTTAATTTCGATTTATTTTAATTGTTGCTGATAATGGTAAAAACCCAAGGGTTTTTAACTTTAACAGTTGTAATTAAAATAATAACAATGAATTTTGAAATCCGGAGGTATAAAACCTGCAATTCTTTCCAAGATAGCTTTGACGCTATCTGAATACTTACGACGATCTTCATCGTCTCCACCTTCTTGCTAAAACCCTTTTTCTGTAAGTTCTCAAAAACCTTTTTCGTAACAATGGTGAAGTCTGGTATTTCAAGGAAGCAATCAAAAGCTTCAGGTTCTGTTAGTCCTACTGGTTCTGAATCCATCATCA
The DNA here is from genome assembly GCF_052849685.1 of Lactuca virosa. Classification (NCBI taxonomy): domain Eukaryota; kingdom Viridiplantae; phylum Streptophyta; class Magnoliopsida; order Asterales; family Asteraceae; genus Lactuca; species Lactuca virosa. The sequence continues at coordinate 288,173,647 of NC_136430.1, forward strand.
AGGATCAAACTCCATCCATTGCTTTAAGCAATTTCAGAGCCAACTTTGAAGATCATCCTTCTTACAACGAAGCGATAAAGCTGATGATCAAGTTTCTCCCAAAACATTCACTGTATGGCGCTTTCGATTCCTTCACGGAAGCAGTTCCAATGGCGATTGAAACATCCCAAAAATACGGTCCAAAAATTTCATTTTAAATCATTAATAAAACCATAGTTTTCCAAACATCATATAAAATAAACCATAAGTCGTGTATTTTAAAATATCCTAACATCTATCAAAATATATCAGAGTATAAACATCCCAGGCTAAATAAATGGTGTGTGCACTGCAATCATCCCGAGCTCTTCCCCTTGCTACCACATACCATACACATAACATGCAAATAGGAGATACGGGCCCCGCCCACACTCAATGAGATACTTGCCCCGCCCACACTCAGCTACTATGAGATACGGGCCCCGACCACACACAGCTACCATGAGATACGGGCCCCGCCCACACTCAGCTACTATGAGATATGGGCCCCGCCCACACTCAACTACTAGGAGATACGGGCCCCGCCCACACTCAGCTACTAAGAGATACGGGTCCCGCCCAAACTTAGCTAGTCATGAAAATACATACAGTTATCACACAGACAACAAGTATAACTAAGCATATAAATATGTACCATATCAGCTATCTATGAGACATGGCCCCGCCCATGCTCAGCTACTAATCATATCACATATACGGGCCGACCTTGGTGCCATAGACCCGTTCCTACTGAAGGAAACTCACCTCAATGTCGTGAATAGCTGAAAGTCCCTGCTCCGCAACCGGCTATACTCACACCCTATACAGAACAACCTCTTAGATAACATTCCATACTTAAAACCCCTTCACGGGTCAACCTTGGTCAAATTCAAAGTCAAAGTCAAAGTCAACATCTTGGGTTGACTCAACTCGCCGAGTTGGTCCATCAACTCGTCGAGTTCCATGAATCATAAACTCTGAAGTCGCGATCCAACTCAACGAGTTCCTTTCACAACTCATCGAGTTCCTCCTATCTACAGAATCAGGACTTCTCTAGTCAACTCGTCGAGTTTTTGCCTTTAACAGAATCGGGACACTTAGTCCCAACTCGTCGAGTTCCTCTATGGACTCTCCGAGTTTTTCAGTCTGCTGCTTCATCTCAATGGATTAAACCCTTATTCTTCAGATCTAAGCCCTATACTCCACCTATACACTGAAATTGTCCCTTTAAGGGTAAATTTTCTAACTTTACCCGTTAATACCCTCACTTAATGGATCTAGCTAAAACCCTAATTCCTTATAACCTAGATCCTGGTCCACAAGCCACCACTACTCCATACTAAGGCACATACACTAAGATCTGGACCCTAGATACTACATGAACACGTGAAGCTTCCACCTTTCTCCTCATGCATGGCCTTTTGGAGCTTAAAATGCCAAAATGGCATCCTATAGCTTGCATGGGGCTTCAATGGCCATAAAGTTTTCACCTTTATGCCATGAAAGCCATCCATGCTTCCAGATCTGATGGTATACTCACTTGGGACGTCCATTTCCCAAAGTTCATGCTTCTTGGACCAAAAAGCCAATAATATAATAATAAGAACATCTAAGAAGTTATTAAGCAAGTTTGAGACTTGCTTACAAGAAAATGATGAGAATGAAATGGTGTCTCTGGATCTACTAGCTTCCTCTTGAATCCTCAAGCTTCTTCTTTTCCCACAAGCTTCAAACACACAAAAATCTCTCAAGAATGGTTCAAAACTCACACAAAGTATTAGGGTTTCGAGGTTTAGGGTTTGGGACTTGGAGGCGGAAAATGAGGATGGCATAAGGGGATTAAGATGCTTAAATACGGTGCATAACCCCAAAATCAGGTTTTCACTCTGGCAGTCCTACTCGTCGAGTTGAGGCTTCTAACTCGTCGAGTAGACTTCAAAACCCGCGTCCAAATCCAATCCCTACTCGACGAGTTTGGGGCCTCCAACTCGTCGAGTTCCTACATAAAAATGAATAAATTTATAATTTAAATACATACCAGGAACCCGTTGTTACAATTCTCCCCCATTTGTCTCAGACTTCATCCTCGAAGTCTGCTGCCTCGAATAAATCTGGGTAGTGCTCCATCATCTCTTCCTCTGGCTCCCAAGTCCACTCTGGGCCCTACGGTGCTGCCACTGTATCTTCACTAGCTGAACAACCTTGTTCCTCAAGGTTTTCGTCTTGCAATCCAGAACCGCCACTGGACTCTCAATATAAATCAGACTGTCATCAACCTGAATATCCTCTAATGGTACAACCGTTGAGTCATCCACTAAGTACTTCCGCAGCTAGGAAACATGAAAAATGTTGTGGATTTAGCTGAGCTCGGCTGGAAGATCCAATCGATACGCTCCTTGCCCACCCGGGCTATAACCCTGAAAGAACTGATGTACCTGGGCCCAACTTTCCCCGCCACCTGAATCGGATAACACCTTTCCAAGGTGACACCTTCAGGAGAACCATGTCGCCCACCTGAAACTCCAAGTCAGAACGGTGCTTGTCGGTCTAGCTTTTCTGTCGACTCTGAGCAGTCTGGAGCCTGCTCCGGACCTGTTGGATCCTCTCAGTAGTCTTGAGTACCACATGAATACTCCCCATGACCCTCTGACCGACCTTGCCCCAACAGATTGGGGTCCTACACTTCCTCCCGTAGAGCATCTCGAAGGGAGGTCGGTCTATGCTGGCGTGGTAACTGTTGTTATACGAAAATTCCGCTAACAGAAGATACGTATCCCAACTGTTACCGAAATCCAAAACACATGCACGCAACATGTCCTCGAGAGTCTGAATCGTCCTCTCGCTTTGCCCATCCGTCTGTGGGTGGAAAGCGGTGCTAAGTGGAGACAAGTACCCATCTCGTCGTGAAACCGCTTCCAAAATCTGGAAGTAAAACAAACGTCTCGTTCCGACACAACCGAAACTGGCACTCCATGACGTGCCACCACCTCTCGAACATAGATCTCGACTAGCTTCTAAGCCGATATACTCTCCTGGATCGGGATGAAATGAGCACTCTTGTTCAACCGATCCACGATGACCCATATCGAATCCACTCCACGTGCAGTCTTGGGAAGCTTCGTGATGAAATACATAGTGATATCTTCCCATTTCCACACGAGAATCTCCAACGGATGCATCTTGCCGTGAGGTCGCTGGTGCTCGGCCTTGACCTTCCTGCAGGTCAAGCACCGCCCTACGTACCATGCTATGTCAAGCTTCATGTAGGGCCACCAATAATTAGGACGAAGATGCCAATACATCTTTGTCGCCCCGGGATGGATGGAGAATCTCGACTTGTGAGCCTCATCCATTAGAATTTGGCGCACCTCGCCATAGTAAGGAACCCAGACCCATCGATGCAGGATCAAAAATCCACGGCTGTCGTAGTCAAATGAGGCTACCTGACCTACGATCCGCTCACACTTTCGACGCTCTTCCTTCATACCCTCGACCTGTGCCTCCCGGATCTGCTCCAGCAACGGGGTAACCACTGTCATCCTCACACATATGTCTCGTATCGGTGCCGCCATTTCCTTGCGGCTGAGAGCATCGGCCACCACGTTGGCCTTCCCTGGGTGATAAAGGATATCATAATCGTAATCCTTCACCACATCTAACCACCGACGCTGCCTCATGTTCAGATTCGACTGATCCATGAGGTACCTCAAACTCTTGTGGTCCGTGTAAATGGTACAACGAACCCCAAAGAGGTAATGGCTCCAAATCTTGAGGGCGAAAACCACATCCCCCAACTCGAAATCGTGTGTCGGATAATTAGCCTCGTTAGGATTTAGGTGCCTCGAAGCGTAAGCTATCACATGACCCCGCTGCATCAGTACCGCACCCATACCCGTGATCGAAGCGTCACAGTAAACCACAGAATCATCGACGCCCTACGGCAACGTCAGAATCGGTGCCTCGCATAACCGCTATCTGAGAGTCTCGAAGGCTGCCTACTGCTCAGGTCCCTAGTAGAATGTCACCGACTTCTTGGTCAGTCGGGTCAAGGGAACAACAATCTTGGAGAAATCCTGAATGAATCTTCGATAGTAACCCGCCAGACCAAGAAAACTCCGAATCTGAAATGGAGACCTCGGAACCTCCCACTGCATCACGACCTCTATCTTGGTCGGATCGACCAGAATACCCTTCTGGTTGACAAGGTGCCCCAGAAGTTGTACCTCGCGCAACCAGAACTCACACATGGAGAACTTTGTGAAAAGTCTCTCCCTCCTCAGTGTCTCTAGCACCTCCCTCAGGTGCTCCTCGTGCTGCTCTTGAGTCTTGGAGTAACCAAGATATCATCTATGAAGACTATCATAGACCGATCCAACATCGGTTTGCACACGCGATTCATGAGATCCATGAACGCGGCAGGAGCATTGGTGAGCCCAAACGGCATCACCACGAACTCATAGTGACCATAGCGAGTCTAAAAGGCTGTCATCGGCACGTCGTCGTCCCTAACTCGCATCTGGTGATAACCTTATCGTAGATCAATCTTGGAGAACCAAGATGCACCATGTAGCTGGTCAAAAAGATCATCAATCCTCGGGAAGGGATAACGGTTCTTCACCGTTACCTTATTCAGCTCCCGGTAATCTATGAACATCCGATGTGACCCATCCTTCTTCTTCACAAACAGGATCGGGGCTCCCCATGGAAAACTGCTCGGCCTGATAAATCCCTTGTCTAACAGCTCCTACAACTATGTAGACAGCTCCTGCATCTCGGGAGGAGCCAACCGATACGGTGCCTTGGCTATCGGAGCCGCACCAGGAACTAGGTCAATCATGAACTCTACCTGACTCTCTGGAGTACCCCAGGAAAATCCTCCAGGAACACGTCCGGGTAATCCCGTATGATCGGTACATCATGAACTGTCGCCTTGCCCTTATCCCGGGTATCCATAACATAGGCAGCATAACATGTGCAACCCTGGTGAAGGTAGCACCTCGCTCCCGCTGCTGAACATAGGGTTGGTCCACCCTGCAGCCTCTCGCCCTGAATCACTAACCCTCCCCCACTAGGAGTGTGAACTCTCACTAGCTGTTTCGCGCAGTCGATCACTACTCCGTTGGGACTCAACCAGTCCATACCCACAATAACCTTATTCCCTCTCAGGGGAATGGGGACCAAATATACTAAAAACTGCTCATCGAACAACTGCAGTGTACACCCTCGATGAACTCTGGCAACCCGAACAGTCCTATCATCTGCTATCTCTACATCCAGTGGACAATCTAGCTCCCCCGAAGTTCCAACAAATCGCTTGCTCGGCGCGAGCGATACAAAAGATCGGGTAGCCCCCGAATCGAACAATACCAGAGCAGACATACCGTTCACTAAGAATGATCCTATAATGAAACACATAAACATGAGTGACAATAAATATAAATAAAGAGATACGTAGAAGATATATACTCGTAATGACATCAGGAGCTAGACGTGCCTCCTTTGCTATCAACTGGAAGGCTCTTCTCTTCGCAACTGGCACCTTTGTCCAGCCCTGACGGCCGTCTGTAATCCTCAACATAACAAGAGCGGGTGCCTCCACCTTCCCTGCTGTTGCTAAACTCGGACACTAGGACCTCTTATGGCCCTTCTGATTGCGCTGAAAGCAAATCAGATCAGATACTGTGGTGGTGGTGGTAGCGGTGCAATCACTGCTGACATGTACAGTTCGGCTGCACTTGAAGCAGCCCAAAGTACCCGCCCTGAACATGCCCTCATGCATCCTACCACACTTGCCGCAGCGGCCTCGGCCCTGCTGGCCCTTCCCTCGGGAATCTACCTTGGGCTTTTTGCCCGAGCCCTCCACGCTAGACACCGTCTCTGGCTTCCTCTTCCTCTCCATCTCTAAATCAATCTCTCTCTCTCTCTCTCTCTCTCTCTCTCTCACGAGCCTTCGCTATCATATCCTCCAGCGTCTTGCAGTTGGATCGGCCCACAAACTATCTGATGTCGCTCCTCAACATCTCATGATACTGGGCCTTTTTCATCTCCTCGTCCGCCACATACTGCGGAATGAGAAGGTCCCTCCCCCTGAACTTGGAGGTGATCTCCGCCACCATCTCACTCATCTGCTCGAGGTCCTGAAACTCCCTAGCAAGCTGTTACACCTCGATCACAGGTGCAAACTCGGCCCTGAACTTGGCCGAAAAGTCACTCCACGTCATCGCAACTAGAGCTACATCATCTCCAATGGCATGTTCGACCTCCTCCCACCAGTCACGTGCTCTGTCCTTCAGAAGACAGGAAGCAAGTCAGACCTTGTCCCCCTCGGGACATCTGCTCGTACGGATAGCATTGGCGACATTAGCCAACCATCTGCTGCTACAATGGGGTCCCGAGCCCCATGATAGTTTAGAGCTCCACATGCCCGGAACTCCCTGAAAGTCATAGTGCATGCCCCTAGAATGGCCACCACCTCAGTGCGGAAAGTACTCAACCTCTCGTCAAGAATCTCCAGGATACCCTCCTTGATCGTGCCAAAGATCACAGGAGTGTGATCCAAAATGTTGCACGTAATCTCGGATGAGATGAACTCTCTCGTCTGCTCATCAAGTTTCCCGGCTCCAGAGCCCGAGCCTAATCCCTCACCGGCTCCCGAAGTGCCGATAGGTCTAGTGCGTAGCGTCAACATTCTGAAAATACATCATAACAAACATCAGAATACTCATCATAACTCGAGGGATCACATACACTACAAGTTCCCTGGATTCGTCTCAGCCTTACTTGATTCGAGTACGGATCCTCTGCTTTGCGTAGTACGGTCCCATACTACCTTCCACATCTATCCGTACTTTCCTCAAGAACTGCCTCGACTCCACCAAGTCCCCTCTACTACTACTGCTTCATGCGCAAATCTCATCCTAGGCTTTCCCTAGCATAATCTCTGACCCACTCTCCGCCATCAGCTGCATAAGAAGTCCCTGCTACCTTTCCCTAACTGGCTCACGAATACTATTACATATTACTAAGACTAGATAATTCTTCGAATGAGAGGTCCTACCCTATAATGGTTAGACTCAAACGAGAGCTGCGAAATAGAGCTATACCTAACCTTCTGAAATTATTTAGTCCTCGCAATATGTAACTAAACATATTCGTTTACTAGTTAGTTAAAGATAACTAAGACTCCTAAAAGAAAAATGCAAGCAACATTCGAGCATTGAGTATCCATAATCAAGCATATCCTACTCAGGCCATCATATTACTGACTAATCAATACTAGCATACAGTTCAATAAGCTCATACAGCAGGCATATAAGGCATCCTTCCTAGATTCTTAGCCCTAAACTAGCATGCAGTTCTCATAATCATATCATAACATAAACCTGTATGGGTAATTTGGGAGTACTTACTTGAGTTCGGCTGATTGCATGCACCACACCTTTTTTTCGCTATTCAAAATCCTTTTCACTTTTCGAAATTTTTTTTATAAAAATGATTTTCTTTTGATAATTTTTCATACCAAGTCCTCAGTTTGAGTTCAGACACACCCGAGAGTGTGCCCGAATCCCTCAAACCAAGGCTCTGATACCAACTTGAAACATCCCAAAAATACGGTCCAAAAATTTCATTTTATATCATTAATAAAACCATAGTAATACAAACATCTTATAAAAAAACCATAAGTCGTGTATCTCAAAATATCCTAACATCTGTCAAAATATATCAGAGTATAAACATCCTATACTAAACAAATAGTGTGCATTGCAATCATCCCGAGCTCTTCCCCTTGCTACCGGAAGTACCTGAAACCAAAACTGAAAACTGTAAGCACGAAGCTTAGTGAGTCTCCCCAAACTACCACATACCATACACATAACATGCAAATAGGAGATACGGGCCCCGCCTACACTCAATGAGATACGGGCCCCGCCCACACTCAACTACTATGAGATACGGGCCCCGCCCACACTCAGCTACTCTGAGATACGGGCCCCGCCCACACTCAACTACTAGGAGATAGGGGGCCCGCCCATAATCAACTACTAGGAGATACGGGCCCCGCCCACACTCAGCTACTAGGAGATACGGTCCCCGCCCACACTCAGGTACAAGGAGATACGGTCCCCGCCCACCCTCAGCTACTAGGAGATACGGACCCCACCCACAATCAGCTAGTCATGAAAATACATACAGGTATCACACAGACAACAAGTATAACTAAGCATATAAATCTGTACCATATCAGCTACCTATGAGATACGGGCCCCACCCACACTCAGTTACTAATCATATCATATATACGGGCCAGCCTTGGTGCCGTAGACCCATTCCTACTGAAGGAAAATCACCTCAATGTCGTGAATAGTTGAAAGTCCCTGCTCCGCAACCGGCTCTACTCACACCCTATACAGAACAGCCTCTTAGATAACATTCCATACTCAAAACCCCTTCACGGGTCAAACTTGGTCAAAGTCAAAGTCAACATCCTGGGTTGACTCAACTCGCCGAGTTGGTCCATCAACTCGTCGAGTTCCATGAAGCATAAACTCTGAAGTTACAATCCAACTCGACGAGTTCTTTAACAACTCGTCGAGTTCCTCCTATCTACAGAATCGTGACTTCTCCAGTCAACTCGTAGAGTCATCCTTGAACTCGTCGAGTTTTTTCCTTTAACAGAATCAGGAGACTTAGTCCTAACTCGTCGAGTTCCTCTATGGACTCACCGAGTTCTTCAGTCTGCTGCTTCATCTCAATGGATTAAGTCCTTATTCTTCATATCTAAGCCCTATACTCCACCTATACACTGAAATTGTCCCTTTAAGGGTAAAGTTTCCAACTTTACCCTTTAATACCCTCACTTAATGGATCTAGGTAAAACCTTAATTCCTTAGAACCTAGATCTTGGTCCACAAGCCACCACTACTCAATACTAAGGTACATCCACTGATATATGGACCCTAGATACTACATGAACACGTGAAGCTTCCACCTTTCTCCTCTTGAATGGCGTTTTGGAGCTTAAAAGGCCAAAATGGCATCATATAGCTTGCATGGGGCTTCAATGGCCATAAAGTTTGCACCTTTATGCCATGAGAGTCCTCCATGATTCCAGATCTGATGGTATACTCACTTGGGACGTCCATTTACCAAAGGTCATGCTTCTTGACCAAAAACCCAATAATATGATAATAAGAAGATCTAAGAAGTTATTAAGCAAGTTTGATACTTGCTTACCAGAAAATGATGAGAATGAAATGGAGTCTCCGGATCTACTAACTTCCCCTTGAATCCTCAAGCTTCTTCTTCTCCCACAAGCTTCAAACACACAAAACTCTCGCAAGAATGGTTCAAAACTCACACAAAGTATTATGGTTTCGAGGTTTAGGGTTTGGGACTTGGAGGCTGAAAATGAGGTTGACATAAGGGGATTAAGATGCTTAAATAGGGTGCAAAACCCCGAAATTAGGGTTTCACTCTGGTAGTCCTACTCGTCGAGTTGAGGCTTCCAACTCGTCGAGTAGACTTCAAAACCCGCGTCCAAATCCAATCCCTACTCGACGAGTTCGGGGACTCCAACTCGTCGAGTTCCTACATCAAAATGAATAAATTTATAATTTAAATACATACCAGGAACCCGATGTTACAACGTTCTTGTTCAAATGTGCCTTGTCCGCTTTTTGAACTAGCCACAATTTGCACGAAGTTCATCTAAATCTTGTGGATGATTCTCTGGTGGTGCTAACAAAATATAAATTTCTAAATGCAATCAATCTTAGGGTTCTTCCATCGATAATGTTTTACTCCCCAAGCCCAAACGACGTGTTCTCAACTCTGTATCAGATGGGTTACTAGAAGAAGCTCAAGGGTATTGTTGAATTCAAGAAGAATCAGCTTCCAGAAGTTTGGTAGTTCGTGTGCCATTGCAGGTGTCTTTCAGGAAGAATTGGTGGTACTGATAACATGGGAATCAACCTCTTGGAGATCATTTGGAGTATCTTCACGGGCAACGCAGTCAACTATTGTTAGATTTTGTGGGATGATTTCTTGCAATACATCCCCAAAGAAGCTCCAAAAGAAGGTGCAACAGAGCTAGCTTTTGCTAGATTCTGGTCACTTTGTATTTTCGATTTTCACAAGGAGGCCAAGGTAGATATAGGCAAAGACACAAATCTGTTTTCAAATCGTGATCTCAAAAGGTACACTGCTTCTAAAGATCAAACCATTTTTGGACCCATTAGACGTTTACCTATGTACATCTTGGAGTCTATTGGACTCACTACGGTAGAAGTGGCCGACCACATTCAGGCTATGAGTGATATTGACCCATATCACTCTTCCCCGCCTAGACCTAGTCATCCCACCACAAAATAGGACCCCCAGACTACCGCAAACCAAACCACTCAGCCCAAACCAATATTTGTTAAGTCTCTTGCAGTCTCCAAGAAAACTCCAGTAAACATAGTCACAAAAGGAGCTGGTGTTTCTAATAAACGAAAAGCTAAGACCGCAATGTCTTCTTCTGCGGTTCATCAATCTCCATCCAAGACTCTTGATCCCCCTATGAATGTCCTTGATGACACTCAGCATGAGTCTTCGACTTCCGGAGATGTCTTTAGAAGAAAGAAACTCAAACTCACCCCCAGTCAAATCCATATGCAAACCACGAATCATATCGTAGTCTCTCAAAAGACTCTGGTAGTCATTGGAGTCACCACATACTCACCCTCACACACCCCATCTCATCACTCAGATACAATAAGTGTATTTGTTTCATCTCATCGTGGAGACACATCCCTAATTGGATCCCAAGTGGACCCAATTGTGAAAAGTCGCCCTAAGGTCTTCAGGGCATCACACTTGCACATATTTAAACCTAAGGAGTTTTGCTCCATTTTACTTCTTTCTTAGACCTTGCCGGAACTGAGCCGAGGCCAGACTTGATGTTAGGTTAAGGAGACCGAGGAAGATCAGGAAATCCTATTCCATCGACATTACGATCAAGTGGTCTAGGCGTGGGGAGCACAAATGTACAAGGAACCACAAACCCGAGGGACACCTCGGTGAGACAAGGATTTGATGGTTACAATTCTGATGATTCTTGGACTCGATATCGTCCAAGTACCGAGTCCGGAATCATAAAATTTAAGGCATTCAAGAGGGCGGTGCAAGCCAAAAAAGCTCAACAAACCCAACAACAACAACAAAAGGAAGAAGCTATTCAGACCGTAGCAAAGTACTGGGCCGATTCCTTCAATAATTCCAAAACGGTTCACGACATCCTTTCCATTCAACAATGGATGTCTACCATGGAGGCAACTATTCAAAACGCTCATCAGTTGGAGAATGTTGTTGGTCCCTCAAAGCCCCCTCCAAATGCATAAGATCATGATTTAAACGAAGAAGAAACTGCCATCGAAATAAGCTCATCCCCTATGTTTGGTTTTGATGAAGACAACTTTGATGATGTGCAACAACCTCTTCTCCCAGATGATTTCTTAATGGTTCTTGATGAAGACAAATCAAGTGGTTCACAACATTCCACTTCCTAACCCAAGATGAAGAAGAAAAAGAAGATTACGGTCTCACAAAAATAACTTTTCAGTCTCCAGGCGAAAGTCGATCAGATCTTGGCTGCAGTCACCTCTAAATAAAAACAGAATACGGAAGTCCCCACACCCCAATCTCTTGTGGAATATGTGGAAGTACTCGATACAAGGGAAAGGATGACTTCTCAAAGAGTTGTTATGAGAATTGAAATGGGCATAAGAGAACTGGATAATAGCATAACCGCAAATCATAAGGAGTTCATCTTAACAGCTGAAAAGCTTATGAAGGAGGTCACCGCACTGAAGGATGAGTTCAAACTCACTCTTGAAAAACAAGCAACTCACTCCAAACAGATGGTTGAAGAAACTCATAATGCTTATGAATCCAACCTTGCGGTCCTTCAAACCACCATTAATGGATTAAGGTGTTCACTCACCGCAAACTCGAGTGTTGATGAAATCATTCGTCTTACCAAGGATATTTATCAACTACTCTTCAACAAAGACATCCTGTACAATCTTCAACTCTGTGAACAGATGAAGTCTCAATTCAGTGAGACCTTTTCTAAGATTGATGGTCTCAAGAAATGGTTTGAGGAGCAACAGGTGGTTGCTTCCTCAAAAGGGGAAAGTGAAAGCCCTCCTAGAATTCATCAACAGCAAGATCCCTCACGATCAAAGTCTCATCCAGTTCATCAACAACAAACTCCTCCAAAAGTTCAACCTCCTCCTACCATAGAACACAACAAACCACCAACTCCACGTCCTTCACCGCAACCATCTCCACAACTAACTCCACTGCAACAAGATCCTCAATAGAATTCTCAACAACAGACTCCCCCTCAATTCAAGAATTTGGCACCCACCATGTCTTCTGATCACTCCAGTGACTCCCAGCCACTCTTCAAAAGAAATGTGACTAGAGGGCCGCAAAGTTTGCAGAACAAATATGGAGAGCACATGGGTTCGACACAACAGTGGATGAATCCTTAGTCAAATCTTCGGTAAACCCTACCCGCATGCTATTGGATGATGACTACAGGCCCATTCTTACTTACACAGAACCTCCCTCAGACGGCTACTGGGACATTCCCATCTCCCCAAACTCCAAGTTATTTCCGGTATTTGAACCTTTTGATTCAAGTCTCCCAGATGCAAAGAGACTACCGATGGAATTTGAGCGCCAAAACCTCTTCCATGCCAAGCACAGCACCGAGTTTGAGAAAATCTGGTGTAATGATAGACCAGATGGGGTCAAAAACTACAAGGCAAGAAAATACATGAAGGCTGATTTCTATCAGTATACCTTGACCCGAAGAGGAGATGAGTACATTCAGACTCAGGAAGATTTTCTGAACATGAATCATGAGTAAATCTTCTTCATAACTCGAGTATTTCAAGTAAAAGCTGAAAAGCATCCTAAGATGATGATTGCTTGTGAAAGAGCCTGTGATTTTCTCAAAGCCTTGGTCTGCGATTTCGGTAAAATCGATGCAGAAATTCATCTAAGACTGGCCAAGAAATTTGACTTTCCTGAACTCGAACCTGTTCCAGCCTACACTAATGGGTTTAAAGAGATGTCACTTGGTGCAACCAACTTTCCAGAGCTAGGAGTCATTTACAAAAGGGTTCACGACGGTCCAAAATACTTCATTCCAGTGACCGCAATCCACATACTCGCCAAGAAGCAACTCGACACCACTTTGGCTTCAGTGCAACGATCGAAGCACACGGTGGATGAAGTCAAGTTTGTAATCACAAGGAGAATCCAGTGGTTGTTTGAAGTTCAAAAATTCTGGTGGATTCTCATTTGGTTTCTCAAATTGTAGAAATGAAGAAGATAGCTAAGAGGTAACTTTGGGGGAAATTGTTGATACAAAAAGTGACCCTCTTTAGCTAAGGAACCGTAGTCTAGATTGTAGTCAATACTGCAGTTGGATTTGATACCGTAGTAGAAGTTGTCTACCGCAATAGTAGAAGTTGTGTTGAACCGCAACCACAACGGCAGTGAACTGCAACCACAACAGCTACCATAGAAATGAAGATTGCATGAAGATCTATTTTGTTTTATTACTGACTTAGCGTACACACTTTGTATTATCCAGTGAACCTTTGATGGTCACTTAAGTCGGTATTTTAATAGTTGTTTCAATATGTAACTTTTTGGGACTCTATAAATAGAGTACACAACTTCATGTAATCTACACCTTCACGATCTTTCTGAACTATCATTGAAATACAAAGACCTTTAATCTCTATCTATTATCTTCTGATAAACCGAGTTCCTCTTCACCTTAAGTTGTTCGCAGTTACTAACTTTTGTTTGACTGCAAACCCTGTTATGAATCAACTTGTTGTCTACTTGATATAACTTGTTGTCATTTATATTTCCTTTACATTTTCGCAGTTAACAATCTAACACTCCTAACTTATTATTGTTGAGCTAACGTGATCCTTGAGATTAACTTATTCCGCAACTTATTATCTTGTACTAACGTTTGTTCAAGTGTTTCTCAAAAGTTTTTCTCTCAACAATAAGCATACCCTATAGTATGCCACGCGTACTACTTACAAGGGTCAATTTGCAAATCTTTTAATCACGGAGGACAACTAGGAACATCTCCATTTCCAAGCATTACACTTCCATTCTCACAGCCGGTTGCCTTATGCATGCAAATTATACACAATACAGGATCAAATAGACCGTCGAATGCAAGACTCTATCCTAGGACCACAACCAAACGAGGAACAGGAAATAAGGCCAAATCTGTCATTCTAGTGCTATATGAACCAAACTGTATACAATTTTTAAAGCATACACTTTGCAATTACTGATACTAATACATAATCCCAATCATAGCATCTAATGCTCCCTAGGCTACAAGGCATCACATATTAGGCCAATCTATCATGCAATTCCTGGAGGTATCCCTAGCCTTATCCTAGCATGCAAACTTTCATATCATACAACATATTAACATGTGTGGTTATTCTGGGAATCACTTACTTGAACTCGGCCGATTGCATACATCACACCCCTTTTCTTTTATTGGAAAATACTTTAATAAAACCTTTATTTTATAGAAATCTACCAAACCTTCAGTTTGAGTTCAGACACACCGAAGGGTACGCCCGAATCCCTCAAACCAAGGCTCTGATACCAACATGTAACATCCAAAATTATGAGGTAGAAATTTTAATTTTTAATTCAACCAAAACACCAATTATCTTTCTATTCAAGCATTCAAAAGTGCATCGTAATAAAACAGTCATTAGAGTACAATACAAAAATCATCATATTGCGGAAACATGGGTGGATACACTGCGATCAAGCTGGGCCCTTCCCTTTCGAACCGGGAGTACCTAAAAACATAACCATACAAACCATAAGCACAAAGCTTAATGAGTTCCCTAAAATACCACATACGATACATACCATTGGGCCTAGCCCGAATATCGGGCCCAGCCTACCATAATGGGCCTAGCCTTGCCAAAGCAATAGGCCCAGCCCAGCATATAAATGCGAGAGTCATAGAGACAGCTAGCACCCTACATAACATATAATGGGCCTAGCCATTCCTGGTCCATAGGCCTAGCCCAACATACAAATGGGCCTAGCCCAACATACCATGTAAGAGTTACAAAGACAACTAGCATTACGATTCCTAGTGGGCCGGCATTGGTGCCTTCAACCCACGAGTACCGTGAGGAGACTCACCAAAATCCATTGATAACCAAATAACTGCTTGGATCGCTGAACCAGATAATCTCGCACCAACTAGCAATAAATATAACCTTAATTAATAATTAAACCAATATCCCAAAATCCAAGGCCCAATCTATAATCCATCTTACTAAAGGGTAAACGACCATTTTACCCTTCCCAAAACTAGTCCAACATCTAATGGCCCAACTCCCAAAAGGCCCAAAATGGACTCCCCGAGGAGTACGCCCCGCGTACCAGAAATGTATGCCCCGCATACCGACTGCCGAAGCACAATGTACAAGTTCTCGATGCACGGTCCAAGCATTATGTTGATCGTACTCCTACGTACGCCCATCGTACTCGTCAGAGGCCAAAACTCACCATTAAGCTCTAAATAACCTCAGGGTCCAAACGTTATTACTTAATAACCTCATAATAAGATCACCAATGCTTGCATGAGAGGATTAAACTCCACAAGGTCCAAATGCTATGACTTAATAACCTCAGCAAGGAACAAATATGAGGCTCAAAGGTTCTAGAGTACCTTCTACTCACAAGAACAACAACCATGGGACCAAAACATGATAAAATACCACCCAAAACTAGATCTACACTAAAGAACCATAAAGTTTGAAGCTTTATACCTCCAGAAGATAGATCAAGATGCACAAAGTCTAGATCCACAATCTTCAAGCAATCAAACACATCTTGTGTAACACTTGAAATTGGTATGTTTCCTTTTAGCCCTTCTTATTTGAAGACATTGCATTATGGTCCTTATGGCTACTATGCGGGGTGTACTATAGAGTACGCTTTGCGTACTCACTAGAGATTCATCGTGGGTTACGTTGGGCGTACGTTGGCCAGGGGCAAACCCAAATATTTAGGGTTTGTGCCATATTTAAGCCTCATTAACTCACCTCCTGTACATTTTAGACCAGCCTCCACCCTTTGAAAACCCTAGTTCGTCCCTTGCCTTTGTGTAGTGCTTTTGAGCTTTTGTTTTGATCATTGGAGGGTTTTGAGCATCTTGAAGTGGTAGAAGAAGAAGCTTGAAGACTCATTCTTTGGAGGGGAGCTTAGAGATCTAGCTTTAGCACCTTCATTTCGTCGTTTTTGAGGTATAAAGTTCAAAGCTTGTCATCTCATTTCATAGATCTATTCCCTGGCTTGCTTTTGGCTATTTTGGTCCCTTTTGGTTGGTTTTTTTTTAGCTAAGGTCGTTTATGGAGCTTATCCTTGTAGATCTGAGCATATTAATGGTTTCTTAAGCATAAAGGTGCAAACTTTATGGTAGTTTTGGTCTCATGCATGTGTTAAGTCTTTTATTAAGCTCTTTTGAGTTCTAGATCCCTAAGCCATGCATACACGTAAATTTGGCAACTTTACGTGATAAACCACCTTAGGGAATTCATATCTAAAACCTGGGTCGAATTCTTACCCGAATAAGTGTTAAATGAAGAAAGTTGGCCAAGCTGGGAGTATGTTGGGCGTACAAGCTGGTACGCCACACGTACAAGCCCTAATGTGAGTACGCATAGCGTACGAGCTGAGTACGCCCTATGTACTCAGCAGATGGGCTTTGAAATGTTGGGCTCACGGTGTTGGGCTATGCTTGGAGTCTAGTTGATTAGGGCCTTGCTGGGTGTAACACCAGTCAAAATAGGTCAATAACAATCACATATGATTATGCCAATCATGTAATGTGATAAACTTACTATGTAATTCATGATAAATGCTAATACAAGTATGAACTTGCATACATACTTTATGATACAACTCAAATTATACGTCCATACGATTCCAAAAATGTATAAAACGTTTAAATCTGACTTCGCATGAAGGAGTTATGATAAATTCTAACGCTATAAACCCTTATAACAAAAAGAATTTAAAATATATTTAGAATTAGCTATTAGAGTCTAAACGAAAGTTGTAGAGTACGTCTCTACAACTTTATGACCTTCCAAATATACAGCTGTCTGAGAGCATGACACGTGCTAGAAACCCTAATCTGATTGGACTCACGACGTGAGCATGATTTCTCACAATGTGAGGAGTCAAATCGCCACTTTTCAAGCCTAGAGTGCAGATGGCAAGTCTACGTAAGGAATTTAAAATAGACTTAGAACCGCCACTTCTCACGACGTAAGGAGTCAAACGGACACTAATCGATGCTAGAAAACACCTGGGAAGCCTACGGGATGACTCGTGGAAGCTCACGACATGAGCATGTGAGGCTCACGACGTTAGAGGTCAAAAATCATCCTATAAGTAGCATGCGAGGCCTCCCGGATTATTTTGTAAACTTACTCCTTCTTTCACACTTTACACCCTCTCAACCCACTCTAACCCCCTCCCCCCCCCCCCGCCCCCCCCCCCCCCCCCCGAAGCTTAGGGAACCCCCCTAAATTAGAAGAAAGCCCCAGAGCACATGAAGTCTCCGTGAAAAGAGTCTTTGGTTTGAAACTCTGCCCGCGCAGAACCCGGTTTTCAGCAAAAACTCGTGGTTTCATCAAATCAAGTGAATTCAAACCCCCACATTTTTCAAGATTTTTCAATATTTTTAGGGGGGGATACAAGTAAAACACAAGAAATCTTGTGTTTAAAAATATAAATTGTTTATTTTGTTTTCTTATACTTTATAAACACTTTACGTAAAAATATGTTAAGGCATAAAGCTTTTCATCTCAACGGAACAAACTTATAAACTATAATAGGTATAGTTTATGGAACATACGTACTATTTTATAAAGTTCAAGTTATAATACGGAAACAAACATATAAACTATAATAGGTATAGTTTATGGAACATACGTACTATTTTACAAAGTTCAGGTTACAATACGGAACAAACATATAAACTATAATAGGTATAGTTTATGGAACATACGTACTATTTTACAAAGTTCAGGTACAATACGGAAACAAACATATAAACTATAATTGGTTTAGTTTATGAAACATGCATACAGTTTATTCAGTACAAAGTTACAATTCATTTACTAAAGAGTGTTATATTTCATTTACTAAAAGGGTTTTCAGTTTATTACTCGTAAACTCGTTGAAGCAATTTGTGAGACGCCTTCAAGTACTTATTTAAGTGCTCGCGAAAGTCCTGACTTATAACCAGAGTCTCTTGTACGGAGAGCGAGATATTTGTGTATAGATCTATACGGGACTGACAGTCCCGCACCTTAACGGTTAGCTACAGTTAGGCCGGCAGGCCTGGAATGACAAATGTCGTTAACCATCTGACGCCTGAATAACATTGCGATCAGGCCATCTTAGGTTACAATATGCCATAAGAACTCACATGGAGAAAACAACTACACATTTACGGAGTAATATATTTTCAGACAGTTACATTGATCACTAACTAAAACATTTGGTTTATGGGACAAACATAACTTCAATGGTTTTATTTAATAATAAAACTATATCACACTATTTTCAAGTACAATATTCATACATATCGGTTTAGGACAACAAAGAATCATATTTTCGTCTATGATTACTTAGTGTATATGCCAGGGTTATATAAAATTAAGACCTGTTCGACTTAGAATTGGTGGGCCCGTCTTATTTCCTATTCCTTGTTTGGTTGTGGGCTTAGGGCAGACCCATTATATTCGACGGCCTATTAAATCTTGATTTTATATAACTTGTATACACTAAGGGATTATAGAAGAAAGTTATGGGATTTCTAGGAGTTCACACTGTTATACCACAACATATGAGTAC
This sequence comes from Lactuca virosa, assembly GCF_052849685.1. NCBI lineage: Eukaryota > Viridiplantae > Streptophyta > Magnoliopsida > Asterales > Asteraceae > Lactuca > Lactuca virosa. Next base: position 288,192,661 of record NC_136430.1, read on the forward strand.
ATTACATTATTTTCTAATACAGGAAGTTACATTTCTGGGAGAACATTTATCTTGGCACATTCATTAAAAAGGGTTACGTACAAATACATTTACAATATACTGCTTTTCTAGTATAGTACAATTTAGGTTTCTGAAAGGTCCATTATTGTTAACTCTATGATTACTTAGTGAATACATTAGGGTTGTATAAAATGAAGATCCGATAGGCAGTGGAATGTGTGACTTTCGCCTTATTTCCTGTTCCTTGTTTGGTTGTGGGCTTAGGGCAGATACACACATCCGACTGTCCGTTCGATCTGAATTATATATAACTTGTAAACAATAAGTAATCGTAGAAGGAACTAGTATGGGTCGCAATACTTACATTTCATTTACTAAGAAAATATTGGATTTTCTAGAGAAACACACTAATACTATCAAGGAACAAAGAACATACCTTTTCATAACAAAATACTTATGAACTCACCAACTTAAATGTTGATACACTTTCAAAACCACTTGTATTCTCAGGAAACCAGTAGACAGGTACACACACAGGTTTTGAGAAGATGGAGCATAGTAGCGTCACGTCTTAGTTTTTGCTGCATACTTTTCGAGTCAAATATACTATGATTCGAATACAATGTAAAGTGTATATTATCAATACAATGGTTATGTTTGCTTTGATTACTATTATACAATTGTTGTGATACTGTACATGACGTCCTCCGCCCCCGAACGTTTCCGCCGTTCCGGTTTGGGGGTGTGACACTGGGCCATCAAAAACGACCCAGTAGATCGGCCCCATCGGAAATCACATTGTTGTTCCGACTATCTTCCCCAGTCGACGATTCTCAGGTGAACAACCACCAAGACCATTGGACGTTCACTGCTACTCCACTACTACATCAAGATTATCTAAATCATCACCAACCGACATTACAACATCACTGGTAAACTATCTCCAATCGCAGGTCGACGACTGATGCTCCTTCACCACCGATACCGACCACCCACATTCGCTTACTCGATCCACTGGCAACCGGAGCCACATCGTCACCGCCTATTGCTCTTTCATAACTTGTCAATCCCCAACAACAGCAGTCTCGACGTTGTCAACATCGATCGGACCAGCTCTCGTCGACGACCTCCTACAGTTGCTGAATATCTAATTTCTTCAGCAGCAAACCCGAAACCCCACTCTAATCTTCCTTCAAACGAATATCTAACAGATCGTTGCCATCGATACTCATGTTACAGTTCCGGTCCTCCTCTTCCGCGACGGATTCCGGCGAGGAACAAATAAAAAGTAAAAAGAAGAAGAATTATCTCCAGTAACATTTTTTCCTTTGTCTCAAACAGCGGAGAGCCAATCGAATATCTCTTTTTTTTTTAAAAGATAACAAAATTATGGGCCCCATGGGATGCATGTGGTACCTTGGTAACCATAATACCCTAATACGGTTAAAACAAAATCAACATTGGGTTGATCACTTGATATGGACTACCAAAACTATGATTTGGGCTTCCCACATATTCGTATATGGATTGTTGAATTTTATTTTAGCATTTTGGGCTTTTCTTAAGTTACTTTTTAATTCTAATGGGCTAAAAGAAAAAGAATGGGCATGTTCCTGCAACATAGATTCAACCAACCAGACGTCCAATTCCTTGTGGTGCGATTCAGCCCAACAAAATCCACTTACAGAAGGCGCGTTGCGGGCCACTCTATGCTCCCAAAAAAATAGGTTACAATTCATTTTGAAGAAAAAAAAGAGAGAGCAAGGAGCTTAGGCTAATCATTTGTTAAGTGGGCTCATAATTTTCTTATGGGCTATATTTATACACTTGGGATTTGACTATTTTTTAGATGGGTTGCATTGAATTCACTTTGGATTTTCCTTTGTGCTTGTACATCTTATTGGGTTGTCCCAGCAACAACAAAATGGGCCAGCTTAGCTAATTAAAGTTCAGCCAGTCGACACTCGAATGTTGCGGTTTTGTCCAATAAATTAAATTTCTGAAGATGCAGTGCGGTCATATACACTTGATGTTTTCAAAAACAAAAGGAAGAGGGGGGAGAGTAGTATGCTACTACTACTTGTGAAGCATCTTGAAAAAACCCTCAGCAACCACGCTGCCCAACTATCAAAAGCTGTGTTGACCAACTTCAGGCAGTTTCGCTACTCAACTCTCACCATTCATGTTGACCGGCCCCCGTTAGTATCGTTTCTCAGCTCTTAGCAGTCGCGCTGCCTGGATCTTAGCAGTCGCGCAGCCCGGCCCTCAGCAGCCATGGGACCCAGCTCAGCAGCCGTAAAGCCCAGTCATCAACAGTTACGTTATCTGACTCCCAGCAGTCGTGCTACCCAGCTCTCGGCAGCCGCACTACCCATTTCTTGTTAGTACTTGTGTCACCTAACTTTTTCAGCAGCCGTGTCGCCCAGTTTCCTCCACTATGCATCCATCTTTCTCTTCCCTCACCTCCTCTAAGAAAAGGGGGGGGGGGAAGGGTTGATACGACACTATGCAGAAGTGATTTTTATTCTGAAAGGGGCAGAGTTAAAATACATGAAGAGCTGATACTATGCATGATAGTGCATTCTCGAGGTGACATTAGTATCCCGAATTGAAAGAGCGGTCTCTGTCCAACTCTCAATAACCTCGTTGCATAGCTCTTGACAAATTCATTAGAAGATGAGGCACCAATTGTCGCTGTGACTAATGATGCAGCAAAGCATCAAGTGTCACACTTAAGCCTGGATTGATCACCCGGGCCAGGCACATAGATTGCAGGCTGATACGCCCAATTTTTAAAGGTTCATCACCCTTACCTTGAGTCGCTCATCTTCTTAGTTCGACTCCATTATGCAAGCTCCGCCTGCAAGGTTCAGCACCCTTGCCTTGAGTCATTCGGCATCTCAGCCCGACTCCATTCTAGCGGCAAGCTTTGCCTGCAAGGTTTGAACATCCTTGTCCCGAGTCGCATGCCTTCTCAGCCTGACTCCATTCTAGCGGCAAGTTCCTCCTGCAAGGTTCAACATCCTTGTCCTGAGTCGCGTTCCTTCTCAGCCCCACTCCATTATAGTGGCAAGCTCCGCATGCAAGGTTCAACACCCTTGCCTTAAGTCTCCTGGCTTGTCAGTCCGACTCCATTATAGTGGCAAGCTCTGCATGCAAGGTTTAGTACCTTTTCCTCGAGTCGCCTGTCTTATTATCCCGACTCTATTATAACGGAAAGCTCCGCCTACAAGGTTCAACACCCTTGCCTTGAGTCGCTTGGCTTCTCAACCCGAATCCATTACAGCGGCATGCTCCACCAACAAGGCTCAAAGAATCGCAACCTTTGCCTATATGATTCCACGCGATGCTCTCCCACATGATGTATTTACGATCACTGGCAGCTAATCCCGGTCCATTCCACACGATGCTCTCCCGCGTGGCGTATCTATGATCGCTTGCAGCTAAGCCCGATCCATTCCATACGATGCTCTCACGCATGGTGTATCTATGATCGTTGGCTGCTAAGCCCGATCTGTTTCACGCGATGCTCTCCTGTGTGACATCTCCATGATTGCTGACTGCTAGGCCCAGACTATTATTCTAAGCCACACAATATAAGTCGTGATGGGTTTTAGGTGAAACAAATAAACCAGAAAAACAATTCCTAAGTTCACATGCAACCTACTTTGGATCTATGTTTTAACTATTGAACATATAACTTTGAAGTGCAAAACAAGAACTCTAAGGAGAGAGGCTATTTTCGAAAATACCAATTATGGTTTAAGAGTTACATACCTTTCAATTGTTATAGCAAACAATTATCAATCCTTTGATCTTGATCTCCTTGGAAGCTTAGCACCACAAATGCAATGCATCTAATGGAGTCACACCCAAGAGCTAGCAAGAAGGAAACTTATGAGGAGAGTGGCTAGGGTATGCAAAAATCGGCCTAGGGTTTCTTCAAAGGGAGGAGTGGCCGATTTTGAGAGCCAGGAGGCTCCTTATATAGCTGAGGGATCTAGGGTTTAGGGAAAACCCTGATGTTCCTTTGCTTGCGGCCTAAGCTTATCCAAAGGCCTTATCCAAGCCCCTTGGACGAAATCATTAGGGTTTCCCCTATATATTTCGTCCACCTCCTTCCAAGGAGGTTCTGGAGCCTTCCACTCAACTATTTGATAATTACAAACTAGTCCCTGCACTTTATAATTAATACAATTAACCCCAAAATTAATTCTAATTAATTTCTGGCTAACTATTAATTAAACCTTATGATTTCTAATTAATATATTAATCTTTTAACATATTAATAAATCATTTATATTAATTTATTAATCTTATAATAAATCAATATCTCTTCTTTCATAATTTCCTTATCCAGTTGCTAGGTTTGAGGGCAACCCAAAAGGACTGTGCTGCTATCAATTCAAGTACATACCAATTATAGTTATGGGCTTAGACACCTAATCCAATAGTCTCCCACTTGGATAAGTCTGTAACTATAATTGCTAGTATGACTTCTAAATTTTTCCAGCAAATTGTAGCTTCCAAAAGCTGCTGCTGAACTCTAACCCAGTCAGTTACGTGTCCTTAGATAAGTGATCATATAATCATTCATTCTGCTAGATATCCCTAGACATAAGACATGGAATGTAATCAATATCTTTGTCCAGAATCTATGTTTCCCAAGTTCTAATTTTTAATGGGCCCAGCACATAAGTCAACACCAAATCATCGAGGGGCCCACATGTATCGTTTTTCCCGTTAGGGCAAAAGGAATGAATAAACGTTGACTCATATGCTTGTATCTTTTACTCATCAAATTAAACATGACAATACGTTTTATAACACCAAGTTACTGATGCGTTTTCATATCACCAATGCATGTCCGACTTGTAAATTACAACTCATATTTCTCCGCTTCAAAATTAGAAGATATTATCGTCTCGGTATTACTCGTGATGAATTCCATGAAGTAATACTCTGAGCGAGGGTTTATCCAATACTCAAATCTCTATTTCTAAGTACTCATGAACATTGCAGCAATTCTATTGCTATGTCTAACTCCCTTAGACAATCTGCAATCCAATTCATGACAGTCTTAATTCACTACTTACTTCCAAAAGTACGAGTGACTGTGGAGTTTGAATAATCATATTATTCAGGAAGTAAAACATGTAAAATATGAAACGAAATAATAAACAATTGACAAAGGCAGTAAACAAACTTATAAATAATACTTTATTATTTAATCACCAAATGTCAATTACATTTACTTTGTTACAAGTTTCAGAAAACTAATCTAACTACTAAAACTAATATCATATCTCAGTCCTATGCTCCGAGCATGCTGAATATGCTTAACCCTACTCAAACCCTTTGTGAGGGGGTCTGATGGGTTGTCCTCTGATGAAATGGTACTTTCTGTCTATATGTCTTATTTTACCATGATCTCTGGGTTCCTTTGTTAAGGCAACCTCTCCTTCATTATCGCAGAACAGTTCCATAGGCTCCTGGATGGTTGGAACAACTCCCAGATCTCCGATGAAGTTCCTTAACCAAGCTGCTTCTTTCGACGCTTCACTCGCTGCTATGTACTCTGATTCACAAGTAGAATCATCCACTGTATCTTGCTTGGAACTTTTCCAAGTAACTGCTCCTCCATTCAGTAGAAATATCCAGCCAGATTGAGAACGGAAGTTATCTCTATCCATTTGAAAGCTGGCATCATTATAACCATCTACTCTCAAAGTATCATTGCCACCAAGCACAAGGACCCAGTCCTTTGTCCTTCGCAAATACTTGAGTATATTCTTGACCGATATCCAATGAGCTCTACCCAGGTTTCCCTGATAGCGACTGTCCATGCTCAAAGCAAAGCCCACATCAGGGCGAGTACATGTCATAGCGTACATGATGGATCCGACAGCGGAAGCATAAGGTACACGACTCATGTCAACTATTTCCACATCTGTACTCGGGCATTGAGTCTTACTCAATTTGACATTGCTCTGGATAGGTAGCTCTCCCATCTTGGAATTTTCCATACTAAACCCCTTCAGTACCTTATCCAAGTATATGCTCTGACTAAGTCCAATTAGTCTCTTCTTTAAATCTCTCAATATTCTAATCCCAAGAATATAGGCAACTTCTCCAAGGTCTTTCATGGCAAAACACTTTCCAAGCCAAGACTTAACATCTTTCAAGGTTGGAACATCGTTACCAATGAGTAATATGTCATCGACATATAATACCAGAAAAGTTACTATACTCCCACTAGCCTTGATATACACACAAAACTCATCTTCACTTCTAGAGAAACCAAACTCTTTGACTTTCTCATGGAAGAAAAGATTCCAGCTGCGAGATGCTTGTTTTAATCCATAAATGGATTTCTCAAGCTTGCACACTCTATTGGAAAACTTTGCATCAACAAAACCCTCTGGTTGATTCATGTAAACATCCTTAGCCAACTTCCCGTTAAGGAAAGCAGTTTTGACATCCATCTGCCAGATTTCATAGTCATGAAAGGCAGCTATGGCGAGCAATATCCTAATAGCTTTAATCTTGGCTACTGGCGAGAAGGTTTCATCATAGTCAACCCCCGGTGTTTGTGTGAAACCTTTTGCAACTAGTCTAGCCTTGAATGTGTGCACATTCCCATCCATGTCTGTCTTCTTCTTGAAGATCCACTTGCACCCAACTGTCTTACGACCTGGTGCACTATCAACCAAATTCCAAACTTGGTTGTCATACATGGACTTTATCTCACTGTCCATTTCCTCCTTCCCTTTGGAAGCCTCTGGGCCTGCCATTGCTTCCTTGTAAGTAACTGGTTCATCTAAATTTACCAGTGTCCTATCATTGATGAATGTTTCACCATCTAAAGTAATATGAAAACCACACAACTCAGGTGGCACACTCACCCTAGTGGATCTTCGAAGAGGTAATGAGTTATCAACTGGTTCAATAGGAACTGTTTCCTCTGGTTGAGTGCTAGTGTTATCTGAGGTTCCTTCATTGGCTAACTCTTGAATTTCTTCAAGGTCAATGGTGCTCCCACTGTCCTCTTTGAATATGAGCTCTCTTTCTATAAAGACTCCTCTTCATGCCACAAAAACCACGTTTTCACTAGGTCTGTAGAACAAATATCCAAAAGACTATTTTGGGTAACCAATGAAAACACATTTCTCACTTCTAGCTGCTAGCTTGTCGTGAGTCTCTCATCTTACGAAAGCTTCACAACCCCATACTTTAATATGTGCTAAAGAGGTAACTTTCCCCGTCCACATTTCGTGAGGTTTTTTGGCAACCTTCTCTGTAGGGACAAGATTGAGGATCTGGGCGGCTGTCTCCAAGGCATACCCCCAGAAGTGAATAGGAAGCGAAGCATGAATCATCATAGAACGAACCATGTCTAGCAAGGTCCGATTACGCCTCTCAGCCACACCATTTAACTTTGGTGTCCTAGGAGGAGTTAATTGTGAGACTGTCCCACATTCTTTTAGATAGTCATTGAACTCGATACTAATATACTCTCCGCCTCTATCGGATCTAAGTATCTTTATCTTCCTGCCCAATTGATTCTCGACTTCATTTTTAAACTCTTTGAACTTTTCAAAGGTTTCTGACTTATGTTTGATTAAGTAGACATATCCATATCTGCTATAATCATCAGTGAAAGTCACACAGAATCGATTAGCGTCCCTTGTAGTTGATCTGAAGGGTCCATACATGTCAGTATGTATGAGGTCCAACAAACCTTCACCTCTTTCACAAGATCCCGTGAAAGGTGATTTTGTCATCTTTCCCAAAAGACAAGATTCACACATATCTTCTGATTTTAGGTCAAATGATTCCAAAACTCCATCCTTTTGGATTTGGGCTATGCGCTTCTTGTTAATGTGTCCAAGACGACAATGCCACAAGCATGTCTTGTCTACACTATTAGACAAGTCAATATTAAACACACTATTTCCTAAGCTATCAACACAAGTCACTGTTTCATACACACCATCACAAGGTAAAGCTTCAAACATAAAAACACCATTATTATAAACATAAATTGAACCATTCAAATCATTAAAAGAATACTTAAAACCTTGTCTGAACAATGCATGAAATGAAATAATGTTTCTCGTTATATCAGACGAATAGCAACAATTCAATAAGTCTAATCTAACATCATTATTAAGCAAAAGTTGATAAACTCCAATCTTGGTCACTGATGAAGACTTTCTGTTCCCCATGATCAAGTTTATCCTCCCTCGCTCCACCTCCTCACTTTCTTTTAGCCCCTGCAAATCAGATCAGATGTGAAAACCACATCCTGTATCAAGGACCCATGAATGAGAAGATAATGAGTTATTAGAAGAAATAGTGTAAATACCTGCTGAAGATGGCTTCACTTTGCCATCTTTGATATCCTGCAGATATTTTGGGCAGCTTCTCTTCTAGTGCCCATTGTCATTGCAATAAAAGCAATCAGCATCATTTGGATCAGAAACATGGGGAATGGTAGCACTGGGCTTAGCCTTTGGGCCATTACTAGATGACCCAGCTTGAGCCTTGCCCTTCCAATTTTGCTTAGGAGGACCTTTCCTCTTTTTCCCCTTTCCCTTTCCAATAGCCAAGACAGGGGCACTTGCAGGAGTGGAGGCTATACTTTTACCCTTCATCCCTGCTTCAGCTGTCTGCAACAAGTTGTGCAATTGGTCCAGTGTCTGCTCAGTGTTGTTCAAATGGTAAGTTAGGATAAACTGACCATAACAATCGGGTAATGAGTTCAAGACCATGTCAATGGCCAATTCCTCATCAAAGTGAATGTTGAGCTTGACCAAACGCTCTATGTAGCGTTGCATTCTTTGCACATGACTAACCATTGACTCCCATTTCTTCATCTTGCAAGCCATGAGTGATTTGACTACCTCGAACTTTTCTTGACGATCTCGCTTATGGTACTTTTCCATAAGGTCCTTGTTCATATCAAAAGACCAGTAGTCCTCATAGTACCTCTGCAGTTCTGGGGACATGGTTGCGACCATGATGCATGCCACTTTGGTGGCATCGTCATAGTGTTTCTTGTAGGCAGCATATTCTTCGGGAGTGGCTTTGGATTCATCAATTTCTTTGAGCTCCTTTTCAAGAACATACTCTTTATCCTCAAAACGAAGCGCCATTTTGATGTTGCGCATCCAATCGTTATAGTTCGAGCCATCCATAACGACTTTGGAGCAAATGTTGAGCGAAGAGAAGTTATGATTGGAGGATGATGAATCAGAAGTGTTTCCAGAAGTAGACATCTGAAAAGAAAGATAGTTTTAGTTAGATTTCAAGATACCTCAATATAATAACCCAAAGATACAATACTAAGGTCAGGATCCAACTATGATGATTCACAACTTAGAAATGGGATGTCGAGATCCAAGTGTAAATTTCACAAAGGTAGGTGAATGACGATTCACCAATTCCACCATAGGACGAAATGAAGTGAAATTCCTAATTCTTTTGAGATACATTGAAACTATTCAATGGCATGTTTTAATCTCGGATTATGCTCTTCTATTTGTGACTGGGATACCGAGGATCACAAACAAGATGTGAATAACCATGCAAATGTGCTTGGTAACCTCATTGTCTTTATCATTACCTATTGATGTGTCGGTAAACCACACACGCTCCATCAAAATGATAATTATGAGATACCCATTACTACTCTTTATTAGTGCCTATTAGTGTGCTGGTTAACCACACACGCTCCATTAACGACCAATAAAGCATAATGTGCAATTTCATGGGTTAGCATACTTTTCACATTTTTCCTAAAGTAGCTAGAGTTGGGATTTTGTAAAATAATGTTCTAGTACTTTCTTAATAACATTATACTTTTAATGAGATTTAGTTGTCCTATCAAATCTGTTCTGCTAACGACCCTCCACTAATCAAGAAAGCGGTGGGTGAGAGTGGACACTCATTCAACTACCATTTTATAGACAGTTTCCTTATACCCCCCTTATAGACTACCTTCGTGAATGAGGCATACTAGCAATTTGACTGACCAATTCTTATACAAATATAATATTTAACTTTTAGTTATAATATATATATATATATATATATATTATATATATATATATATATATATATATATATATATATATATATATATATATATATATATAAGGTGTGTTTTAAACTTTTTAAAACTTTAGGGTTTATATAAATTTCAAAAATTAAACTATTAATTTAAATTTAAAATAAACCAAATAACTAGATTTAATAAGTATCTATTAATTAGCTTTTAATTAATTTATTAAATCTTGTAAGGATTATCTAATTAAATTAAACAATTAATTTAATCCTAATCCATATCCCTCTAGATTTCGAAAAATAGGGTATATGATAATTTCCTTATTTTTCTCAATTATCCAGTTAGGCAACAATTATCCAAAATAAGAAACCCTAAAAATACCATGCAAATTTCGAAATTCAAGGGAGGAGGCTAGGGTTCCCAAAACCCTAACCCTAATTTCGATTAGTGTTCATGGAGGCTATGGTTTTTTTTCAAAAAACCCCTTGAACCAAAGAAACCCAAAAAACGAAAAATGGCCTTTTAGGGTTTAATAGTTATAAACCCTAATTTGCAATCCAACCATTATAGCAATTCAATTTAAAACAAACAATGGCTCTCATACCACTGATGGGTTTTAGGTGAAACGAATAAACCAGAAAAACAATTCCTAAGTTCACATGCAACCTACTTTGGATCTATGTTTTAACTATTGAACATATAACTTTGAATGGCAAAACAAGAACCCTAAGGAGAGAGGCTATTTTGGAAAATACCAATTAGGGTTTAAGAGTTACATACCTTTCAATTGCTATAGCAAACAATTGACAATCCTTTGATCTTGATCTCCTTAGAAGCTTAGCACCACAAATGCAATGCCTCTAATGGAGTCACACCCAAGAGCTAGCAAGAAGGAAACTTATGAGGAGAGAGGCTAGGGTATGCAAAATCGGCCTAGGGTTTCTTCAAAGGGAGGAGTGGCCGATTTTTGAGAGCCAGGAGGCTCCTTATATAGCTGAGGGATCTAGGGTTTAGGGAAAACCCTATTGTTCCTTTGCTTGGGGCCTAAGCTAATCCAAAGGCCTTATCCAATCCCCTTGGACGAAATCATTAGGGTTTCCCCTATAGATTTCGTCCACCTCCTTCCAAGGAGGTTCTGGAGCCTTCCACTCAACTATTTGATAATTGCAAACTAGTCCCTACACTTTATAATTAATACAATTAACCCCAAAATTAATTCTAATTAATTTCTGGCTAACTATTAATTAAACCTTATGATTTCTAATTAATATATTAATCTTTTAACATATTATTAAATCATTTATATTAATTTATTAATCTTATAATAAATCAATATCTCTCCTTTCATAATTTCCTTGTCCAGTTGCTAGGTTTGAGGGCAACCCAAAAGGACTGTGATGCTATCAATTCAAGTACATACCAATTATAGTTATGGACTTAGACACCTAAACCAACAAGTCGCGCATCGTCGTGCACCGTAAGTCACGCATCATAATTTATACCATGCCTAGAACCATGCTTTTGGTGTTTATTCTCCCACAATCATCATGGTTTTCTTGTGCTCGGACGATCGATAAAGTGTTTTCCACATTACATCCTGCTTTGTGAGGTTACTCTCCAACAAGAACGCAATCACGAGATCAGCCATGATACCTACAACCTTTCATCATCTTCTCCGCCTATCCCTCAACATCTTTGTTACCTGGCTCTCAGCAACAGTCTTGTTGTGCAACCCCTGCCTATAGCCTCGCTGCCTATCCCTCGGCATCTCTGTTGTCTGGCTCTCGACAACGCTCTTGCTGTGCAACCCCTACTCATAGCCTCGTCGCTTATCCCTCAACATGTCTATTGTATGGCTCTCGGCAACATCCCCATTGCGTATCCCCTACCCGGAACCTATGCCACTCACATTACGATCAACCACCTTACGACTTATCGGTTTGACAACATCCATCTTGGACAAGAGTTTTGCTACTTTTTATTATGCCAACAATTTCGTCATGTATTGATATAGCAACCTTTCCTTATTCATCATAATCTGATGCGGCTACCTACACTACACACATCAGACTAAGGGGAATCCAGCTAGGTATAGCCCAAGCAAGAAACATCTTCAGGACAGTTATTAATGCTCATACAAAGCAGACTATGTAGATGGTTATCAGTGACATTCCATCCGCGCATGACTACAACAACAACTGTGTTAGATAATAGTCTTAGGGACTGAATGATGACCTTATGTTTCTTAGCTACCTTAGCATGATCCCTTATCAACATCATTATCGCATATCAGCCCCTCTCCGCATAATATCATCAGCAGCCTCGCTCTGCGTGATCGTAGCAACAGATACGTTACACCTACCGACCGGATCGTACTCCTAACAAGGATAGATCATTAAGCCAACCCATGCTTGGCTCGTTGCTCATCACCATGGTTCTCGTAGGCGAGGTTCGATTGTTCTTTTTATTATTTGATGCATTGGTGCTTTGTCTAGTCCGATCCGATGGTCAGCAATCCATTCACATCGGACTAGGGAGACTTGATGACACACGATTTATATGACTGAGTCCAGTACAATGTCATTGTCCGCATACCAATAACATCGGACTGGGGGTCTTGATGATATCAGGTCCATTAGCATGGCCTAGACAACTCTAGCGTGCCATCCTAGCCTGACGCTCCCTTGCCAGCCTCCTGGGACTCTCCTACCGGCCCGGCCTGGCGCTCCCTTGCCTGATGCTCCCTTTCCAGCCTTTCTTGGTGCGCGCCCGCCAGTCTCGCCCGGTGCCCCCGGGCGGCCCTGTCCAACTCCTTTCTAGTTGGCCCTGACCTAATTCCCCTTGACCTAATTGTCCCATATAAAGTGAAGAGTATCTCCTCCATGGGAGGGGTCTTCCCCCTTGGGTCAGCCTCCGTCCTAGACTCCGGCCGGGTGGCTCAATGGCCACCCTCTGCCTTCAGCCACCATACACTACCCCGAGCACCAATATGGTTCTCTTTAGCTAAGGATAACTATCTCATCTCTACCAACCAATCTAACTTGATTGTCGGAGCCTGCTCCTAGGGCACAATCCCTAGGGCGGTTCTAACGGCCTTGACTGTTGTGACCTCGCAGATTACCTCCGACATAGAAGCACACTCTTATAGAAGGTGGTCGGAGCTGAAGACACATCAGATATTTTATTGGACCTTTGGTTGAAGGCCCATTAAGGGATTTGGGCCCAATTTGCAAAACCGGGCCATACTTGGGCCTTGAATTATTATTTTGGAATTTAGGCTTTTTGGACATTTGGATTGGGCTTTGGCCTTGAGCCAAACTTAGGGAAAGGGTAAAAAGGTCTTCTACCTTAGATTGGACTCCTTGTGTTAGTCAGGATCCAGTTATTAATTGGATGTTATTTTGTGATTGATAGCGCAGGGATTTTAGCGAGCCAACAGCCAGAGATTTATTTGTGAGATTAAGCAATGTGAGGTGAGTTTCCTCACTGGGTTTAGCGGGTCTAAGGCACCAATGCTGGCCCATGATATGTTACGCTAGAATACTAGATGTCTATGTGACTCTTGTATGTATAATTTCTTGTATGCTTACTGGGCGGGGCCCCATGGTTATCCTGTATGCTATTATATGTTATGCTTATAAAATTTGTATGTGGGTGGGGCCCTTTATGCGAGTTTGGGCGGGGCCCGTTATACTCAGTGGGTGGGGCCCGTTATGCGAGTGTGGGCGGGGCCCATTATGTGTTTATTTATGTATTGAATGTGGTATTTTGGGGAACTCACTAAGATTTGAGCTTACGATTTTCAATTTATGTTTCAGGTACTTCCAGTTCAAAAGGGAAGAGCCAGGGATGATTCCAGAGGACATACCAGCTTTTTCTGCATTTTGAGAATTACTCTGATATGTTTTTATGTATTGACATACTTTGATCTTTTTAGGGTTGTATGACAATGTTTGGATTAATGTTTTATTAAATCAAAAATGAAATTTTTGGGTCTTATTTTTAGGACGTTACAAGTTGATATCAGAGCCTTGGTTTGAGGGATTCAGACATATTCTCAGGTGTGTCTGATATCAAACTAAGGATTTGGTAAAGTTTTTATAAAAGAAATGTATTTTTAAGAAAAGGGTTTTCTAAGAAAAGAATGGGTATGGTGCATACAATCGACCGAGCTCAAGTAAGTTTTCCTAAAATACCCATACATGTTATCTGATATGATTTAATCTGTGAATTTGTGAATCACATGCTAGTTAGGGCTAAGGATTTGCTCAATATTTGCATGATTAATGCTAGGGGAGATGTCTTTGTATGCCTATTGTATGATCTTGTATACTTGCATGCTAGTATTGATCAGGCAGTGATAGGATGGCCTAATTAGGTGATGCTTGGTTCTGATTACTTGATGCTCCAATGTTGCTTGCTTTGTGATTTGTAGTAGTTCTCACTAACTTCAGCTAACTAGTAAGTGATTATGCTAAGTTACATATTATGGGAAATAAATAATTTTAGAAGGTTAGGTTTTAACTCTATTGCACAGCTCTTGTTTGAGTCCAACTGTTGTAGTGTGAGACCTCTTATTCAAAGAGTTATCTGGTTTTAGTGATATGTTATTGTATTCGTGAGCTAGTTAGATGAAGTTAGCTGGAGTTCCCTCTGTAACCGATGGCGGAGAGTGGTGTGGAGTTTGCCCTAGGAAAACCTAGGATGAGATCTAGTGTTGGGAGCCTTGTCTTGATGAGGGTTAATAGTATGGATATAAGGTGACTTGGTGGATTCAAGGCAATCCTTGAGGAAAGTATGGATAGATGTGGAAGGTAGTAAGGGCTCGTACTACTGGAAGAAGAGGATATGTACTCGAGTCATGGAGAGCTGCGATGAAACCAGGAAGCTTGTAGAGTTTGTGATCCCTCGGTATATTATGATGCTTATTCTGATGGTTTATATGGTGTATTTTCAGTATGGTGACTCTGCGGGGCAGACCTGTTGGCAGTTCTGGTGCTGTAGAGGGCTCGGGCTCAGGTTCTGGAGGCGGGCACTTGGATGATCATACGAGGGAGTTCATTTTGTCTGAGATTACACGTTTCATTCTTGAGCACACTCCTGTGATCTTTGGTACGGTCAAGGAGGGCATTCTGGAGATTGTGGATGAGCGGTTGAGCTCGTTTCGTTATGAGATGGTGGCCTTGGTGGGAGCGCATTCTTTGAGCTTCAGGGAGTTCCGGGCATGTGGAGCTCCGGACTATCACGGGGCGAAGGACCCGATAGCAAGCAGGAGGTGCTTATTGGATGTTGCTAACGCCTTCTGCACCAGCAGTTTCCCCGAGGGGGCAAAGGTCAGACTTGCTTCCTGTCTTCTAAAGGAAAGGGCACGGGATTGGTGGGAGGAGGTGGAACGTGCAGTTGGTGACCAGGCTTTTGATACAATGACATGAGATGATTTTGTGACTAGGTTCAGGGTTGAGTTTGCATCGGTGATTGAGGTGCAGCAGTTGGCGCGAGAGTTTCAGGATCTCCGCCAGACTACTGAGTCGTTGGCTGAGATCATCGTGATGTTTCGAGAGACGACACTTTTGGTTTCGTGGTATGTGGCAGGCGAGGGGATGAAGAAAGCAAGGTATCACGAGATGCTGAGGTGCGATATTAGGTAGTTTGTGAGCCGATCCAGTTGCAAGACACTGGAGGAAATTATATCGAGGACTAGGGAGAGGGAGATTGATCTCGAGATGGAAAGGAAGAGGAAGTCGAATGAGACTCAGGTATCGGGGGGGTTCAGGCAAGAGGACCAAGGTTGTTGATGCGAGAGGGAAGGGCCAGCAGGGCCGGGGCCGTTGTGGCAAGTGCGGCAGGATGCACGATGGGGGGTGCAGGGTGGGTGGTTATAGTTGCTTCAAGTGCGGTCAGACACATCATATTAGCAGGGATTGCACTGCTACTACCACCACCACCCTAGTATCTGATCTGATTTCCTTTGATTGCAATCTGAGGGGTCACAAGAAGGCCCATTGTCCGAGTTTGGATGCAGCAGGACCGGTGTCAGTACCCGCTCTTGCAACTCTTCAGATTACTGACGGTCGCTAGGGCGGGGCGGATGCACCTGCGGTGAAGAGCAGGGCTTTTCAGTTAACTTCCGAGGAGGCTCGTGCAGCTCCCGACGTGGTGACGAGTATGTATCTTCTCCTTATCTATTTATTTATATTGAATTGTTTGCTTATGTTTATGTGTTTTAATTTAGGATCGTCCCTCGTGAACGGTATTTCTGCTTTGGTATTATTGGATTTGGGGGCTACCCGATCCTTTGTATCGCTTGCACTTAGCAAGAGGTTTGTTGGAGCTCCGGGGGAGCTGGATTGTCGAGATCACAGATGATAGATCTGTTCAGGTTGCAAGATCGCAGATGATTGGTTTGTTCGGGTTGCGAGGGTTCATCTGGGTTTTACTCTTCAGTAATTCAGTGAGGAGTATTTGATAGATTTGGTTCCCATTCCTTTGCGTGGGAACAAGGTTATTGTGGGTATGGATTGGCTGATAGATTTGTTCGGGTTGTGAGGGTTCATCGGGGTTGTACTCTTCAGTAGTACAGTTAGGAGTATTCAATAGATTTGGTTCCCATTCCTTTGCGTGGGAACAAGGTTATTGTTGGTATGGATTGGCTGACCCCAAAGGGTGGTGATCGGTTGTGAGCAGCAGTTAGTCCAGATTCAAACCCCAAATGGGGGAGAGTTAGTGGTTCAGGTAGAGACAGCTCAGAGTGGGCCGTTATTGTGTTCAACAACGAGGGCAGACGCTATATTCAGCAGGGTTGTTTAGGATATGTTTCCAATGTTATGGATACCCGGGATAAGGGTAAGGCAACCATGGATGATGTGTCGATTGCGTGAGATTATCCCGATGTGTTTCTAGAGGATTTTCTTGGGGTGCCTCCGGAGAGGCAGGTTAAGTTCAGGATTGATCTGGTTCCAGGTGCGGCTCCGATAGCCAAAACACCGTATCGATTGGCTCCTCCCAAGATACAGGAATTTTCTACACAACTGCAAAAGCTATTATACAAGGGATTCATTCGACCGAGCAGTTCACCATGGGAGCACCGATCTTGTTTGTGAAGAAGAAGGATGAGTCTCATCGTATGTGCACTGACTACCGGGAGCTGAATAAGGTAACGGTGAAGAACTGTTATCCACTCCTAAGGATTGATGATCTTTTTGACCAGCTTCAGGGTGCATCTTGGTTTTCCAAGATTGATTTGTGATCGGGTTATCATCAAATGAGGGTTAGAGAGGAGGATGTGCAGAAGACAACTTTCTGGACTCGTTATGGTCATTACGAGTTCGTGGTGATGCCTTTTGGGCTCACCAATGCTCCAGTCGCGTTCATGGATCTCATGAACCGCATGTGCAGGCCGATGTTGGATCGGTTTGTGATTGTATTTATCGATGATATCTTGTTCTATTCCAAGACCCAGGATCAACACAAGGAGCACTTAAGGGTAGTGTTGGAGACGTTGAGGAGGGAGAGACTTTTCACAAAGTTCTCCAAGTGTCAGTTCTGGTTGCACGTGGTGCAGTTTCTGGGGCATCTTGTCAACCAGAATGGTATTCTAGTCGATCCGGCCAATGTCGAGGCCGTGATGCAGTGGGAGTTCCGAGGTCTCCATCTCAGATTCGGATTTTCCTTGGTCTCGTGGGTTATTATCGGAGGTTTATCCAGAATTTCTCCAAGGTTGTTGTTTCATTGAATCGATTGACAAAAAAGACTGTTACATTTCACTGGGGGCCTGAGCAGCAGACAACTTTTGAGACCTTGAGACAACGGTTGTGCGAGGCACCGATTCTGACCCTGCCTGGAGGGTGTTGAGGATTTTGTGGTTTATTGTGATGCGTCGATCACCGGTTTGGGAGAAGTATTGATGCATAGGGGTCGTATGATCGCTTACGCTTCTAGGCAGCTAAACCCTCATGAGGTGAATTATCCGACGCATGACTTGGAGTTGGGGGTTGTGGTCTTCACCCTCAAGATTTGGCGAAATTACCTCTATGTGGTCCGTTGTACTATTTACACGGATCACAAGAGCTTGAGGTACCTGATGGATCAGCCGGATATGAATATGAGGCAGTGCCGGTGGTTGGATGTGGTGAAGGATTATGATTGTGAAATCGTTTATCACCCAGGGAAGGCCAATGTGGTGTCTGATGCTCTCAGCCTTAAGGCGATCGCGGGTCCGATCTGGGACATATGTTTGAGGATGACCGTGATTAATCCGCTTTTGCAGCGGATTCGTGAGGCTCAGGTCGAGGCTATGAAGGAAGAGCACCGGAAGAGTGAGCGTATTGTGGGTCAAGTGGCTTCCTTCCATTATGATAGACATGGGCTGTTGACTCTGCATCGGCGGGTTTGAGTTTCGTATTGGGGCGGTGTGCGTCAGGTTCTGATAGAGGAGGCGCACAAGTGTAGGTTCTCCATTCATCCTGAGGAGACGAAGATGTATAGGGATCTTCGTCCTGATTATTGGTGGCCCTGAATGAAGCGGGATGTGACTTGGTATGTGGAGTGGTGATTGACTTGCAGGAAAGTCAAGGCCGAGCTTCAACGACCTCACGACAAGATGCATCCATTGGAGATCCCCGTGTGGAAATGTGAGGATATTACTATGGATTTCATCACGAAGTTACCCCAGACTGCACGTGGAGTGGATTCGATTTGCGTCATCATGGATCGGTTTACCACGAGCATGCATTTCATTCCGATTCAGGAGAATATTTCTGCAGATAAATTGGTTGAGATTTATATCAAGGAGGTTGTGGCACGTCATAGGGTGCCGGTTTCAGTGGTTTCTGACAGATATGTCCGGTTTACTTCCAGGTTTTGGAAGACGTTCCATGGCGAGTTCGGTACTCGTCTCCATTTCAGTACAACATTCCATTTGCATACCGATGGTCAGAGCGAGCGGACTATTCAGACCCTAGAGGATATGCTGCGGGGGTGTGCTTTGGACTTTGGTGGAAGTTGGGATATATATCTTCTGTTAACGGAATTTTCGTATAACAACAGTTATCACGCCATCATTGATCGACCTCCTTTTGAGATTCTCTATGGGAGGAAATGTAGGCTCCAAACAGCTCAGAGTCAGCAGAAGAGTTATGACGACAGGCGCTGATCAGACTTAGAGTTCCAGTTGGGGGATATGGTTCTCCTAAAGGTGTCACCTTGGAAAGGTGTCATCTGATTCAGGAAGAGGGGCAAGCTGGGCCCCAGGTATATCAGTCCTTTTAAGGTTTTGGCTCGGGTGGTTCGGGTTGCATATCGCTTGGATCTTCCAGATGAACTCTGTCAGATTCTTAGCACATTCCATGTCTCTCAGCTGCGGAAGTGCTTAGTGGGATGAGTCCGCAGTGGTATCGTTAGAGGATATTCAGGTGGATGGCCGCCTGAATTATATCGAGAGACCGGTTGCGATTCTTGATCGAAAGACGAAAACCTTGAGGAACAAGGTTGTGGAGTTGGTGAAGGTGCAGTGGCACCACCACAAGGGTTCGAAGTGGACTTGGGAGCCGGAAGATGAGATGAGAGAGCACTACCCGAAATTATTTGGAGCAGCGGACTTCGAGGATGAAGTTTAATTCAAGTGGGGGAGAATAGTAACACTTTAAATTTGTATTTTCCTTTTAACCCTTCTTATTTTAAGAAATTGCATTATGGTCCTTATGGCTAGTACGCGAGGTGTACTATAGAGTACGCGTGGCGTACTAGCTGGAGATTAATCGTGGGTTCAAACCACGTACGTTGGGCGTACGTAGGTTATGTTGGGCGTACGCTGGCCAGCGACAAACCCTAACTTTCAAGGTTTGTGCCCTATTTAAGCCTCATTAACTCACCTCCTGAACATTTTAGACCAGCCTCCACCCTTTGAAAAACCTAGTTCATCCATTGCCTTTGTGTGTTGATTTTGAGCTTTTGTTTTGATCATTGGAGGGTTTTGTGCATCTTGAAGTGGTAGAAGAAGAAGCTTGAAGACTCATTATTTGGAGGGGAGCTTAGAGATCCAGCTTTAGCACCTTCATTTTGTCGTTTTTGAGGTATAAAGTTCAAAGATTTTCATCTCATTTCATAGATCTATTCATTGGCTTGCTTTTGGCTATTTTGGTCCCTTTTTGGTTGGTTTTGTGAGCTAAGGTCGTTTATGGAGATTATCCTTGTAGATCTGAGCATATTAAGGATTTATTAAGCATAAAGGTGCAAACTTTATGGTGGTTTTGGTCTCATGCATGTGTTGAGTCATTTATTAAGCTCTTTTGAGCTCTAGAGCCCCATTAAGCCATGCATGCACGTAAAGTTGGCACCTTTACGTGATAAACCACCTTAGGGAAGTCAGATCTAAGATTTGGGTCGAAGTCTTAACCGAATAAGTGATGAATGAAGAAAGTTGTCCAATCTGGGAGTACACTGGGCGTACAAGGTGGTACGCCGCGCGTATAAGCCCCAAAGCGAGTACGCTTAGCATACGAGCTAAGTACGCCCCGCGTACTCAGCAGATAGGCTTCAAAATGTTGGGCTATGTTTGGACTCTAGATGATTAGGGCCTTGTTGCGCCATCAGAATATTATTTTCGACTAAGGATATTTTATTAGACCTTTGGTTGAAGGCCCATGAAGGGGTTTGGCCGCAATTTGGAAAATCGGGCCATACTTGGGCCTTGGATGATTATTTGGAATTTGGGCTTTTGGACATTTGGATTGGGCTTTGGCCTTGGGCAAAATTTAGGGAAAGGGTAAAAATGTCTTCTACCTTAGATTAGACTCCTTGTGTGAGTCGGGATCCAATTATTAATTAGGTGTTATTTTGTGATTAATAGTGCGGGGATTTTAGCGGGCCAGCTGTCAAAGATTTATTTGTGAGATTCAGCAGCATGAGGTGAGTTTCCTCACTAGTTTTAGTGGGTCTAAGGCACCAATGCCGGCCTATGATCTGTTAAGCTAGAATACTAGATGTTTGTGTGACTGTTGTATGTGTATGTGCTTGTATGCTTACTGGGCGGGCCCGATGGTTATCCTGTATGCTATTATCTGTTATGCTTATAAAAATTTTATGTGGACGGGGCCCGTTATGCGAGTTTGGGCGGGGCCCGTTATGCAAGTTTGGGCGGGGCCCATTATACTCAATGGGCAGGGCCCGTTATACGAGTTTGGGCGAGGCCCATTATACTCAGTGGGCAGGGCCCGTTATGTGAGTGTGGGTGGGGCCCGTTACACTCATTGGGTGGGGCCCATTATGTGTTTATTTATGTATGGTATGTGGTATTTTGGGGAAGTTACTAAGCTTTGGGCTTACGATTTTTAGTTTATGTTTCAGGTACTTCCGGATCGAAAGGGAAGAGCCCGGGATGATTGCTGAGCACACACCACCTTTTACGCATTTTGAGAATTATTCTGATATGTTTTGATGTATTGACATACTTTAATCTTTTTTGGGCTGTATGACAATGTTTGGATTAATGTTTTATTAAATCAAAAATGAAATTTTTGGGTCTTATTTTTGGGACGTTACACCTTGAAGAAGCTCATTCTTCTTAAATAAGCACCAAAACACATGAAATCACCCAAGAACTCAAGAATCAAACCAATGGAGTCTAGGGTTTCATATCTAGGGTTTAATGGGATGGAGGTTGAAGGTAGAAGGGTTTGGAGTTGAGTTAAAGCCATTAAATAGGGTCCAAGACCCTAATTTAGGGTTTGCACCTGACTGGAGTATGCCCTGTATACTCCTGGTACGCTCAACGTACTCCAAAGAGCACCCGCAGTCCACCTGCCTAGTACGCCCAGTGTATTCCTATGTACGCCCATCGTACTAGGCTTAACCCTAAAACCACCCAACTTCCGGAGGCCATAAGTTCTTCGTTCTAAGTCCGATTTCGACGATCTTTATATCCCCAGAAAGGTAATGAGAAACTTTATACTTCTATCAACTCTCTCTTGCCTTAAAACTTTCTGAACTTAAACCCAAAATTCACGAAAGACCCGAACTGTCACTTTACCATTATACCCTTGGGCTCCAAAACACAAACCGAACTCCCAGATCACCTAATCTACATTTTCCACACCCAAAGGGATCTAAATATCTCTTTCCCAAAAACCCTAACCCTTATTATACCGATCTTTGGGTCGCGGCCCCGAATTAGGAAACGATTCGGAACAGGGTGTTACAGTAGAGGTGGTGATGCTGGTGGTTGGGAAGGTGGCGGGGAAGAAGGAACAGACTACACTGCATAATCATTTATGATTATAACTCTTCCGTCGCGCCAGTACGCTGGAGCGCTAAAGCAGCAAATGAGAAATATATTGCTAATATTGAATCTCAAGATCTCTATTTTTCGAAAACTAAACAAAACCTACTTATATATATATATATATATATATATATATATATATATATATATATATATATATATATATATATATATATATATATATATATATATATATGAAGTGGTTCAAATAGAAATCATTTTTTTTAGAATGGAGGTACAAAAGAATGTTAGGAACTTTAGGAACATTTTTTTATTTTATCATTAAGGGTATTTCGGACAAATCAAATATTAATGTCAAATGAAGCAACCTCTCTCCTTCCTTCCTTTACAACCAGCTTCCACTTATTGCAGAACCGTTGTCAAACCATCGTACGACTGACTCAAATGAAACAACCCGTGTAGTTTAACAGGTGTTTCTTGTAAAAACTTGACTGTTTCATCCATAGATCTTGTCATTATTGATTTGAGTATAAATTTCGGTTTGGTTTCTTCCAACTTGTTAACTCTTTTGAGTCTTGAGTAATTTGTATCTAAGAATTTTAACCTCGCTTGTATATTTTCATGGTATTGAGA
This sequence comes from Lactuca virosa, assembly GCF_052849685.1. NCBI lineage: Eukaryota > Viridiplantae > Streptophyta > Magnoliopsida > Asterales > Asteraceae > Lactuca > Lactuca virosa. The sequence continues at coordinate 288,215,601 of NC_136430.1, forward strand.
TCTTAGTGTAGTAAGCTTCTTAGTTCTGTAGATCCGGGTGTAAACTAGATCGATTGTTTTGTTTCGGATGTTTCATCGTTATCAAGTTATCCGAAGTTGAAATCCCTGAATTTTTCTAGAAACTCGATGGAGTTTGCTGGTGTTTCGAAGCCTATTTTCCATTCTCTACATGTTATTGATCTATTGTTCACCGGATTTATGGGTCGAAAGTTTTATCATGGATACTTTCAGACGGTTGTGGTGAGCTCCTATGGTTTGATGTTTCCGCTAACAACAAATTTGGTCCGTTCTCGAGAGCTCGAAATCATGTTATTTCTTCAACTTTTTGATCTCTCGGAATAATTTCTTCGTCGTGTTTCCGATGGATACCCTTTTGAATTTGAGCAACTTGAAGACTTTGATGTCGGGGTTCAATAATTTCATCGGCGAGTTGCCTGAATCCTTGTTTGAACAATCTCGAGAAGTTTGATGTGAGTTCCAACAATTTATTCGGTAAATGGTGGTAGTTGTCAGGGACTGATGGAGAGTACTAGTGGTTGCCAATCCTTTTAACATGGAGAGAGAGGCATGTGGGTTTCATATATTTAATGAATAAAATTTAAAATTAAATCGAAAATATATGAAAAATAACACTTTAAATTAAATAGAAAAAAGTAAAGAAAAAAAATATTACAAGGACATTTCAGTCATTTCAATTTTAAACTGAACCAAATCTACAAAGAAATATACAGAAAAAAACGGTTTCTACAAAACTCACAAGGTTTGAATCAAATCCCAAAAAATACAAACCATAGGTACCATTTTTGCAGTTTTATCTAAAAATTATCATAAGGGAAAAATAGTATTTTTTTTTTAAGTTGATAAGGGTTCAAAATCACAACGAAACTTGGTTTTTTAGACGTAATCTACAAGTTGGAAAGTTGTTAGATCAAATCCAAAGAACATGTGAAACCATAAGAACCAATTTTGCAATTATGTTTTTTAGAATGACTAATTTTATTTACTCATAAACAATCATAATTTCACCTTATGTCTTAGACGAAACTTGAACCATTGGCTTTAAGGAGAGAAAATGATACATGATATCGTTGAGCTAGAAGCTCTTTAACCTTCATAACTACTTGTTTACATAGATAATATGTCCTTTTAAGTTACAAGTTACTAATAATTTCTACAATGAATTTAAGAGCAAATTACCTTATAAATCTTAATGTTAGTTAACATATACATTTAACATGATTTTAAGTTAATCAAATTATATTGAGATAGTTTATCATTTAGGTTCTTAGGTTTGAATTTAATAAGTTTCAGCCATGAAATGATATATTCTTAAAAAATATATGGATTTGGGGTGTAAATGAGCATCGCCGAACTCGAACCCGAGCTTGGCTAGGCTCGGCTCGGACTTGTTTATGTTATGAGGGGTTCGAGCTCGAGCTCGGCTCGATTCGAGGTTTATTGCACCAAGCTCGGTTTGAGCCCGTGAAGATTTGTACAGGCTCAACTCGGGCTCGAGATCGGCTCGTTTTTTGTATGACGAGCCTAAATAAACTTAGGCTCAGTTCAAGCTCGTTAAGAATCTCGTTTACTAATACATTACATCCCTAATTCCTCAAATATTTTTTTTATTTTAATATATAAAAATAATAATAATTTATACATGGGCGGAGCTTCAACATTTAATTTGGGTGGCCGGAAATATACTATGTATAAAATTCGATGAGCAGGGGGGTCACAGCCAAAGTTTTATATTTTTTAGTCTAATATGTATAAAATTAAAATATAGGGGCTAAATGTAACAAAAAAAATCAGGGGGGGGGGACCTGTTTAATGACGTAAGAAATCATATTATTAAAGACAACACATCTTTGAAGATAACGATGCATTATAGACGATAATAATTCTATTTTGTCTTTTATAATTATGTAAAGTGTCGGTAAGGTTAATAAGTGTGTAGCATTATTATAATGTGACATAAAGTCTTATGTCAAGTAGTTTGTCTTCTTGCAATCAAACGATTGCAATAATGTAAAGATACCGTGTGTAAACGGCTCTTTAGAGCCTATATAAAGGGCTTTGCCCTTAGTGAATAAAGGAGAGTGATTTGTGATTATAAGATTTGAGTTGTTCTCAATCTTCTTCTGTTGAAATAGATTTTCTATTTCTGAATAGCAGAACCCTATCCAAACATATCCATATATTCATATAAACATATCAAACCCAGACAATCAATCCATCGTCAATCCATTCCGACGCATCATTCAGGTATATTCTGTCTTAATTTTATTAATTCCGCCATGTTTTTCAATTTGGTATCAGAGCTAAGTAACGTTCTTATTATTCTTATTATTAGTTTGCATATTCAATCTATCGTTAATAAAAATATATGCATATGCAGCATCATAAACATGATAAACATCATAAACATGATAATAAATAACCATTGTTTTTAAATATTCATATTTAAAAAAGTTATCAACAATTAAAATATTTATCGTAAGAAGATTTAATACCATAAATATGTCTCGAGATATTTTCAATTGTTAGATTACTTTTATTTCTTCATGATAGTATCATTTCGATTTGTTTTAACTATTAATTCTACAAAATTTGAAATTTTTATTAAAATAATACTCGTTCTTAATAATCAAATTAATCAAATTCATACTTGAAATATATATTTATGTCTAACAAAATTTTGATGAATTGTATTCCTAATAGAAATATTATTTTAAGAATACAGCAAATCCAAGAATCTATAAATAATTCTAAGAAAAATCTCAAGGATTCTTACAAACCTAATAATCAAGGTACGATTTTAAACAATAACCATATTCATGATGTTAGATATTTCATAAGAACTAGTATTAAAATCCGTTACAAGCAAATACGTCATCTAAAAACAAAACTATTTGTATTTTAAAACATGTCTTTTAAACATTCATTTGTACTTTTACTATTATTTTCTAGCTTTGGTATGACCATCATCATTTGTCATCATAAACATTATTATAATTACCACTACTATTAAATAAATTTTAATCGTAACTTTAAATCCAAAACGAAAACTAAACCATTATTATTATAAAATTATAATCATGAGTTTTTCAAGCCTAGATACAAATAAACAAGAATTAAAATTTTTTCGTAAAACATTGAAACAATCTAAAAAATTTCTTTTAGACTTAAAAATAGATTCTGACATATCAATGATAAATTGTATATCTAATATTGAAGCAATACATATAATAAATAATAGTATAAATTGGAAACAAGAACAAATAAAAAACCTTGAAGATAAAATAACAAAATTAATTTGTTAAATATGATAGAAAAAACAACTACTTCACTAGAAAAAAGAAACTAAAAATTTTATTTTTAATACACACAATATATGGAAACTTTACAAGAAAAAGTAGAAACACTAACTAAATTATTTGCAGCACTAGAAATTGCATCTGAAACTCAAGAAAATAATATAGAAATAGAAAATAATTCAGATAATAATGACGCAGAAGTAATATATGATTTTTCTTCAGAAGATGAAAACCCTTATTCAAATCCATATAGAGATTCACAAAACAATTTTGGATTAAAACGAAAACAATCATATGTTGAAGATGATTATCAAAGTCAATATATTTATGGACCACCTTCATTAGAAGAAAATTTTTTATATAGACAAGGAATGGTTAAAAATAAACAAAACAAATGGGAAAAAATACCTCCTCAATACATACCTAAATTATTTACATTTCCAACAAATTCAGATATTCTTTTTATTGATTGTGACCAAAATCCTGAAGCAAAAATTCAAGAATGGAGTAATAAAATGGGAGTACAAATTCAGTTAACCGAAGAATTAAGAAATTTACACCCAAAACATTTTCTTAATTATATCATTCATAAAACACAAGGTAACGCATATCGTTTCCTTTCATCTCTTGATGAAACCGAAACAATGATGATAGCTACCACTGATGCTATAGAAACATTTAAAAATGTATTAAGCCGTCTTATTCAGGAATTCATAGGAAAACAAATTGAAGATAAAATATCAAAAGAAACTTTTCAATTAGAATCACTATGGCATTTAACTAATTTACGAATTTGTAATATGTGTTATTTAGAACCATTTATATGTGAATATTCTGAACATTATTATAATTTAGATTCCATTAGAAAAAAGGCAGCATTAGATATGTTCTATCAAAAATTACCATCATTAGTAAGCCAAAGTGTAATAAAAGATTTCCAAGAAGCATTACAACAAAATAAAGTTGCAGACACCTTAGGAGCACGAATAAGCATATTAAAAGCATGGATGCAGAAAAAATGTTTAGAACAAAAAACAGCACAAGATGCAAAAATTGATTTATGTTGTGACATTCTTTCTAACAAAGTAAATCAATATGGTTGTAAAGAAAAACAACAAAGTAAAAAGAAAATTTGGAAAAAACAAACTTATAAACCCAAATATAAAGAATATTATAAACAAGGGGAAAGAAAATATTTCCGAAATAGAAAACAATATAAACAAAAATATCAATCCAAAACAAATTATTGCCCATCGAATAAAAAAGACTGTAAATGTTGGATATGTCAAGAAGAAGGACACAAAGCTTATGAATGCCCGAAAAAGACTAAAAAAGAAAAAGAAACAAATATATTAAAAAAATTGCATACGACCTTGGATACGAACCCATAGAAGATTCATATATAAATTCAGATATAGATATTTATGCATATACAACTGATTCTGATTCAGATGCAGGTACATAATCCTATGGAAAAAGTATTATTAGAATTAGAACTTGAGGGAAACCTCATATCTGGAATATACATTGCTAAAGCATACAATGGTATGAAAGTACCATCTGAAGTAAACAATGATAAAGTATACAGTGATATGAATATATCACAAAAAGCATACAGTGATATGAATATATCACCAAAAGCATACAGTGATATGAATATATCACCAAAAGCATACATTGATATGAAAATTTTCATATCATCATTTGAAACAAACAAATTTCAGCAATTATTCAGGTACTCAAGAAACGCAAACATTCAGTCCACAAATATATCGAAATGGAAGCAATCATGAAACAAATCAAACACCAGTTCAAACAGAAATAAGATCAAGAAGCATCATTAGTCAGACAACTCGAAGCAGTCAGACGAGAAAAAGAACAACTACGACAAACAATACAAATTCTATCATCCCAATCAGTACCTAAAGAAGAAGCAGCTAGCAGTTCAACAACGAAGCAACCAAAAGAAGACATTCAAGAAATTTCATCCGATGATAGTCAGCCACAAACAATGCTCAAGTCAGAAAAACAACCTATAAATCCAGAAGAATATCCACCACTTCAAGCAGATCATAAAAATATAAAGAAATGGTACGTGATTTTCAACGGAGAAAACAAAGGAGTATATGACAATTGGGGAATCGCCAGTTCATATATTCTTGAAAAAAAAATATCATTCAAAAAAGCTACAAAACGAAAAATGAAGCAGAAGCCGCATACAACGAAGCATACAAAGCAGTAATAAAAGATAACGTAGAATGTTCAAAAACAGTTCTCCTAACACCACAAAAACCTATGACCAGCTTCACACCACAAAAACCTGTATCCATCCCAAGATCCCTTAACCAATTAAATGCAAAAATTGCCCTTGAATCCATTCTATCAACCAAAGAAAAGGAAGCCATGAAAAAACCATCTGCCAAAAAATTCGCTGAATTATGGGATAGCCTCGTTTCCTACACCGAGGTCCATTCTTTAATGGGCTTTTACCCAGTAGCCAGGCGCCCAGGCCCTAAAGCAGTTTTCCTAGCCGATTTATCAGATCCTATGACTTTATGGGATTATTTATTCATGGGTTCATCGACACCATCTATCTAGAAGGCACCAATCTACACTGCATCAGCGAATTCCCTTTTGCTGTGCAAACTATCATCAGAAATTATAAAATACGCTTTGCAAAACAAGAAAGAGGATTATTCATCAAAATGCATTCTAGCTACCCAATTTTTGATGAAGAATCTCAACTAATTGTCCCAAGTATTACTTTTGCAAACATGGGAATAAGCAACGGCTCAAAACCAACAAAAGATGATCTACCCCGTGAATCCCCAACACAAGAGCATCTAATCTTTGCACTTGCCGGTGTTTATTTAGCATCATCACGCATTGTCAACGGTAAAGATCAAATGTCAAGAATCAGAGTAAATTATGCTAGTAAAACTTTCATTATCTACTCTTTAACAGACAATGAAATCACTCCGGAAGCAATGAAAGCAATTGAAACATTCGAACAACCTTTCGAAAAATTTTCTCATCAACTGGCTGAATTACCCGATGATATCAAGAAACAACTTTGTAAACATATTATGCATGCTCCAAGACACAATTGCAGTCACTGTTCAGAAAACACAGAAGAAACACCATTTATGGAAGATTAACTTCAGCAATGATGCAAGCAAACATTTTCAAAAATATGTCTTTTTGGAGGCGGGAGGAATGACGTAAGAAATCATATTATTAAAGACAACACATCTTTAAAGATAACGATGCATTATAGACGATAATAATTCTATTTTGTCTTTTATAATTATGTAAAGTGTCGGTAAGGTTAATAAGTGTGTAGCATTATTATAATGTGACATAAAGTCTTATGTCAAGTAGTTTGTCTTCTTGCAATCAAACGATTGCAATAATGTAAAGATATCGTGTGTAAACGGCTCTTTGAAGCCTATATAAAGGGCTTTGCCCTTAGTGAATAAAGGAGAGTGATTTGTGATTATAAGATTTGAGTTGTTCTCAATCTTCTTCTGTTGAAATAGATTTTCTATTTCTGAATAGCAGAACCCTATCCAAACATATCCATATATTCATATAAACATATCAAACCCAGACAATCAATCCATCGTCAATCCATTCCGACGCATCATTCAGGTATATTCTGTCTTAATTTTATTAATTCCGCCATGTTTTTCAATTTGTAAGAAAATATACATATGCAGCATCATAAACATGATAATGAATAACCATTGTTTTTAAATATTCATATTTAAAAAAGTTATCAACAATTAAAATATTTATCGAAAGAAGTTTTAATACTATAAATATGTCTCAAGAAATAGAAAACTCACCAATAGTTATTAATAACGAAGAAAATGAATATGGATACACTTTTGATGCTTTAATTAATAAAAATAACATCAATAAAGACGCTATAAGAAAATCAAATTTCACACTATCCGAAAGACACAATTTTAGACATAACACATTTAAAAATTTCTTTTCTAGAAAAAATATTATATATTATGGAAAAATTATAGGAGAACAAGCAATACCTATAGAATTAACTCAAGGAAATATTACTATACCCATAATAAATAAACAACAAATTAGAAATAGATTATCTCATATTAAAGAAACATATAGAATAAAAATTGCTTATATTCATATATCAACTATTCAAATAATCTTAAAAAGTACTGTAAGTAATTTAAATACACCAATAGAATTAGAAATCAGAGATGATCGTATAATTAATAACCAAGAAAGTATTATTGCAAAAGGAGAAGGTAATTTAATTGAAGGAAAAATAAAATTTGATATTAATATTCAATTAGGATTAAGTCTTAAAGATAAAAATTTAAGTAATAGTATTACTGTACGATATAAATTATTAAGACAAAATTTTATGATAAAAGGTAATCATCCATTTACTATTACATATCAAATAAATTATGCATTAACAAATTCTCATCATAGTATTACATTTAAAACAGAAGATAGAATTTATATAGATAAATTATTTACCCCTTTATTATCCCTTGAATCACCAAATATGACTAATAATAGAATATTCAATGAAACTAATTTTCAACCAATAATAACTACTCCGTTAATAAAAAGAAGTCCAATTATAGAACCTCCATTTTCAACTATAATAGGTAGATCTTCTATTTCAGAATGTCAGTCTTCAACATCTAATGAAAATAACAATGAAAAGCTAGAAGATATTAAAGAAATGATTAGATCATTAAGTTTAAGAATATGACAGAATCATCTAGTAATTCCCTAAAATATTTTAAAACACTTGAAGGATCATATCAAAATACAAAACCATGTATACCAGATAAAGAAATGATTATAGAAATACCGCAAAATTTACCACAAGGAACAATATATAACATCGGTCTTAATCCTGAAGAAGATAAATCAGTAGGAGAAAAATTAAACATAATTATCAAAAATTAAATAATATTATAGAAGTAGAAAGTTTAATTGTATTAAAACAAATTCCTGAATTATTACAAAATTTAAATCAACAGAAAATTCTACTTGAAAAATATTTAAAAATAAAAACTATTAAAGAAGAACCACTTAATGAAAAACAGCTACTTAAAGAAAAACCACTTACTATTAAACGACCTTTCACATGGTAAAATAAAAATTATGAGTAATAAAACTCAAGTATATTGTAGTTACGATAATAAATATAAAGTTAATCTACTTAAAAAATTATGGAAAGATTTAGAAAAATCCACAAAACATTTAAAAGAAAAAGAATCTGAAGTACACGAACTAATTTATAAAAACAAAAATCATACTGCATATCAATTAGTTAAAATTGGAAGATTAAAAATTGAAGTTAATCATTTAAAAATAGTAATAAAAAATATTAACAATTCAATTAATTTTCTTTCAGATACCTTAGTAATTTGTTAAAATGAATTCAAAAGTACAAATTAATTCTTCAAAAGATAACGTGCTTTGGACTAATATATTAAAAAATCATTGGAAAATAAATTCTAATATCTCTAATACCATAAAACATTTAGAAAATGCTTTATCATATGAAGAAAAATATTTATTAAAATTACAACCAGTAAATAAAGAATATAATAATCAATTAAAAAAGATATCTAGATTACAAGAAGGAATTAAGAAATACAAAAAAATCACAGAATCGAAATCTAAAAACAATACGTAATGTTTCAACCACTCTAACAAACACAACTTGCTAATATAAAATTTATAAACTAATCCTAAAATGAGTAAAAGAAAAACAAATATTAACCCAAACAGTACCTTTATTACAACTAAAATACAAGAAAAAGAATTAGTTTCATATATAGATACAGGGGCTACTTTATGTTTTGGAAGAAAAAAGATATTAAAAAATTGGGAAAAATTAGAAAAACCATTAAAAATAACAATTGCTGATAAATCAATTCACAAAATTTGGTTCGTAGGAAGAGATATAGATATAGTAATTGAAAAAACACCATTTAAAACTCCAACTATATATCAACATGATTCGGGAATAGATTTAGTTATAGGAAATAATTTCCTTAAATTATATCAACCATTTATACAAACAAATGACGATATAAGTCTCAATCATCCAACAAAAGGTTTTATAAAAACTGCAATTATCAAACATTATGATCTTATTAAAATACTCAAACAAGAAGTTGGTTTTCAACTACGCATATTACTAACATTTGCTAAAGAAATTGCTGAAAAACAACTTGAAGAAGTATGCAGTGAAAATCCACTAGATCATTTAAAAAATAGAAATAATCAAGAAATAATAATATTATTAAAAAACGCTAATGATGAAATTAATGTTCCAAATAAAATTCCATACAGTATAAAAGATGTTTCTAAATTCAAACAGGAATGCACTGAACTATTAGAAAAAGGAATCATTCGACCTAGCACGAGTCCTCATTCTGCACCTGCATTCTATGTAGAAAATAATAATGAAATAAAACGAGGCAAACGAAGAATGGTAATTAATTATAAAAAGATGAATGATGCTACTATAGGAGATTCATATAAATTACCACGAAAAGAATATATTTTAGAAAAAATAAAAGGAAATACACATTTTAGTACATTTGATGCAAAATCCGGATATTGGCAATTACGCTTACATGAAAATACGAAACCACTAACCGCTTTTTCATGTCCTCCTCAGAAGCATTATGAATGGAATGTTCTTCCATTCGGTTTAAAACAGGCACCAGCAATATATCAGCGATTCATGGATGAAACCTTAAATGATTTAGATCATATTTGTCTTGCATATATTGATGATATAATTGTTTTTACAAAAGGAAACGAACAAACACACATTGATGCAGTCATCAAGGTTTTACAAAGAATTAAAGAAAAGGGTTTAGTTTTATCAAAAAAGAAATCAAAACTTTTTCAAACTACAGTTGAATATCTCGGTTTAAAAATTGGAGAAAATGGTCAATTATCGTTAACAGACAATATATGAGAAAAATTAAATATGTTTCCTAATAAACTTGAAAATAGAAAACAAATACAACGATTTCTTGGTTGTTTAAATTATATTGCAGAACAAGGATTTTTAAAAAATTTAGCAAAAGAAAGAAAAGTTTTACAAAAGAAAATATCAGAAAAAATACCTTGGTCTTGGACCAATACATATACTATTTTGGTACAAAATATAAAACAAAACATTCAAGTTCTCCCTACTTTATATAATGCAAAAATAGATGATTTCTTAATCGTAGAAACAGATGCATCACAAGACACTTGGGCAGGATGCCTAAAAGCAATTATACGGGGACAAGTATTATTGAGATTAGATAGTGAGGGAAACCTCATATCTAACTCATCAAAAGTATACAATGATAAAGCACACATTGGTATGAAAATACCATCTGAAGTAAACAATGATAAAGTATACAGTGATATGAAAATATCACCAAAAGCATACATTGATACAGATGTATCATCTGAAGTATTAAAAACAGATAAATACGAGCAAAAACTATGCAAGTATATATCGGGAACATTTTTCCAAACGGAGCAAAATTACAGCACCCATGAACGAGAAACACTAGCATGTCTCAGAACATTGAAAAAATGGAAAGTTGAGCTACTCCAAACCAGATTCGAATTACGCACAGATTCCAAGTATTTACTTGGTTTTTGGCGATATAAGTTACAAGAAGATTATTGTCGAGGACGATTAATCCGATGGCAATTACAACTACATCAATTTCATCCATACCTCAAGTATATTAAAAGCACCTACAATCATATAGCGGATACATTAACAAGAGAATGGAAGCCACATCAGCCATGACGGAAGCAAATATTATTAAACAGGTCCTTTTTTAAGGCGGGGGGGGGGGGGGGGGGGGAAGGGGGCACAGCCCCCACTCGCCCTAATAAAGATCCGCCCCTAAATCGAGTTTTTAACGAGTCGATCCCAAGTAGCTCACAAATAGCTCGTTTAGGCGCGTTTAATTCGATCTCGAATCGAGTTTTTAACGAATCAATCTCAAATAACTCATAAATAGTTCGGCTCACTTACGCCATTAATTCCTAGTTCTCGGCCATAAACCAAAAAAGACGGTATTGGCGATCTAAATAAAAGTTCATTTTGATTTAATCGTTTTTTTTTTAACGCCACTTATATATATATATATATATATATATATATATATATATATATATATATATATTCTCTACTTTGTATCTTTATATAAAGTATTAAATATTAAAAATTAGATGTAACTTTGGATCCGACGATAATGTCACCATCATTAAAACCACAACGCGTTTATGGGTGTGCGCATGCTCCCAACAACTGACACGTAATAAAACCAGAAATATTGATTTTTCCCCAACAAATATGGAATATTAATTGTTTTATATTGTTTCAAGAAAATGAGACATACTTTTTATTTAAGGGATTATCCTAAAATATCTATAATAAATCGTAGATTATTAACACAACATTTTGCAGAAAACTAAGATTATATTTGACACATTGTACTACTGAAAAAATTAATTAATAATATTGATAAACTAACTGATAAAGAATATTTGGTAAAAATTATTTGAATGATAAAAAACGGCATAAATTAAAGATCCGTACACAACAATTTTTTTTCCATACACAAAAGTTAATGCTTTAAAATGTTCGATTGTACAACGATATAATGTATAAATTGTTGTGTATGGCAAAAACTGTTGTGTACGAATCACTTCTCTTAATCAATAGTATATTTAAAAATTAAAAAAAATGAAAAAATTAGTTTAAACAGCTTTTAAAAAAACTAAATTTTAAGTTATTTTTTATTTGTGAAACACAATAAATTAAAAAACTTCAAAAATAAACTAAATTTATAATTAGAATTTGAGGTATCAAATAAAGTCTCGTTATAATTTACATACCTTTTTTTTGTTTTGTCACTTGATTTATTTTATTATGGAAAGAAATATTTTGTCATTTTCCAGTTATTTCAGTTTACGCGTTTTGTGGATATTCCATTACTTCAAAATTTATTATTCCAAAATTAATAATTAAGAAAGGAAAAGGCACCAAATAACGCGTGAACACACTCCTTTTTCTCTCCATCCCTTCATCCAAAAACACACATCAACACACACACAAACACAACGCTGTTTCTTCTCTATTTCATTGAAGCTTCTTCTTCTTCTTCAATGGCTATTTTAACCACAGTTTTTCTCGTCTTTCTTTTCATAATTGGCCTCGTTTCGACTCTTTTAAGAATACCCACAAAGAAAATCGCATCTTTAGTTCAACTTCAATCGCCCTCCACTCAAGATTCAGTCAAGAATCAAAACATCGAACAACAGAAAACCAAGAACATCAAGATGGTGATGGAGAAAAAGGTGAGTTTTGGTCCTGATTCGAGGGAAAGAAAAGCAGAATTGAAGAGCGTTTTCGCGACTTTCGACAAGAACAAAGATGGGTTCATCACAAAACAAGAGTTGAGTGATTCACTCAAGAACATCGGGATCTCAACAAATGAAAAGGACGTGTTGGAAATGGTTCAAAGGGTTGATGTTAATGGCGATGGATTGATCGATTTCGATGAGTTCTGTGAGCTTTTCGAGTCCATGATGAGTCGTGAAGACGAAGAAGGGGATAAAGTTAATGATGGTGATCATGAAGATGGTGATTTGAGAGAAGCTTTTGATGTGTTTGATGGGGATAAAAATGGGCTCATAAGTGTTGAGGAATTGGGATTGGTTTTGGATTCGCTGGGATTTAAAGAAGGGAAGAAATTGGAAGATTGCAAGAAAATGATAAGCAAAGTTGATATTGATGGAGATGGTATGATCAATTTTCATGAGTTCAAGAACATGATGAAGAATGGTGTTAGTCTTATTTCGATTTCTTGATTGTTGTTTTGGGTAGGAAAAATCTATGGTTTTTTCATGTTAATTGCTCCATCGGTTATATACTGGTATAACAAACAGATTAGATGTAGTCATGTAGGTATTTGAATCTCTGTGAAATGTATATATAATGTTAGGCATTTGACTTGATTTTCCCCAATTTGTGTTTAGTGGTTTAAATGTAATGTTACTAGTTTGGTTTTCAACTAGAAAATAGTTTTTACTTTTTTCATGTGTAGTCATATAGGTTTTAATCAGGATTTTTATATTATTTTATATAGGGTGAATGTCATAAGTTTGTTATTTAAGTCACAATTTGGCCCCTCCTTACCATATTAGGTAGTTTTCAACACGTTAATTTGATATTGAATTTTATATTATACCTATTGTTGTATTCAATATGTATAATTTATTCGTTTAGATTTATATCGCATGAAGTTGACATTTTATTATGACATCCGATATAATAGAAGAGAAATTAAATTGCCTCCTACTATTTCTTCCTACTAATATCCATACCTATTAAAATTATGTCATTTGTCATCAATATTCTATCTCATCTAATTTAATTTGATATTCCTATAGTGCCCTTAATGAGGTAATTGAGAAAAAAGGAAAAAATTTCTTCCTACTAATATACATACCCATTAAAATTATGTCATTTGTCATCAATATTCTATCTCATCTAATTTAATTTGATATTCCTATAGTGCCCTTAATGAGGTAATTGAGAAAAAAGGAAAAAAAAATATCATGCATTTTATATATACGGTGAATGTTATAAGTTTCTTATTTAAGTCACAACTTAGACCTTTTAGTATATAATAGGTAGATTTCAACATGTTAAATTGATATTAAATTTTACATGATATCTATTTGATATCTACTGTTGTATTCAATTTGATATAATTTGTTCGTTTATATGGCGATATTCGATATAACATAATTACTACATTGAAATGGAAAAGTGAAAACAAAAAAAATAAAATAAAAAAATTAAGTACAATTAAAAGTTAAAAGAGTAGTAACATAAAAAGAAACATAATACAATTAGGTGTCATTTTATAACATTAATCATATTTTATACATTGGTAATTGGCTTGTACAAAACGTTAGAACCAATGATAAGAAGTTTCAATAACCTTAAAAGGTGATCCTTGGTGCTGTTCCACAACACTTGTGGCCTGTGGGAAACAAATCGTTTTTGATCTTGTTTGCTTGTTATATACAAGTACATCATATGAACAAACATTGTATGTTCAATGATATAGGTGTGAAATCAGAACTCGTATATTATATTATGGAACATGATTGATAATAACATGAAATGATTTTGTTTTCATAAAACAAGTACATGCGGGCCATAAGAGTGTACGTTTATTGAAATGAAATGGTATAAAAGTTTTGACGGAAATAGGAACACTTGGTCAATGAAGGAGTTAGTCAAAGTGAAGACATGGTTGTTATGATGTTCGTTGTTCCAATAAAGGTCCAGGTATAGGTATATATATGAGAGTTAGTTTAGATTACTTTTTTCTAAGTATTTAGGTTTTTTTTAGAACAACAAATTCACACCTTCTATTCTATTCTATTCTATTCTTAAATATACATATTTGATATTTCAGCCAAGCGTGACTTGAACCCTGAACCGTTGGTTGGGGGCACTAATCCACCCACGACCAATACCGTTGCACCACATGCGTTTTGGTATCAAGAAATTAGATAACCATGTGGAAAATACATTATGAGCAAAGTTTGAATCGAAAGGAGAAGAACATATCAACTAGTGATATGCTAAAGCCATATATATATATATATATATATATATATATATATATATATATATATATATATATATATATATATATATATATATATATATATATATATATACATTTTACTCAACTCCTAAGCTACTTCTGAATCCATATATGTCAATGATGGGACCTAAACAATCAACATCACGAAAGAAAGACATCTCATCATACCTTTATGCCAAAGACTTGTTGGTATATATATTAGATATCTATAAAATAGGTAGATAATAGCATAATGCAATGTTAAAAAGAGTATATTCAACCCCACAGACTAGAGTACCAATGTATCTTTAGACTTTTGAGGTTTGCTCAATGTCTCAATGAACTTTTGGTATCATGGTAGAAGGTCTATAATTGATTATCCAAACTCTGAACATGATATTCGGCTTTGCCTAACTGGAGTCAAAGATTCAGCAAATCCGATCCATTGCTTTTTAACGCTCGACACGAGATACTAAAATTATGCCCTTATAATTTACAGTACAATAGATTAAACACATATATAAAAAAAATTATAAAACAAAATTGCAATAAATTTTACAGTCAAAGAAATCCATAATAACACAAACCAAAAACTAACAAAATCACCTACAACGATGGCTTCGTGCATATTTTTGAAGCAATAACATGTATCATTTTACGACTGGTTATCAAAAATGTGAACATGACATTTGACTTTGCCTAACTAGAGTTGAAGATTTGAGTACGTCTGTCCATTCCAAAAGTAGAGTTTGAAATCAAGATGTCATACAAGAAACGTCTGAAAGAGGTAACCATTAGTAAAATTGAGCTCATTTGTATTGTGGAAAAGATGCATCATGAGAAGAAGGGAGATGATAAGTCGGTTAAAAAGGAGATGTAGACTGATCGGAAGGGAGATGAGGACTACATAAATGAAAAAAATGTCGATAAGTCATTTAAACAAGAGGTAGAGATCGATTGGAAGGATGATGAGGACTACAAACACGAGAAGAATAATAATATGATGGATATAAAGGAGGTGGAGACCGATGGGAAAGAGGACAAAGACACCATAAATGTTGGTATGTTGGATATAAAGAAAATTATGATATAGAGGAGGTGGATAAGAATGATAATGCATTGGATATAGAGGAGGTGGAGACTGATTGGAAGGAGGTGGACAATGACAGAATAAATGTTGGTCATTTCAAGGTCCGAACAACATAAGCTCTCTTACCATTGAACGGTTGAAGATGTCAAATTCGTAGAATGGACAAGGCTATTTTAATGTTACTAGGGTGGTAATGCATCGCCAATTAAAACCAAAGGTGTTTTTGTCAACCATTATGACGAACCATGTTGTGGAAAAATTATGTGTAAGACAATTGAAGAAGGACGATCCATAATGATGATAATTTGTGATAAGTCATTGATATACAAGTTTTGTGAGAATTTCATGGAACATTTGTAGAGATAATAATTGAAAATATAATTTTTCACGACCTTCCATAATTTGTCAATCATTATCTCTTATTTAAAGTAGTTTCTTCTATAATTTGTCAATCATTATCTCTTATTTAAAGTAGTTTCTGGTTACCATCTTTATGAATTGTCCTTCTTCAGTTCTCTTACACAATTTTCCACAACATGATCTATCACAACCAGCCAGTTGTGAGACTTTTGATTGTTGACTTTGACTTTGATCGTCGACTTTTTGACCAAGTTTGACTTTAGGTCAATTTGAGGGTTTTGGGTAGTAGTTTAAGAATTAGTCCATGATTTTGTTGTATAGTTGACTTGTAGTACCAGTTCTTGGATTATATGAGCCGTGTTGTTATCTGCTAGATTGCGAGGTGAGTTTTCTCATTATACTTTGTATTGTAGGATGTATCCTTATGTGGAGGATGTTGGTATACTATAGTGATCTGTTTGATTGGGAGATCTGTTATGATTTCTATATTGTTGGCTATTGTCTGTTTGTTTGTTTATGTGCATATGTCGACATGTTGTGGTTAGGTTGAGGCAGTCCTGCTTTGTGCTGTAGGTCAAGATACCCGGATAGTCCAGTGTACTGTAGGCCTTGTAAGGCGGTCCAGTCAGACTGTATGCCCAAGGCAGCGGTCCAACTATTGTAGACCTTGAGAGGCGGTCCAATAGACTGTAGGCTCAGTAGAGAAGTCCAAACATCCTATAGGTCTTGTGAGGCGGTCCAAGCACACTGTAGGCTCATGTGTGCATGCATTATATGTGTATTTTTGTGTGAGGTATTTTGGGGGAACTCATTAAGTTTTGGCTTACAGTTGTGGATTTAAATGTTTTCAGGTACTTCAGATGATCGAGGCAAGACAAATGCGTGATCGTACACATCTTCGTGCTGATTTATGTTTTGAGAGATGTCATAACTAGCAAATTAGGGTTGAGATTGTGATTCTTGTACGAAACAATTTCCTCCATGTAACCTTGCAACATCCAATCAGTGAAATTCAAACTACAATATTGTTTAAATTCATACGTGCATACATTATCAATCAAGCCTCGTAAAAGTCCAAATCTCGATCCAATAGCTAAGTCCAAGCAATTTTGGGCCTTAGCCCAAAAATCCTCGGCCCAAAACCCCTATTGGACCAAGATCTTTTCTTTGGGCCTTATTGGGCCGAAAACCTTTCTTTGGACTTTATTGGGCCGAAAAATCTTTCTTTGGGTCCTATCGGGCCGATAACTCTTCATTGGGCCTTATTGGGCTGAAAGCTTCTATTAGGCCTTCCATTGGGCCGAAAACCATTCCCTAGGCCTTATTGGGCCAAAAACTCCTACCTTTGGGCTTTAATGGACCGAAAACTCCTATTGGGCCAAGCCAAAAATCGAACCCACTCTTTTTGGGCCACCCTTTGGGCCGAGAACCATTTGGGGTTCGGTTATGGATTAATAAAAAAAAGAGATAATGAAATGGTTAATAAGGGTGCGACCTCATTTATACCCAACATGCCTCTATGCTAAGGACCTCCATGTATCCATGTAACTCTCACATCAAATATCACAAAAGTCAAACCAATTCTCCCTCTCTCTCTCTTAGGATAGGCCGACCCCCCCCCCCTCCAACACACTTCACATTTTCATTTCCCTCACTTAGTCTCAAGAACATCCTCCCACTTCTTCCTTTCAAAAACTCAAACTTCTCTCATTTTCCTCTAAAATTTCATGGGTGTGTGTGCGACATCTTCAAAGGAGTCTTCTTCAAAGGTTCATAAATTTGGTAAGATCGTCATGTAACACTTGTAACTCTAAACATTTGTATGATGACAACTTCTTGTTTACACACTTTTGTTGTGTATTAAGCTCTTAGAAACACCACCATTTTCTAGAATCTCTCCAAGACACAAGGCTAGGCTCGAAATTTTTTTCCTTCTTCATCTACCTCTCGAAAATCAACCAAGGTGAGCTTCATACCCCACTATTTTCGCGTTTTTCATCCTTTGGGGGGGGGGGGGGAATACAAGTCAACTTTTGTTTAGATCTTTGGATATTTGCATGCACTTTTGTGTTTATGTAACTACTTGTGTTTAAATGTTGAATACCTCATGCTAACTCTCCATAAACTCGAGATCTACAAGGTTCATGTTGCTAGATTAAGTTTATCCTTTGAAAATTTCATGTACCATAGTCATGGGTTGAAGATGAAACAAGTTCTTAACTAAAAAGGTTCTTAATATATGTTAAAAATCATAAAGTATATGTTAATAACATCTATGTGTTATAAAAGTTTTGTGTAGTTGTTTGTTCACCCAAAATGGTGAAAATATGGGTTTACACTAAAAAATGGTTAACTTTTGGACATATGCATTTTTAACACTTATACTTACACAAATAATGGAATATAATAAATTTCAAGATTTCTATATGAATTTTTGTAAAAATCGTGACATGCTAGAGTCACACCAAAATAGTATATTTTGTGTTACAAAGCTCCTAAACTAAATTTTTGGTGTGTTAAACAAACTACAAAAATTGATTATTTTACTAAAAATAATTTTTACTAGTAAAATAGTCGTAATATGTTGTCTCCATGTTTATAGTTTGAAAACTTAGAGGATTATGCTATCTATACAACATATATTTCAAGTAGATAAGCCCATTAATGATTATTTATAAAAAGTGTTATAAATAATTTAACCAAAACGGTATACAAAACAGAAATATTACGACAGAAATATTTGCGTGTCATAAAACTTCAGTCACGAATTTACACTAGTAATGTTATTTTCATTATTCAGTAATGGGAGTCAAAGTTCGCGTAAATCTGTTAAGTCACTTGTGAGACTTTCCTTCGTCGTACCTACCTAGCGTACACCGTAAGTCCTATAGTTATAACCAGAGTCTTTTGGAGGGAGAGCGAGGTAATTTTGTATAGATGTATACGGGGTTGACACCCCCACACCTGAGCTGTTCGCTATTGCTAGACGAGGCCAGTCTAGGGTGATAAACATCTTACCGAAACCGACGCCTGAAGAATGTCATGACAGGCATATCAGTCATATTAAACATGGTTGTAACGACTCACATAGGGATTAAAAATGTTATTTTGGATTTACGAAATTATACACTTCACTGCTTTTATAAAATATAAAACTACGCTCATATTTTTGTACATTAATATCACCACCCCAGTCTTAGGGTTTTAAGACTACAATCTTTCATAAAACAGGAAATATGGGATTTTCTGGGAACACGCACTCTCTCTATTTACAAATAAAAGAAAACAAAGGACACGCATGCAATTATTCACAGTTTTAGAACGAGACTTACAAACCAATTTTTCACAGAAAATATCGGATTTTCTGGAGTTTTTACAAATTATTACAATCAAAGATGTTACAAAGCTTTTTATACAAATATGCTTATGAACTCACCAACTTTTTAGTTGACGCTTTTAAAAACGACTTGTATTCTCAGGGACTCAGTGAGCAGGTATTTGGGCTATGGATTTTGGATATTTGCTACATTTTGGAACATCATATATTATGTCACTTTTGTGTAAAATTTGTGAACAAATACAATCTGTAAACAATGTATGTTGGTATCTTTTAATGTTGATGTTTGGTTGCTATGCTTCATTCATATTCAATTGTTATGATACTATACAATGATGTCATCCGCCCCCGGACGTTTCCGCCGTCCTGGTTCGGGGGTGTGACAGATTGGTATCAGAGCATTGTTTATTGTGAACTAGTATATATAACCATACAAGATATACAACTATATATACAATGGGACTAAAACACTCTGACTAAAAGTATATTTTAAAAATATAAGTATTTTACCAAAGTGTACATACGTACATGCATATTATAAAAAAATAAGAAGAGTTGGACATCGTGACTAAACTTAGACAGTTATGTAATCATATCTAGGGTAAATATAGCCTGATCAACTATATTTATTCGAGATATGACCAACATGTGTCTAGGAGTGGTCAAGGTGGACGACAAATCTAAAACTCATCAACTCTAATCAAAAGGGTCTAAGAACAAAGCTAAAAGACATAAAATACTATAGGGGTATTTAAAGATTCTATATGTTTTCTTGTACTTATATATTCTCGTGCAGACGCCATGGCGGACTTCCATCACCCGGGAGATCCTATTCCCCCAAACCAGGGAAACGGGGGATGGATTGAGGAGGATCCCGAGGAGGATCCGGAAGAGATCAAAGAGGAGGAGATAAACGAGGAGATTGACGATGAGGACGATGATTCGGACGCCGAGTCCGAAGTCATCGACCCTCCCTACATGGTGATGGTACCAACGCATCGTTTGGGCCCTAATGACCCTACGCCCGCGTGGGCCTATGACCTGCAACGATGGAGCAGGCACCAGGGACAGCGTCCACCGTTTGGGATGGAGCAAAGGTTTTACGACCTTCGCAATGGAGGGCCAGCGTACCGAGCACTTCCTGTTATGGTCCGAAGGATCACCGACATCGGGGACCAGGCACAGACGACAGCTCATCGGGTCATGGAGATGAGGGCTGCTCTGGAGGTCACTACCGCACGCACTCGTGATCTTCACAGAGACCGCTATTCGAGGGAGCAGCTCATTGAGGATCTTACCACTACGCGAGCAGAGGTAAGGGAGTACCAGGAGCGACACGCTGCTCTGGAGGAGAGGGTGCGCATCGCCGAGCACCGACTAGCCGAGCTTCAGGGCGCTTCTACATCATCACAGGCACCAACAGGGATCACTCGTCGTGAGTAGGACTTATCCTACCCACCTCTTGTTATAGATTTGGTTATGGGTATGCGTTGGTGCAACCCCTTTTCTTTTCTCTACGTATGTAGGATCGACCATACGTTTAAGTGATTACACTACTCGCAGGGTCGTTATGCTGTCAAATTTTATCCTCGATGTACTGTAGACCTTTTTAAAATGTCAATTTTCATGTATTATGTACTAAAACGTTATCATTAATGAAGCAATTATGTGTTTTATTTGTGATGTTGTTATCTGCTATGCTCTCTCTTTTCAATTTTATTTGATATAATACAGTTTCAATTATAAGTACAATCGAACCACCGTAACCGCTAAAAACAAAGGGTTTCCATAAAATCATCATCATTCCTACTTCATAGCAGGAAATGCCGAGAAGGTACATTCGCAAAAACACCACAACACCACCACTACCACCGCCGCCTCCACCAGAAATAAATTTTGCTGCATTCCTGGCGGCAGTCTCAGCTGCAGTTACTGCAGTGTTGGCACATATCAACAATGGCACAAATGGAGGAGGAAATGGAAATGGAACGAGAGTTCCAATCACGGAGATAATCCACGACATCAGAGAACATGCACCTATAAGGATTTCACCAACGGGAAGCCCAGACCATATAATGGGAGTGGGGGTGTGATAGCTCTCACCCGATGGTTTGAAAAGATCGAATCTGTCTTTGAAATCTGCGGCTGTCCTGAAGAAAGTAAAGTGAAGTTCGCAGCTTGTAAATTTTCCGACAGGGAACTCTCATGGTGGAACATCCATGTCAAAGCCCTAACTCTACCAGTAGCAAACTCCATGGCGTGGGGGGGGGGGAACTCAAAAATCTGATGCTCGATGAGTATTGCCCCAGAGGCGAAGTGCAGAAGCTTGAGCAAGAGATATGGAATCTCACAGTAAGGATTCCGACATTGAAGCTTACATTTCCAGGTTCAGTGATCTGGCGCTCTTGTGCCCGGGAATGATTACCTTTGAGAGCAAGAAAGTCGAATGATTCATCTGGGGACTAACTCCCCCGATTCAGGGGAACGTGATTGCTGCAAACCTTTCAGCCTTCGACAGTTCCAAGCGTCTAGCGCAAAAGCTTTACGACCATGGAGAACCAAAGGGCACGAAGACTGTTGTCACTGACCCAAAGAAGGGGGAGGATAACAAGAAAAACTGGGGAAAGAAGAGAAAGGGACAACAAACTCAAGAGTCGGGGAAAAAGCAACAAATCGTAGCAGTTCACGCTGCTACCACTCCTACTACATCAACAACAGCTGCACCAGCACCTGCAAAGCCATATGCAGGCTATCTCTCCCAAAATGCGATAAGTGTAATTTCCACCATAACGGCACATGCCGAGACCTGCAGTGTACCAACTGTAACCGAAGAGGGCACACCGCCCGGTATTGCAGAGCACCGCCTGAACAAAACAACCAACCTAACAACGCTGGGGCCAGTCAATCATGTTATGGGTGCGGGGAGACTGGCCACTTCAAACGAAACTGTCCCAAGGCCAACAATCAGAGTGCAGGGGGATCAAGCAAAGTCCTAGCAATGGGATAAGGGGAGGCTGTGCAGGATCTAGCGGTAGTCACCGGTACGTTCCTCCTCAACAACATATATGCATGCATCTTATTTGATAGTGGGGCGGAACGAAGTTTCATGAGCCATAAATTTAAACACTTACTAAATCAAAGCCCCCAAAAGTTAAACGAAACCTTCACGGTGGAAATGGCAAATGGGAAAACTGAAACAACCAACGACGTATTTCTAGGGTGCACGTTAACACTAAATAATCACTCATTTCAAATCAACTTAATGTCGGTTACTATTAGAAGCTTTAATGTGATCATCGGTATGGATTGGTTAAGCCTCCACCATGCCGATATTATGTGCTGCGAGAAGGCCGTTCGCCTTCACCTACCCAATGACGAAACCCTAATTATCTACAGTGATAAACCCAGTACGAGCCTTCGTCTCATCTCGTGCATCAAGGCACAAAAGTGCTTGCACAAAAAGAACCAAGCCTTCCTAGCCCACGTGGTGGATAAAAAGAAGGAAGAGAAGAGCATCAAGGACATCCCAAAGGTATGCGATTTTCCAGATGTGTTTCCTGAAGATCTCCTGGGAATACCCCCTGAACGACAGGTCGAATTTCGGATCGACCTGGTACTCGGAGCCACGCCAATTGCCAAATCACCGTATAGATTAACCCCTGCAGAAATGCAAGAGCTCTCCAGCCAATTGAGAGAGTTACTAGACAAAGGGTTCATAAGACCGAGCTTCTCTCCTTGGGGAGCTCCGGTCTTGTTTGTCAAAAAGAAAGATGGTTCCTTTCGCATGTGTATCGATTACCGTGAACTCAACAAGCTCACTGTCAAGAATCGATACCCTCTTCCTAGGATCGATGATCTATTTGACAAGTTAGAAGGAGTCAGTTACTTCTCGAAAATAGATATGAGGTCTGGATATCATCAACTGCGAGTCCGAGAAGAAGATGTCCCCAAAACCTCTTTCTGAACTCGTTACGGGCACTATGAATTTGTAGTAATGCCCTTTGGTCTAACGAATGAACCTGCAACATTTATGGACCTGATGAACCGAGTCTGCCGACCTTTCCTTGACAACTTCGTAATAGTCTTTTTCGACGACATATTGGTTTATTCTCGGAGCAAGGAAGAGCTCAGCCAACACCTATGACAGGTTTTGGAAACACTCCGAGCGGAAAAGCTATATGCGAAATTCTCCAAGTGCGAGTTCTGGATTCGCAGAGTTGATTTTCTGGGACACGTAGTCAGTGAAGAGGGGATACATGTGGACCCTTCCAAGATCAAGGCAATTGAGGGCTGGGCAACTCCGAGAACCCCGACGGAGATCAGACAATTCTTGGGCCTCGCTGGTTTTTATAGGAGGTTCATTCAGAATCTCTCCAAGATTGCCAAGCCACTCACCACTCTAACCCAGAAGGGTGTGCCTTTCACCTGGGAGACGAAACAAGAGGCTGTCTTCCAAACCCTGAAACAAGCCCTCTGCAGTGCTCCGGTGTTGTCTCTTCCATAGGGAACAGAAGACTTCGTGGTATATTGCGACGCTTCAAATCAAGGGTTAGGCTGTGTGCTTATACAACGCGGGAAAGTTATAGCCTATGCATCCAGACAACTGAAGACCCATGAAGTAAAGTATACCAATCACGATCTTGAGTTGGGAGCTGTGGTCTTCGCTTTAAAGATTTGGAGGCACTATCTCTACGAGACGAAGTGCGCCATTTTCACAGACCACAAAAGCCTCCAGCATATCATGAACCCGAAGGAACTAAACATGAGGCAGCGGCGATGGGTTGAGCTGCTGAATGACTATGAATGTGAGATCAGGTACCATCCGGGCAAGGTCAATGTGGTGGCCGATGCCCTAAGAAGAAAAGAATACTCGGGTCGTCGGGTAAGAACACTGACGATGACCATCCATTCCCACTTGTCTTCGTAAATCAAGGAGGCTCAACTGGAAGCCTTGAAGCCGGAGAGTATCGCAAATGAAGCCTTGCGTGGGATGGACAAGAATCTTACGGTCAAAGAGGACGGAGCTTACTACCTCATGGACCTGATCTGGACCCCAAAATTTGGTGGGTTCAGAGACGTGGTCATGAATGAAGCCCACAAGACACGATACTCCGTCCATCCAGGGTCCGACAAGATGTATCTGGATCTCAAACAACATTATTAGTGGCCGAATATGAAAGCTGAAATTGCTACCTATGTGCGCAAGTGCCTGACTTGCGCCAAGGTGAAGGTAGAATACCAAAAGCCCTCAGGACTCCTTCAACAACCGGAGATACCTGAGTGGAAATGGGAGAGAATAACGATGGATTTCATAACCAAATTACCCAAGACCGCAGACGGACTGGATGCCATCTGGGTGATTGTCGAGCGGTTGACCAAATCTGCCCATTTCCTACCAATAAAGAAAACGTATAAAATGGAAAAGCTGACCCGGATCTACATAAAGGAGGTTGTGAGATTACATGGCGTGCCAATATCTATTATCCCGGACATAGATAGTCGATTTACCTCTCGGTTTTGGCAGTTGCTACAGAGGTCGTTGGGAACCCAGCTCTATATGAGCACGGCTTACCATCCCCAAACAGATGGGCAAAGTGAGAGGACCATCCAAACCTTGGAAGATATGCTCCGAGACTATGTGATAGACTTCGGCAAAGCATGGGATACCCACTTTCCCCTAACCGAATTCTCGTACAACAATAGCTATCACACAAGCATCAAGGTCGCTCCCTTTGAGGCCCTTTATGGACGAAAATGTCGATCCCCTCTCTGTTGGCGCGGAGGTAGGAGACACACAATTGGAAAAAGGGAGGGTGCCAAACAACACTCTTACGGGGCCTGAGATTATCAGGGAAACAACTGAGAAGATCGTTAAGATCAGGGAGCGACTCCAGGCATCTCGAGACCGACATAAGAGCTACGATGACAGACGACGGAAGCCCATAGAATTCCAAGTCGGTGATCGCGTACGGCTAAAGGTCTCTCCATGGAAAGGGATGATACGCTTTGGAACTCGGGGAAAGTTGAATCCAAGATACATCGGATCGTTCGAAATCCTTGCCAGGATTGGTCCGGTGGCATACAAGCTGCAGTTACCACCAGAGCTCAGCAATGTACACCCCGTCTTTCATGTGTCAAACCTAAAGAAATGCTTATCTGACGAGACTCTTGTTGTCCCTCTTGACGAGATCGAGGTGAATGAAAATCTCTATTTCGTTAAGGAACCAGTTGAAATCATGGATAGAGAAGTGAAACGAACAAAGCAAAGTCGCATTCCCATTGTGAAGGTCCGATGGAGTGCCAAACGAGGACCAGAGTTCACCTGCGAACGCGAAGACCAGATGATGCAAAAGTACCCCCATCTTTTCCCTAGTTCTTGAAGGCTACTCCAAAACAAATTTCGGGGACGAAATTCCCTCTAACGGGGGGATGATGTCACAACTAGCAAATTGGGGTTGAGATTGTGATTCTTGTATGAAACAATTTCCTCCATGTAACCTTGCAACATCCAATCAGTGAAATTCAAACTACAATATTGTTTAAATTCATATGTGCATACATTGTGAATCAAGCTTCGTAAAAGTCCAAAACTCGATCCAATAGCTAAGTCCAAGCAATTTTGGCCTTAGCCCAAAAATCCTCGGCCAAAAACCCCTATTGGACCAAGACCTTTTCTTTGGGCCTTATTGGGCCAAAAACCTTTCTTTGGAATTTATTGGGCCGAAAAATCTTTCTTTGGGTCCTATCGGGCCGATAACTCTTCATTGGGCCTTATTGGGCTGAAAGCTTCAACTGGGCCTTCCATTGGGCCGAAAACCCTTCCCTAGGCCTTATTGGGCCGAAAACTCCTACCTTTGGGCTTTAATGGACCGAAAACTCCTATTAGGCCAAGCCAAAAATCGAACCCACTCTTTTTGGGCAACCCTTTGGGCCGAGAACCCTTTTGGGTTCGGTTATGGCTTAATAAAAAAAGAGATAATGAAATGGTTATTAAGGGTACGACCTCATTTATACCCCACATGCCTCTATGCTAAGGACCTTCATGTATCCATGTAACTCTCACATCAAATATAACAAAATTCAAACCAATTCTCCCTCTCTCTCTCTTAGGATCTGCCGAACCCCCTCCCCCCCCTCCAACACACTTCACATTTTCATTTCCCTCACTTAGTCTCAAGAACATCCTCCCACTTCTTCCTCTCAAAAACTCAAACTTCTCTCATTTTCCTCTAAAATTTCATGGGTGTGTGTGTGTGAAATCTTCAAAGGAGTCTTCTTCAAAGGTTCATAAATTTGGTAAGATCTTCATGTAACTCTTGTAACTCTAAACATTTGTATGATGACAACTCCTTGTTTACACACTTTTGTTGTGTGTTAAGCTCTTAGAAACACCACCATTTTCGAGAATCTCTCCAAGACACAAGGCTAGGCTCGAAAATTTCCTCCTTCTTCATCTACCTCTCGAAAATCAACCAATGTGAGCTTCATACCCCACTATTTTCGTGTTTTTCATCCTTTTGGGGGGGGAATACAAGTCAAGTTTTGTTTAGATCTTTGGATATTTGCATGCACTTGTGTGGTTATGTAACTACTTGTGTTGAAATGTTGAATAACTCATGCTAACTCTCCATAAACTCGAGATCTACAAGGTTCATGTTGCTAGATTAAGTTTATCCTTGGAAAATTTCATGTACCATAGTCATGGGTTGAAGATGAAACAAGTTCTTAACTAAAAAGGTTCTTAATATATGTTAAAAATCATAAAGTATATGTTAATAACATCTATGTGTTATAAAAGTTTTGTGGAGTTTTTTGTTCACCCAAAATGGTGAAAATATGGGTTTACACTAAAAAATGGTTAACTTTTGGACATATGCATTTTTAACACTTATACTTACACAAATAATGGAATATAATAAATTTCAAGATTTCTATATGAATTTTTGTAAAAATCGTGACATGCTAGAGTCACACCAAAATAGTATATTTTGTGTTACAAAGCTCCTAAACTAAATTTTTGGTGTGTTAAACAAACTACAAAACTTGATTATTTTACTAAAAATAATTTTTACTAGTAAAATAGTCGTAATATGTTGTCTCCATGTTTATAGTTTGAAAACTTAGAGGATTATGCTATCTATACAACATATATTTCAAGTAGATAAGACCATTAATGATTATTTATAAAAAGTGTTATAAATAATTTAACCAAAACGGTTACAAAACAGAAATATTACGACAGAAATATTTGCGTGTCATAATCTGTCCATCATAAAGCTTTTAAAAGTACAAGTTCTAAGCTGTATGTCATAAAGCTGTAATCCGTGTGTCATAAACTTCAGTCACGAATTTACACTAGTAATGTTATTTTCATTATTCGGTAATGGGAGTCAAAGTTCGCGTAAATCTGTTAAGTCACTTGTGAAACTTTCCTTCGTCGTACCTACCTAGCGTACACTGTAAGTCCTGTAGTTATAGCCAGAGTCTTTTGGAGGGAGAGCGAGGTAATTTCTATAGATATATACGGGGTTGACACCCCCACACCTGAGCTGTTCGCTACAGCTAGACGAGGCCAGTCTAGGGTGACAAATATCTTACCGAAACCGACGCCTGAAGAATGTCATGACAGGCATATCAGTCATATTAAGCATGGTTGTAATGACTCACATAGGGATTAAAAATGTTATTTTGGATTTACGAAATTATACACTTTACTGCTTTTATAAAATATAAAACTACGCTCATAGTTTTGTACATTAATATCACCACCCAGTCTTAGGGTTTTAAGACTACAATCTTTCATAAAACAGGAAATATTAGATTTTCTGGGAACACACACTCTCTCTATTTACAAATAAAAGAAAACAAAGGACACGCATGCAATTATTCACTGTTTTAGAACGAGACTTACAAACCATTTTTTCACAGAAAATATCAGATTTTCTGGAGCTTCTACAAATTATTACAATCAAAGATGTTACAAAGCTTTTTATACAAATATGCTTATGAACTCACCAACTTTTTAGTTGACGCTTTTCAAAACGACTTGTATTCTTAGGGACTCAGTGAGCAGGTATTTGGATTATGGATTTTGGATATTTGCTACATTTTGGAACATCATATATTATGTCACTTTTGTGTAAATTTGTGAACAAATACAATCTGTAAACAATGTATATTGGTATCTTTTAATGTATGATGTTTGGTTGCTATATTTCATTCATATTCAATTGTTATGATACTATACAATGACTTCATCCGCCCACGGAGGTTTCCGCCGTCCTGGTTCGGGGGTGTGACAAGAGATGATATTGATAGTCTGATTTTTATGGTTTTTTCTTGGAAACAATTTTTTATTATTTCTATGGATTTTACAAAAATCTTTTTTAAAAATGAAAATTTTTACCGTGTTATATGTGACGTTACACCAACTCCTCTATATCCAACGTACCAAAACTTATGGTCTCATTGTCCTGCTCCTTCCCATAAATCTCCACCTCATCTAAATCCAACGTATCATTCTTCTCATTTATGTTTAACCAACTAATCATTATTCTTCTCATTTATGTTTAACCAATTAATCATCATTCTTCTCATTTATGTACTCCTCATATGGATTAGTCTCTGCCTCATTTTTAACCGACTTATCATCTTCCTTCATCTTATGATGCATCTTTTCCGCTATGTGAAAGAGCTCAGTTTTACAAGTGGTAACATCTTTATACGTTTCTCCTATGACTTCTTGGTTTCAAACTCTGATTTTGCAAGCTTTCCATTTTTCCATCATCTCCTTTAGTGTATAGTTTAATTCTACCCCATATATGAGGATCAAAAGTTTTGAAAAACTTTTCATCTGAATAATATAAACCAAGAGAAAGACACTGGAATCAAGCAACTTAAACTAAAAAAAATCAAAGGATGACAGCTTAAACAAGAAAACAAACCAACAACCCCAAAAGCAACCAAAATACACTTAAGCGGCGTAATGAGAACCCAAAGTTTGCTTATCACCAATAGATCACTTTTGATACAAAATGCTAAGAAACTAATTATTTGACCCTTGTATAATTAAATAATAAAAAGCAAAGTCAGTTTATCTAGACATTCAACTCGTTATCTCAATTATCAGATAACGAGTTCAAAAAAACAGATCCCTACACACATTTAGTTAAAATCGAATTTGAACCAAATAAAAAATACAAATACCAAATTGACATCTACATTACATATACATGTAAATCATGGCAACTAACTTCATATTGAAATACCAAATGAAGTAATTAAATTCATTTGATTCTAATACTATTTTCAGAATTTATTTGACCCCTTTCTCATCTATGGTTTCATGAGTATTTAAGTTCATTGGATTCTACTACTACTTTGAGCATTTGTTTGATCTTTTACTTATAAAAAACTAAAAACTAGGAAAAAGTAAGTATTACTCTCATTGCGTAAATCTTTTTCTCGTTCAAGTTTTTCAGCAAATATTGTTAATGAAAATAGAAAGAGAAAATTCATCAAATGACCAGAAGGAGGGAGATGTTTGTAGCAAATGACCATGAAAAACACAAATTTATTAAATAACCACGACTTCCGTAGAGAGGGGATCTGCGGAAGTCCTTACGCTCTAAGGAATGGGAAAATCGCTCTGAGGAATCGGACACGTGGGGAAAAAGACAAAAAAGTGCTTTTACATAGTTCCACAGAGAGGGGCTCTGTGGAAATGAGTACGCCTCTGCGGAACGCATGTACACCTCTAAGGAAATGGTAGCTGAAAGCATTACTTTTTTTTCTGACATTTCCCCAGAGATATACATGCGTTTCACAGAGGCGTACTCATTTCCGCAGAGCCCTCTGCGGAACTGTGTAAAAGCAGTTTTTTTTGTCTTTTTCCCCACGTGTCTGATTCCTCAGAGTGGTTTTCCCATTCCTCAGAGCGTAAGGACTTCCGCAGAGCCCCTCTCTGCGGAAGTCGTGGTCATCTCATAAATTTCTATTTTTCATGGTCATTTGCTACAAACACCTCCCTCCCTTTGGTCATTTGATGAAAGTTGAAGAGCTTAGTATTAACGCAGTATTATAAACACATGTCAAAGAAACGACTGTATGTGAAATGATTTTTCGCGATTGTTTGGAATAAGAAAAAGATTTTTGCGATTAGAAACAAAAGTTCATCAATAATTTAAATTTTCCTTTCACTGACCCAACCCGATACCCAACGGGTGTTATGGGGGATGAACTTTTCCCCAAATTCGACCCTAAACCCGAAATCTGAAACCCGGTAGAGTACCAGAAAACCCGAACATGGAAGCCAAAACAATTAAAAATATGATGTTTTTTTACCCCCTTTACAAATTCCTCATTCATTTGAAAACTTTAATAAAAGAAACTAAATTTAAGGAAACTATATTGCATTCATAGAGAAATAAGATTTGAGTATATAAAAAAATACCCAAGGAGCACTGCCAACTGATACATCAACCTTTCAAATTCATGCAATATGACAATCCATCCAACCACCTACCTACCAATCTATGATCACATAAGGTCACTTCTTCCATCATTTGGCATCATCGATCAATAGCCCTTTGATCCTATCATTTCCCCCTTCACAACCAACAAGTTCAAGTTTCAGTAATCTTGGACACACTTGAGACAAAATGGTTAACCCAACATCTAAAATAACTCGATCATATAACCCATTAGTTTTGAAATCTCTAAGTTTCTGAAATATAAAAGTCCATATATGTACATGTCCATAGCTCTAATATGTGACAACCGTCAATTTCTGGTCAAGTCAAAGTCAAACAAAGTCAACGAGTCAAACCGGTAAACTCAACTAGTGCTTGTATGTTAGGGCCTACTCTATGTTTACTAATGTACAACTCTCTATCTTAATACAAAGTATCACTCGGAAGTTTCATATGTTCAAAAAATTCTAAACCCTAACCAGGGTGAGTGATGTAACGACTCTATAAAGCACTATTATATACCCTTTGGGGGCTTAAAACACTCATAACAAGGCATAATGAGGTTTAAGAACCTTGCATTATGGGTCCAAACACAAACAAAGGCTACAAACGAAGTCCCTCTCAATCTCTCTGAAAGGACCCCTTCTCTTACTTAACATTATTACTCCAAAACATGATACATGCATATTCATAAACAGTATTTTACATTGATAGTTTAATTACAAAAGACTGGATATAAACCGACTATTAAGATTTTTACAAAATTTTATATATATTACATAACTTCCCAGGAAATTATACACTAAATACAAAAGTGATAATATAATCTATTCTACATCTTCTACCAGTATATGACTATACTGGATGCTTATCACCTGCAATAGTTAAAACATTGAGAGAGGAATAAGTGGGTGACGCTTAGTGAGTTCAATAACAGTTACAATATAACGTTATGCCATACATATATATATATATATATATATATATATATATATATATATATATATATCAATATGACAGAAGCAAAGAGGGACAAAGAACAACAAAGGTATATGTGTATCATATGACAGGCTTTCCATATCAACAAATAATCTGACTCAAAGATTTACAAACAATGAGAAACA
Organism: Lactuca virosa; assembly: GCF_052849685.1. Taxonomy (NCBI): domain Eukaryota; kingdom Viridiplantae; phylum Streptophyta; class Magnoliopsida; order Asterales; family Asteraceae; genus Lactuca; species Lactuca virosa. The sequence goes on from NC_136430.1 coordinate 288,248,005, forward strand.
ACAATTTCAATACTTGATATACATCAATAAGACTTCAGCCCAAGTGGCGCAGAAAATACAATTTCAGAATATCATTTTGCCAGAATACACAGGCTTTCAGCCCTATCTTAGCATTCTGCCAATGCCAAAGTGATGCTTGTGTCATACACTTCATGGCCAAAGGCTACATACTAGTACCCAAGTGATGCTTATGTCATACACTTCGTGGTCAAAGTTATAGCTCATTATCATAATAACATGGGAAAGCACATTGAACATATAACACATAACATACAATTGTCCCTATATTGAACTCACCGTGAAATAACCGAATGACAAAATGATAATTTGGGCAACACTTCGCCTCTAAATATGACTTTCTTTAACAAAACCGGGGATTTTTGTTGAAAAACGGACCTTGTGCGGGCAGAGTTTCAACTTGAAAATATTATTTTCGCGGGTCTTCGGGGCGTCGGGACTTGCTTCGGGTGTCGGGGATGTTTCCTATGCTTCAAGGGGTGCTAGGGTAAATTGAGAGAGTGTAGAAGGTGCAACAGAGTGAAACTTGTAACCTAAAACCGGAAGACCTCGCTTTCTATTTATAGTATCCGAGGGCTCGCATTATGTTGGGCGTAACTGTCACAACTGGCATCTTAGCTAGGAAATTCTATTCCCGTGTAACCATTCAACTATTGTAAAACTTATATTCTAAGTAAATCTCACTCAATGAACATTTAGATTCACCATTCATGTTCATCAAAGAGTCTGAAGCCCTAGGATCCATGGTTTAAGTCCATATTGGACTAAGAGTTCCTTATTGGGCCTAATGGACCAATAAGCACCCAATTCAACTTTATTGGACTTAGAAGCCCTAATTGGACCCTAATTGGACCCAATTCATAAATCTAAAACAATTTGAACCATTTGGGCCTAGAATGATTAATTCTAATCCTAATGGGCCTTATTGGGCCATAACTAATCCAATTAACCTTAGTGAGCCATAAGCCCATTCTTATACTTTAATTGGGCCGTGAATGCTTCCAAGAGCCCAATGGGCCGAAAAACCTTATGTTTAGGATCCAAATATCCTAGCTAAAGTTAATGGGCCCAATCTACTCCAACTCTTTCTTCTTGGCCCAAAATCTCGACCCAAGTATGAAACCAAAAAAAAGGAAAAGAAGAGATTAAGGGGGGGGGGGGGAGTTGACTTTGAGTGCCACCTCCATTTTATACATCATATATCCATGCAAGGACCAACATGTATCCATACTAATCACTTCATCTCTCTCTTTCCCCTCTCTTCTTCTTCTCGGCCGAATGCAACACACACACACACACCACCAAATTCTCTCCATTCTCTCAAGGATCATCCATCTTCTTCCTCCAAAATTCTCAAGATTTAGCTTAGGTTTCAAGAGGATTTTCACAAGATAATCATCATTCTTGGTAAGCCTTTACACACTCAAGTTTTATAACTCCATCTTCATGATAGATCACTCTTTTAAACAAAGTTTTTGGTGATCATACTCCTAGAAATCTTTTTAAGTTCGAGATCTACTTCAAGGTGTTGCTAGGATCAAAATCTTCTTCATTTCTTCTTCAAAACCGAAACATCAAGGCAAAGGTGAGTTCATACCCCCTTGTTTTCGGTTTTCATATGATTTTTGGGGGAGAATACAAGTAAAATGTGTAGATCTATGTGTTATATGCATGTTTTGTGTGAATTCTTAGTTTATTTGGAAAAAATGTGTTAGATCTTAGTGAATCTCAAAATTTTAAGTATTATGTAGCAAAGATCTAAGAACTACAACACTATATATATATATATATATATATATATATATATATATATATATATATATCTTAGTGAATCTCAAAATTTTAAGTATTATGTAGCAAAGATCTAAGAACTACAACACTATATATATATATATATATATATATATATATATATATATATATATATATATATATATATCATATTACCAAGCCAAAGGAGAACACATGTTTAAGATGCAAAAGAATTCAACAAAAACCTTGTTAAAGGTCAAAATTGTCAAGAAAACAAAAGATAAGGGTAAAAAGTGAAAATCCTATTTTAAATAGGGCCAAACAGGTCCTACATGTATAAAAAGGTATTTTTATGCTAAACATACTTTTACAAGGGTCAAAAATGCAAATTTAAGCTTATTGGGCCAAACTTTTGGGCCTCACGGCCTTTGGGCCCAATTTGCGAAAACTGAAGTTTTAAGGTTTAAAAATGTTATTTGGCAAAAGTTTGAGTTATAAATGTAAATAAACCAAATTTAGAGGTGAAAATATCATTTATTTTCAAATTGGACCAAAAATGTAAAGTTTTCCAAAACTGGGCCAAAAATGTAAACTTTTACCAACAAGGGGCTGAAAATGTAATTTTTTGCAAAACAGGGTTTTAAATGTGAAAATATAACATTCTGGGTCAAAACTGTAAATTTACTGACATTTGGGACAAAATTGCAAACTTTTATAAATTATGGACTAAAGCGTCATTTTTACAAAACTTTGGGCCTTAATTAAAGATTTGAGTATTATTGGCCAAAAATGTCATTTTTACAAAATGAAAGCCTTTTATCATCAATCTATTAAGCCTCGAAGTAAAACAAACAACCGAATCAAACGAACGAACGAAATACGTCAAAAAAACTATTTATTGGGCCCAATATTCACATTTCTTGGCCATTGGGCCCTAAGGGCCCAATTAAGTGTGTATTGAGCCCAATGTTTTCCATTTACATGCCTATTGGGCCTAAATTACCCTTTTACATGTGATTGGGCCTTTGTGGCCAAATTTCATACTAATAGGGCTTGGAATGGAAATTTCATATGTTAGTAAGCCGTGACGATACCCTTATGTAATCATTAAAATCCTAAAACTTATTGAAGTACCTTTCGAATACAAAAACATCTCACAAATACGTAGACATTGAACATAATACAAAAGAGGTTAAGAATCTAGTGAGACTTGTCGGTTGGCACCACTGAGTGTACAATCGTAGCCTGTAGTTATAATCAGAGTTTCCTGGTAGGAAAGCGGGAGTTTGTGTATAGATCTATACGGGGTGACCCCCCACGCCTTAGCTGTTCGCTACAGCTAGACTAGGCCAGTCTAGGGCGACAACATCCTTAGCAAGACTGGCATTTGGAAAAATACCAAGACGGGCGACCTAGTCATTATCATGCATGGTTATAACGGCTCATATAGGGATTCAATACCAAAAGATAACCTTTTGAAGATAAACTCTTTAATTGTGTTAATGCAAAACGACTTATTTAACGATACAAGAATTTAGACGTTATTATAAAACAGAAAATATCAGATTTTATGGGGAAATCATTCATATACAATTATCATTTATTCAAAATACAATGAATCTAAAATACACTCTTACAAGTTTTATCTATTAAATTCACACATGCATTTATACTCGGTTTTCACATCATTTTCAAAACATTTTATAGAAAATATCGGATTTTCTGGGTTTTTACGAAAGATACAAAGACTTTTACTCAAATATAATTATGAACTCACCAACATTATATATGTTGACCGTTTTCAAAATAACTTGTATTCTCAGGTAATCGTTAAGCTGGAAGATATGCAAGTGTGTATGGTTTTGTTTATGTAACATCACTTATCGTACTTTGAGCAATTGGAACTTATGTATTTTAACAATGTACTTGATGTGAACAATGCTGGTTGTATTATGTAATGTTATGATGAATGTGTTACGTTTCATGTATATTCACTGTATTGATTATTCAATTGATAGTCACACTAGCCCCCGGACGTTTCCGTCGTCTGGTTCGGGGATGTGACAGTAACTCCTCGGTACGCTGGGCGTACTGCGTGGCGGTGTCCTACGCTGAGCGTAACTTCGGGTACGCTGGGCGTACGCGACGTGGCAAAGGTTCGGAACCCGGGACTCGGACGTAGCTGAGTTAGGACACGCATCGTCATGCGAAGGCGCTTGGTGGCTAATACGTGTCTTCGTAGTACGATGGACGTTGTTCTCCGGCCAGCCTCGTAATTTGTGCCATAAACTTCAAAATTCCGTAACTTTCGCATACGAACTCCGTTTTTGACGTTCTTTATATCCACGCGTAGGTGAAATTATGCTCTGCAGTTTTCGTTTAGACTCCGTTGGCTAATTTTGTAGAGTCGAATTATGTTGTAATATGTCGAAGTCTGTGTAATTGTCTTTTTCGTATGTTCATTATGTATTTCCTAAGGCATCTGTTTTTACGAAACTTCAATGTTTAGCCTTAGTATTTTTTTGTACTTTCCGTCTCCTATAAATAGGAGCTGAACATAGAGTAGATGATAGAGTTTTCCCATTTCTATTATCATTTTGTACTCGTGTTCATTGGAAGTAGTGAGAGCTTAAACCAGACCTTATTTACTTCTCGTGTTCATCTTTACTCTGATTTTGATTCATATACTCGATAAATCGGTTCAACAATTGGTATCAAAGCAGGAATCAATACTGCTAAGATCTGATTTTCAATTGAATCTCTAGTTTTTGAGTCGCGAGTTTGTCTCAAAAGTTTCCGCACTGTTTGATTCTGAAAATCATCTTTGATCTACAGTTTTGATTTGATTCTGCATTTGAATTGAGTAATCGAGTAATCATTTTTGAGTTTCTGATCGATTCAGTCATTCAATTTCAAGTTTCTTCAAGTTTTTCTGAAAAATCTCATCCGTACGTTACTGGCGAATTTCAACATGAACACGATGACTTCATTTTCTCATCTGTTAGGATCTTCTACGAAGATTCCTATGTTGATTCCAGAGTACTATGATCAGTGGGCTGATCGAATGGAGGATTACTTGAACAGATTGGACGAGGAACTCTGGAGCTGCATTACAGGAATAGCTCAACCTCCACCAAATGTTCAACAAATTGGTGATGGGTTTTGAGCATTCTAACACTCCTAGGGTGTACATGCACCCCTAGAAACCTTGGATCTATGTTTGACTAAGATACATGCAAATAATTATTTTTCCAAGGTTCTTATTCTAACTAGCATGGCATGAGATACTTGAATCAAATAAAACTAGTAGAATTACTTACCTTGTAGTAGTAGTTGATTGCTTGGAGTTTGAGAGCCTAGCACCAATAATGTGGATGCCTCAAATGGAAGTCACAAATCACCACAAACTTGAAAACTTGAGAGAATAGTCACAAACTTCTTGAAATCGGCCCTCTTGGTTTACACACATCAACTAGTGTTATTTTAAGAACCAAAGCCTCCTTTATATAGTGTGGTGGATTAGGGTTACATCCATGTAAACCCTAATACCCATGTCTTTTCATTTCTATGAGATCCATGGGTTAAAGCTCCATGGAGTATCCATGGACTTTCCATGCAAGCCTAGCCCATTCCAAATAAGCATTAGCCCACACTATATAAATACAAGAGCCCATATTTAATTAGTCATACTTTTGATCTCTTAATTAATTCTAAATTAATTATAGATCAACACTAATTAAATAATATGATTTTATATTAATATATTAGAACTTATAATATATTAATAAATCATAACTTATACTATTCTCAAAAGATTATCCGTAAATTGTTCGGGTGAAGTGCAACCCAAATGGACCATGCCGGGTCGGGTCAAGTACATACCAAATATAGTTATGGACTTAGACACTATCTCCAACAGTCTCCCACTTGGATAAGTCTAATAACTATAGTTGCAAGTATGACTTCAGGAACCGATCAGCAATCGTAGCTCTTAAAACTCTGTTGAACTATGAAGCGCCATTTTAGATAAGTGACATTATAATCCTCTGTTCTAGATATCAGCCGGACAAATACATGGAACATGGTCTTGCTTATTGTCCAGTATTTGTTTCCCGATTTCCGATTTGTTTGACATAGAACTTAACTGAACACATCAATTTAGTTCTGACCGGGCCCGGTACATAGGTCAAAACAAAATCATCGAGGGGCCCAGATATCGCTTCTAATTCTAGAAGGAACAGATAAACTTCGACTCATATGTTTGCTCTACTACTTGTTGAATTACACACAAAAGCACGGTTTATAACATCGAGTTACCAATGCGTTTTCGTGCAATCAATGCATAACCAACTCATAGGCAACAAATCATATCTCTAGGTTTGAAGACTTATATGATATTACCGTCTCACGATCACTCGAGATAAATTCCATGAAGTGATACAAGTGAGTGTGGGTTGAATCCAATACTCAGAACTTATGAGCACTCATGAGTGATGTAGCCCCGCTTTGTCTAACATCTTAGACCTCTACAAGCCAACCCATGACAGTCTTGATTCATATCTACTTCCAACATATGACCGACTGTGGAGAGTTTGAATAATATGATATAAACCATAACATAATTATTCTGGAAGTCAAAACATGCAAAAAGAAATAATAGTAAACGATTGACAAGAGATAGCAACACTTTACTCATAAATAACAGCTTTTATTTATCATCAAATGTCAATTACATTTTACAAATTTCAAGATTATCTAACTACTAAAACTAATATCATCCTTCAGCCCTATGCTCCGAGCATGCTGGAGATGCTTAGCCCGAGTCAGTCCCTTCGTGAGGGGATCTGCTGGGTTCTCATCCGATGATACCCTCTTTGTCACGAGGATTCCTTCTTCTATTCGATGTCTGATGAAGTGATATTTTCTGTCAATGTGTCTGGATCTCCCATGATCTCTTGGTTCCTTGGCTAAGGCAACCGCACTATTGCTGTCACAGAAAATCTCCATTGGCTCATTTATAGCTGGTACAACTCCAAGGTCTCCGATGAAGTTCTTTAGCCATATAGCCTCCTTTGCTGTCTCGCTTGTTGCTATATACTCTGATTCACAAGTGGAATCATCCACTGTCTCCTGCTTGGAACTTTTCCAAGTAATTGCCCCTCCGTTTAGAGTAAAGACTCAGCCCGACTGAGAGCAGAAATTATCCATGTCAGTCTGAAAGCTAGCATCACTGTACCCTACAACTCTCAAGTCCTCACTGCCACCGAGGGTAAGGACCCAGTCCTTAGTCCTCCGTAGGTACTTGAGGATATTCTTTACCGCAGTCCAGTGTGCCTTGCCAGGGTTCCCCTGATACCTGCTAACCATGCTCAAAGCAAAGGCTACATCAGGTCGAGTACACGTCATAGCATACATGATCGATACTACAGCTGAAGCATAAGGTATTCGACTCATTTCTGCTATCTCAGCCTCAGTATTAGGGCTTTGTGTCTTACTCAATCTGGCGTTACTCTGGATGGGTAACTCTCCTTTCTTGGAGTTATGCATGTTGAACCTTTTCAACACTTTGTCCACATAGGTGCTTTGACTAAGTCCAATTAGTCTTTTACTCCTGTTTCTCAAAATCCTTATCCCTAGGATATAGGCAGCTTCTCCAAGGTCCTTCATAGTGAAACACTTCCCAAGCCAGGACTTTACTTCCTGCAGGGTTGGGATGTCATTTCCTATGAGTAGTATGTCATCCACATACAGTACCAAAAAGCTGACTATACTCCCACTAGCCTTGATATAGACACAAGATTCATCTTCACTCCTTGAAAAGCCAAATTCTTTGACTTTCTCATCAAAGCAAAGATTCCATCTGCGAGGTGCCTCTTTTAATCCATAAATGGATTTCTCGAGCTTACACACTCTACTGGGGTACTCTGTACTGACAAAACCCTCTGGCTGAACCATGTAAACATCTTCAGCCAAGTTTCCATTAAGGAAAGCAGTTTTGACATCCATTTGCCATATTTCATAATCATGAAATGCAGCAATGGCTAACAGAACCCTAATAGACTTTAATCTTGGCCACTGGTGAAAAGGTCTCATCATAATCAACTCCCGGAGTTTGAGAATAACCCTTTGCAACCAGTCGTGCCTTATAAGTGTGTACATTACCATCCATGTCGGTCTTCTTCTTGAAGATCCATTTGCACCCAACTATCTTACGATCAGGTACATTGTCAACCAAGTTCCAAACTTGATTGTCATACATGGACTGTATCTCGCTATCCATAGCCTCTTTCCATTTAGCAGCCTCAAGGCCTGCCATGGCTTCCGTGTAGCTGTTAGGCTCATCCAGATTTACCAGTGTGTTATCACTGATAAGTGTCTCACCTTCTGCAGTAATATGAAAACCATAATAATGCTCAGGTGCATTCCTAACTCTGGTGGAACGCCTCAGAGGTATAGATTCTTCAGTCGGCTCAACAGGAGTTTACTCCTCAGGTTGAGGGCTAGGGTTTGAGGTTCCTTCACCACTTGACTCTTGAATTTCCTCAAGGTCAATTTGCCTCCCACTGTCTCCTTGGCTCATGAATTCTCTCTCTCGAAAGAATCCTCTTCTTGCTACAAAGACCACATTATCACTGGGTCTGTAGAAGATGTAACCAAAGGATTTCTGTGGGTAGCCGATGAAAATACACATTTCGCTTCGGGGTTCGAGCTTATCATGAGTCTCGCGTCTCACGAAAGCCTCGCAACCCCAAATCTTGATGTGGTATAGATTGGGAACTTTTCCAGTCCACACCTTGTGAGGTGTTTTGGCAACCTTCTTTGTAGGGACTAGATTAAGGATATGGGCGGCAGTCTCTAAGGCATACCCCCAAAATGAGATTGGTAGGGAAGCTCGACTCATCATGGAACGAACCATGTCCAACAAGGTCCGATTGCGCCTCTCAGCTACACCATTCAACTGTAGTGTCCTAGGAGGTGTCAATTGTGAGACAATCCCACATTCCTTAAGATAGTCAAGGAACCCAGTACTAAGATACTCACCACCACGATCGGATCGAAGCATCTTAATATTCCTGCCCAACTGATTCTCCATTTCTTGCTTAAACTCTATGAATTTCTCAAAGGTTTTTGACTTATGCTTGATTAGGTAGACATATCTGTTGGATTAATGTCTAAGTCCATAACTATAATTGGTAAGACTTGACCCGACCCGGCATGGTCCATTTGGGTTGCATGACATCATGCATTTGGATAGACTATAATGAGAGAAATAACACTTAAGGTTGGTTAATATATTATAAGTTCTAATATATTAATAAGGTTATTTAATTAGTATTGATCAAGAATTAATTTGGAATTAATTAAGTGATCAAAAGGAGACTAATTAAATATATGGGTTGATTGTGTAAATCATTCATTCTTATATATGTGGGCTTGTGATCCAAGATTCCTTATGTTGGACTAAGTCCATGGGGTGACCCATGGATACTCCATGGAGGTTAAAATCCATGGAGCATAAGGAATGGGTAAAGTTATGAGTTACATGGTGTAACCCTAATAGCCACCATATAAAAGAATCCCATGGCTCAAGAAATCGTGCACTAATGTGTGAGTGTGAGGGCTAGACGATTTCAAGGAGTTTTCAAGTTTCTCTCAAGTTATTCCAAGTATATTTGGTGTTGTTTGAACCATTTGAGGTGTCACACTTGGGGCACTAGGCACTCAAGCTTCATGAAGACATTCTACATCAAAGAGGTATGTATTCTATCTTGTTATATTTATTATTTTGTATGCTAGATTAGGATAATACCTTGGATGTTCATAATTGTATGTATAATAGAGAAAACATAGATCCAAGGTATTTAGGGTTGCATGTACACTTAGGAGTGTTAGAATGCTCATAACCCAACAGTGGTATCAGAGCCTAGGCTTGTTTTCTTGTTATACTTGCAAAAGTACCTGAAAAATCGAGTTGGATGCATATATTCGATTGTTTTGGCTGGAATTGGACTAGGAACATTACCCTAAGATGTTTTTGGACTTATAAACTTGTTTTTGATGTGGTAATGTTCATGCTAATCAAAGTTCTAAGATAATTGTCATAATTTCAAGATTTGTATTAGTTTGTATGTTCATGCTAATTTCTTGAAGATTGATGATTTGAATTATCTTGTTCTTATGAGGTTCTTAGATTAATAGAAAAAGTTGTTTTGCTATAATTAAGGGAGATGATATACTTCATTTCAGTTCTAAAGGCTTAGATTGAGACCTTAATCATCTTTAGTCAAGAATATATATATGAATTTCATGTTGGATTGGTTCAACTTAAGGAAATTCTATATATTGCGTTCTCAAAATTCGATTATGATTAAGGCATCCCTCTTCATAGTCAAATTTTGAAAACATGGCAAATAAAAATATTGTAGCAAAAGACTGGTCTAGAATCATGTCTTTATGTGAGACATCATGAATCGTGTACCATTTGCTTTGGGTACAGGATCGATTGTATGTGCTATAATATTTGTCATTTCTAAATTTTTCCAAATGCCCAGAGGCATTAAGAAGGGAAAAGGTCTAGAATTGGATATGACTAAAATGATTAAGAAATTGTCGAGGACAATCTGAGGTTTACCAAAGATTGGTTGCTCAGGGACAGTTGGAAGTATAATGCTAATTTTGGAAGGACCATATTGACATATTCTGAAAAGAGGCATCTCTTATTCAGAAGTGATAGTCAAAATGAGAATATGGAGTTGTCTCCATAGGTGGAAGTTATCTGTGTAAGATTAGAAAACTTAATGCAAGTCTCATATTCAAAGTACATTGCTTTGGACATGCTTCTTGCATTAAGTTTTCTAATCTTACACAGATAACTTCCACCTATGGAGACAACTCCATATTCTCATTTTGACTATCACTTCTGAATAAGAGATGCCTCTTTTCAGAATATGTCAATATGGTCCTTCCAAAATTAGCATTATATTTCCAACTGTCCCTGAGCAACCAATCTTTGGTAAACCTCAGATTGTCCTCGACAATTGCTTAATCATTTTAGTCATATCCAATTCTAGACCTTTTCCCTTCTTAATGCCTCTGGGCATTTGGAAAAATTTAGAAATGACAAATATTATAGCACATGAAATCGATCCTGTACCCAAAGCAAATGGTACACGATTCATGATGTCTCACATAAAGACATGATTCCAGACCAGTCTTTTGCTACAATATTTTTATTTGCCATGTTTTCAAAATTTGACTATGAAGAGGGATGCCTTAATCATAATCGAATTTTGAGAACGCAATATATAGAATTTCCTTAAGTTGAACCAATCCAACATGAAATTCATATATATATTCTTGACTAAAGATGATTAAGGTCTCAATCTAAGCCTTTAGAACTGAAATGAAGTATATCCTCTCCCTTAATTATAGCAAAACAACTTTTTCAATCCCTGCAGCCTCACGAATTGAAACTTTTGTTTTCTATAATTAACATTGCTAACTTGCAACACTAACAATAATTATCATGCTCCCACTAACATGATGATTATTAGCATAACACTTATGCTCCCACTAGCTTTGACATGTACTCAGAAATCAGCTGGACTTCTAGAAATCAATACTTTATTGACTTTCTTACCAAAGTTCAGATTTCTGATACGAGATGCTTTGATAAAACTTTATCAAAATCATACACCTTTCCTTAGATAGCATGCATGTGTGTCTAAACAATTTCAGAACTATGAAAAGGGATGCCGTAATCATAGTCTCAATTGTTTAGACCTTCTTCCATCTGCTTCAAATCTACTTGGTGGAAGTGTTTCCTCACCATCGTTTTCATGAATCGGAGAGAAACCTTATGACCCTTAGATTTTATGGTGTATATGTTCTTATCCATGTGAATCGTCAAAACCATAGTCACAAGACAAGGATAATGACAAATCCAAACTCATATGGACTGAACTTATGCAATCTTAACTTCTTGCCACGTGGCAGTACAGGGCCTACCATTGCTTCCAAGTTGTTATGCAACCAATTGAGGACTTTCAGAACTCCTATGCAAAGCCAACTTTAACTGGAATGGGCACAGAATATGTCAACACGATAGGTTATAAACCTCAAGTCGTGTGCTAGTGAAGAACCTCAGGTTTTATTCTTGATTAGTTCTTGAAATTCTTTTTAGGATCTTTAAGACTCCCACTATCCTCTTGACATATAAGACTATCTTGCCAAATATTCAAGAGATAGTGCGGATTCTTTATCAAGACAAACACTTCACACAATTGGCCTTAGTTGGTCTTTGTTTTATCCAAAACATCACAACTTACCAATTTCAAATGTACAAGAGTAGGACACTTTTACTCTTACATTTGACAAGTGTTTTAAACCTTTCTTTAAGATATGTCACTCAAGTTACAATCTTGGAGTATGACTCTAAGAATTGTTTTGGAACAAAGTATGACTCATCTTCCTGATCTAACCATTTCAACAATTCATGACTCCTCTTCTTAGTCATAAGAATGCACTAAGATGACCTTTAGAGGACTAATTGTGATATGATTTCTAAATCATTAAGATGATCACAAACATGATACTAAAGTACTCTCCCATCTTTTCAGATTTGAGAAACTATTATCTTTCTGCCTAATTTGATGCTTCCCATTCGTTCTGCCATACATTGAGACTTTTCCAATGTTTCAGAATTATACTTAAACTTGTAAGTATAACCATATTTACTAAAATTTAGTAAATCAAATAGTCTTAACGAGCTTTGTAGTGGACATGACCAGTGCACAAGAATGTGTACTCGATCCCTTTAGTCCTTCACTTGACTCACACATCCATGTGAACAAGTAATTAGTCTTGATTTTCCAATGCTTGAAAGTTCTCATTCATCATACTATTCAACTTGCATGATTTCAAGTTTCGGTCCAATTGAAACTTGGGTGATGAGGAATTTCCTGATTTGGTAAATTTAGACACTACCACAAATGAAAGAATCAAATCCATTTTCCACAAATGCCATTGTAAGGATACTTCAAATAAACAAAATTAAACAATTTTCTTTTATTTTAAAACTTTGCGGAAAAACTTATCCTTACAATCCACATGGAAAATTGTTGTTATCTATTCCTTAGCAATATATCATAACTTCTTAAGCAACTGCTCAAAATTCTGATGCGATCGAAATCCACCTTCGCGATCAGAATCAACATATACTTCCTTTAAGATTTCTCTCTATTCTTGGATTCTTAAAACATCAACATGTGACCCAGTCACATCATGTAATGAGGATCTCAGAATAGAACTTAACAGAGTTAGATAATGGGCTCTACCTGATGTATAGTCAAACTTATTGACTTTAACATCCTTAGGTAAATTTGGCAGCTTTGCAATCAACGCCCCTTCCTTTGGCAAAATAAACATATGGACCCTTTGGTAATGGGACTATCTCAGACTTAGCCTTTCTCTTTACCATTTGGTCAACCGGGTTGACTATGGCCAATCCCTTTCCATTGGGAAGAGAATGCTTTTTCTGGATTTCCAGTGTCACCATTGTCACTGTCCATAAAGTTTTTGGGAAGTTGATCTTCTAATCAAATTTGCTTCACTATCGTTCCAAATCATTGCTGATTCAGCAGCACCAAGCAAATAGATATGATCATTAAGGTTCATGTCATAGTCTGTATCATAGTAGTCCCAAAGGAACTCACTATGTGACTTAGAAAGTGATTGAACATCCGACTTTCTCGAGACTTTGAAACCCAACTCTCCCGGCTTGTCAATATGTGACTTCATCTCTAAGATGTGATCACACATACACCTTGCTTGCCATTAGGGATTGAGTGACCTTGAACTTGTGGGTTAGGGAGAATAATTGGAGGAGGTGGAGGAAGAGAAGTATGACTTCCATGAGCCAAACTTGGGAAGTCATATTCATTAGGAAAGCTTGGTTTGGGAAGATCATTGTTGTCTAAACCAGACATCAACAATGGGAGAAATTCACATAAAGTTGATTTAAGTCCTTAATATAACACCCAATATGATATATTAAGGCTAGGACCCAACAAACTATTTTATAACTTGGAAGAGGGATGCCGTAATCCAAGCTATAAAATATTTGAAGGTAGGTGAATGACGATTCACCAATTTCCACCAAGATAAACGAAATGTATTATTAGGTTTTAATTGGTTTTGAAACTCCTAGATTCTTTTGAGATTCATTGAACTTTTCAATGGCATGTTTCAATCTCGAGTGTGCCCTTCAGGTTTTGTGACTGGGATGCCGAGGATCACAAAACAAGGTGTGAAGTAACCATGCAAATATACTTGGTACCCTTAATATTTACCCCTCAATCGATGTGCCGGTTAACCACACACGCTCCAACGATACTATGATAAACATTAAGTTACCCTTTGCCTACCTTGTTAAGTCCAGGTTAGTGTGCCGGTTAACCACACACGCTCCACTAACAGCTTAAACAAAGTGCAAAGTGTAATTTCATGGATTAGCACCTTATTCACATTTTCCTAAGTAACTAAGATTGGGAATTTATAAGTGTTTAGTTAATTAGTATTTATCATTATACTTATAATGAAGGGAGAATTATAGTCCTTGTCCTACCTGTTCGGCTAATGACCCTCCACCGGTCAAGGAAGCGGTGGGTGAGAGTGGACACCCATTAAACTGCCATTTTATAGGCAGTAACCTTATACCCCCCTTATAGACCGGCTTCGTGAATGAGGCCTACTAACGGTAAGATTGACTTTATTTTATACATATCTATATAATTAAAATTATAATAATAGTATAAGGGTGTATTTTAAACATTTAAAATACTTGATGGTTTAATCTATTAATTAAACTATACTCTTAATTTAATTAAACTTAAACCATGTCTTTATGGAATTATTAACTCTTTTAATTAAACACTTTAACTAATTTAATGAAGTCCATAGAGTTTGAATTTTAACTTTTAAAATTGTAGAGTTTGGAATTAAAGCATTAATGTGTGTGAGACTTTACAAATTCCAAAACTTGAGGGCAAGTTTTGAAACTATTCAAAACCTTTCATTTCATAACTTATGAGTTTAATGGTTCATTAAAATGAAGACTCTTCATTTTTATGTAACCTCTTATTCTTTAATAACACTTTTAAAGAAGTGACTCTTAAACATCCATAACTTGAGGACAAGTTATGGAGTCATAAAATAGTTTAATGAAAAAAAATAACTCTTCATTTTTGTGTAACCTATGGCACTTTTATGAGTTTTAAGATTCATAAATGTGACCTTTTATGTGACTTGAAGAAAAGTTACAAAAACACCTTTTATGAACTTCTTTTAGATTAATATGGATTGAAAGCAACTTAACAAATAATATTTTTCATCAATCTAAATTATCTCATAAAACAAGGTAACACAAAAAAACTTTTCATGTTTCATAACTTAACAAATAATATGAGACTTAGTTTCCATGGAGTTGATCTCCATTGGAATACCTTATAATGACTGTTGACAAGTCTTTGTGACTTTGTACATATTCATTACAGGAGGGTCAGTGCATATAAGTTTAAAATCTAAATAGATTTCGATAAAAATATAGGAATTTGAAATTCTCACATTTTTCGATAAGGATTTGGGAGTGTGAAATTAGAATCATTGAAATTATGTTCAATTGGTTTATTTCACAAAGTAAGGATCATAGACAAACATAGAGTGCATACTTGGTGTATGGCAAAGCTATTGTTTAAGAAAAACATAGTGTACATGCTTGGAGCATGGGACAACTAGTGTTTTTAATTCAAGTATAAAGTTGATAAAACCGAAACAATGAATAATGAGTAATCAGTATGGTGATAAACAAAAGTGTTTATTTATATTCATAGGGTTTGATACCATATTTGATTCATTTATTCTTGTGTTTCGCTTTGCATGTTTTGACTTCCAGAATAACTAAGTCGCTCTTCCTGAATGATTAAGTTATTCAAACCATCCACAGTCGGTCATATGTTGGAAGTAGATATGAATCAAGACTGTCATGGGTTGGTTTGTAGAGGTCCAAGTTGGTGGACAAAGTGGTGCTACAACACTCATGAGTGCTCATAAGTTCTGAGTATTGGATTCAACCCGCGCTCATTTGAATCACTTCATGGATTTTATCACGAGTGATCATGAGACGATAATATCTTATATTCTTTAAACCTAGAGATATGAGTTGTTACTATGAGTTGGTTATACATTGATTGCACTAAAACGCATTGGTAACTCGATGTTATAAAACGTGCCTTTGTGTATGATTCAACAAGTAGTAGAACAAGCCATATGAGTCGAAGTTTATCCATTCCTTTTACCTTCGGGATAAAAGCGATATCTGTGGGCCCCTCGATGATTTAAAGATGATACATGTGAGTGCTTGGCCAAGCCAGGACTGATTTGATTTGTTCAATCAGTCAGTCATCATGAATCGGAAATCGGGAAACAACAAATGGACAGAGAGAATGATTGATAATCCATGTCTCAGTCCATATGATATCTAGAATGGAGGAATATATGATCCCTTATCTAATGGACAAGTCATTGACAAAGGTCAGAGTTCATCGACAAGGTCAGAGTTCGACAGAAGCTTTGAGAGCTACGATTGCTGATCGGTTCCTGAAGTCATACGCAATAATAGTTTTAGACTTATCCAAGTGGGAGACTGTTAGATTAATGTCTAAGTCCATAGCTATAATTGGTAAGACTTGACCCGACCCGACATGGTCCATTTGGGTTGCATGGCATCATGCATTTGGATAGACTATAATGAGAGAAATAACACTTAAGGTTGGTTAATATATTATAAGTTCTAATATATTAATAAGGTTATTTAATTAGTATTGATTAAGAATTAATTTGGAATTAATTAAGTGATCAAAAGGAGACTAATTAAATATATGGGTTGATTGTGTAAATCATTCATTCTTATATATGTGGGCTTGTGATCCAAGATTCCTTATGTTGGACTAAGTCCATGGGGTGACCCATGGATACTCCATGGAGGTTAAAATCCATGGAGCATAAGGAATGGGTAAAGTTATGAGTTACATGGTGTAACCCTAATAGCCACCATATAAAAGAATCCCATGGCTCAAGAAATCGTGCAGTAATGTGTGAGTGTGAGGGCTAGACGATTTCAAGGAGTGTTCAAGTTTCTCTCAAGTTATTCCAAGTGTATTTGGTGTTGTGTGAACCATTTGAGGTGTCACACTTGGGGCACTAGGCACTCAAGCTTCATGAAGACATTCTACATCAAAGAGGTATGTATTCTATCTTGTTATATTTATTATTTTGTATGCTAGATTAGGATAATACCTTGGATGTTCATAATTGTATGTATAATAGAGAAAACATAGATCCAAGGTATTTAGGGTTGCATGTACACTTAGGAGTGTTAGAATGCTCATAACCCAACAATATCCATATCTACTAAAATCATCAGTAAAAGTCACATAGAACCGATTAGCATCTCTTGTGGCGGTTCTGAAGGGTCCACACACATCTGTGTGTATGAGGTCCAACAAACCTTCACCCCTAGCACAAGTGCCAGTGAAAGGTGACTTTGTCATTTTACCAAGCAAACAAGATTCACAACTATCATCTGACTTTAGGTCAAATGACTCCAAGACTCCATCCTTTTGGAGTTGGCCTATGCGTTTCTTGCTTACATGTCCAAGACGACAATGCCATAAGGATGCTTTATCAAAGCTAGTGGAAGAGTTAATACACAATACATTATTTCCTAGATTATCTACAACAGATACAGTTTCATACACGCCATCACAAGGTAATGCTTTAAAATAAAGAACATTATTAAAGAAAGCATCAATACTACCATTATTATTATCAAAATAAAAGGTAAAACCTTGTTTATACAATGCATGAAAGGAAATAACATTTCTTGCCATTTCTGGCGAATAATAACATTTATTCAAATCTAATGTAAACCCACTATTTAGCACTAAGGAATAAACTCTTATCTTGGTGACAGGTGAAGCTTTTCCTGTTTCCCATGATCAAGTTTATCTTTCCCTGCTCCACATTCTCACTTCTTTTTAGTCCCTGCAAATCACAACATATGTGAATACCACAACCTGTATCAAGGACCCAAGACTTAGAATGAGGCGAGTTATTAGACAATATAGTGTATATACCTGCATGGTTGGGTTTTACTTTCCCATCCTTCAAATCTTGCTGGTACTTTGGGCAATTTCGCTTCCAGTGCGACTTTTCATGGCAATAGAAGCATTCAACCTCATTAGGGTTAGCAGAAGGAGTGACAAAACCTTTCTTGGTTTTGCTTGAAGAGGAGCCTTCAAGGGTCTTACCCTTGGTACCCTTAGAAGGGTTCTTTCTCTTCTTCCCTTTGCCATGCCCGATTGCCAAGACATTGGCCGCAGTTGGAGTAGGAGTAGGAGTAGTAACAACCGACTTACGCTTTAGACCACTTTCGGCGGTCTTCAAGAGTCCTTGAAGTTTGTTGAGGGTGACTTCTTCCTTGTTCATGTGATATGTCATGCGGAATTGATCATAACACGATGGCAAGGAGTGCAAAATGATGTCTATTGCTAACTCCTCAGGGAAGTTCACATTCAGCTTTAGTAAACGGTCCACATACCTTTGCATTTTCTGCATGTGGCCCGTGATGGGTTCACCATCCTTCATTCGGGTTGTTATCATGGAGGAGATTATTTCATATCGCTCTTGACGAGCACTTTGATGGTAGCGGTCCATCAAGTCCTGGTGCATCTCAAAAGGCTAATAGTCCTCATAGGACTTTTGGAGCTCGGCTGTCATGGTGGCCATCATGATGCATGCCACTTTTGTAGCATCTCTTTCATGTACCTCATATTCAGCAAGCTCTTCAGGAGTAGCAGTTGGCTCGGGTACCTTCAGCTCCTTATCGAGAACATATTCTTTGTTCTCATACCGAGTGACCATCCTGATGTTTCTGATCCAATCTGTAAAGTTGGACCCATCAAAGATGACTCTCCTACAAAGATTCATGAGAGAGAAGGAGCTAGTAGGGTTTGAGCTAGAAGCATTGTTATTGGAAGACATCTGAAAAGAAGAGGGAATAGATTAGATTAGATATAGAGATAGTCCTTAACAAAACACCCAAATGTAATATTAAGGCTAGGACCCAACACAATATTTTATAACTTAGAAGAGGGATGTCGTAATCTAAGCTATAAGATATTTGAAGGTAGGTGAATGACGATTCACCAATTTCCACCATGAAAAATGAAATATTTAATTAGGTTTTAATTGGTTTAGAAACTCCTAGATTCATTGAACTTTCTTCAATGGCATGTTTCAATCTCGAGTGTGCCCTTCAAGTTTTGTGACTGGGATGCCGAGGATCACAAAACAAGGTGTGAAGTAACCATGCAAATTACTTGGTACCCTTAATGTATTACCCCTCAATCGATGTGCCGGTTAACCACACACGCTCCATCGATACTATGATAAACATTAAGTCACCCTTTACCTACCTTGTTAAGTTCAAGTTAGTGTGCCGGTTAACCACACACGCTCCACTAACGACTTAAACAAAGTGTAAAGTGTAATTTCATGGATTAGCACCTTATTCACATTTTCCTAAAATAACTAAGATTGGGAATTCAATAAAGTTTAGTTACTTTAGTATTATCATTATACTTTTAATGAGAATTTATAAGTCCTTGTCCTACCCGTTCGGCTAACGACCCTCCACCGATCAAGGAAGCGGTGGGTGAGAGTGGACACCCATTAAGTTGCCATTTTATAGGCAACAACCTTATACCCCCCTTATAGACCGACTTCGTGAATGAGGCGTACTAGCGGTAAGACGACTTGATCTTATACATATATACATATTATTAAACTTATAATATTATAAATTATATGGGTTGAATTTTAACTTTTAAAATTCTTGGGGTTGGAACTAAAGTTTTTAATATGACTTTACATGTTCCAAAACTTGAGGGAAAGTTTTGTAAACTTGCAAAACTTTTCATTTCTCATAACTTATGAGTTAATGGTTATTAAAAATGAAGACTCTTCATTTTTTGTAACCTATGTGTTCTTTTAATGGTTATTTATAAATGTGACTTTTGGTTATCCATAACTTAAGAACTAGTTATGGACTCCATTAAAACACATAAAGATCAAGAATTAATCTAATCAGTTATTAGCACATAATTTCTATGATCTTCTAAACTCATGTTTATGAATGTTCATA
Source organism: Lactuca virosa (assembly GCF_052849685.1). Lineage (NCBI taxonomy): Eukaryota > Viridiplantae > Streptophyta > Magnoliopsida > Asterales > Asteraceae > Lactuca > Lactuca virosa. The sequence goes on from NC_136430.1 coordinate 288,268,037, forward strand.
TAAAAAATTTCAAGAATCGTAAGTACATATACAAAACTTGAAATTTTGATACGAGCTTTTGAACAAAACTTCGATTTTCAAGTTTTTTTTTTTTTTTTTTTTTTTTTTGCATCAAGTATCAAATAAACAAACCAGTCTCTGATACCACTGATGGGTTTTGAGAATTCTAACACTCCTATAGTGTACATGCAACTCTAGAAACCTTGGATCTGTGTTTGACTAAGATACATGCAAATAATTATTTTTCCAAGGTTCTTATCCTAACTAGCATTGCATGGGATACTTGAATCAAATAAAACTAGTAGAATTACTTACCTTGTAGTAGTAGTTGATTGCTTGGAGTTTGAGAGCCTAGCACCAATAATGTGGATGCCTCAAATGGAAGTCACAAATCACCACAAACTTGGAAACTTGAGAGAATAGTCACAAACTTCTTGAAATCGGCCCTCTTGGTTTACACACATCAACTAGTGTTATTTCAAGAACCAAAGCCTCATTTATATAGTGTGGTGGATTAGGGTTACATCCATGTAAACCCTAATACCCATGTCTTTTCATTTCCATGAGATCCATGGGTTAAAGCTCCATGGAGTATCTATGGACTTTCCATGCAAGCCTAGCCCATTCCAAATAAGCATTAGCCCACACTATATAAATACAAGAGCCCATATTTAATTAGTCATACTTTTTATCTCTAAATTAATTCTAAATTAATTATAGATCAACACTAATTAAATAATATGATTTTATATTAATATATTAGAACTTATAATATATTAATAAATCATAACTTATACTATTCTCAAAAGATTATCCGTAAATTGTTCGGGTGAAGTGCAACCCAAGTGGACCATGCCGGGTCGGGTCAAGTACATACCAAATATAGTTATGGACTTAGACACTATCTCCAACAATTGGATCATCTGGATCAACATCTACAGTTTCTGATCAATCCACCAGGCTGAAGAACAACGAAAAACGTTGTTTGAGAGAATTGTGAGGTGCCTTGCCACTTGTTGTTTACAATTACATACGTGGTTGTAAAACTACAAAAGATATCTGGAATGCTCTTAAGGAAAAGTATCAGGGAAGCGAGAAAACGAAGATAAACTCTGTGAACCAGTGTCTTGTGGAGCTGAAAGAGTTCAGACAAAAAGAGAGTGAAACGATTGAAGTTTACTATGATCGTCTTAATGAACTGATCTATAGATGCAATCGTTATGGAATCATAAGGTCATCAATGGAGTTCAATCTCACTTTTGTGATGGGACTTCGTAAGGAGTGGAGAAGTGTCAGCATGATGGTGAAGAATCAACAAAGCTTCGATACTTCATCTCTGAATGATGTATATAATCTGTTGAAAACTCATGAAAGTGAAGTGAATGAGATGGCAGAAGAGTCGAAACTGAGTTTGGGAGGACCTTTAGCTCTTGTTTCGAAAGTGTCTGAGAAAGAAGCTGTTGAGAAAGAAGATTCTGATGAAGAAGGCTTTCTAATGAATTCTGATGATGAAGCGATTGCTTTTTACTCGAACAACAGAGTTAAAAAGTTTTTCAAGAAACCTTTCAATCCCAAGGTGAAACAGAGTGATGTGAAAGGAAGTTTCGTTAACAACTCTGTGGGTGAGGAGAATAAGAAATTCGATAAGAATGATGTGAAGGCAACTAAAGTCAAAAGCGAGAAGAAATTGAAGGGAGATTCGGGTATTGACTGTCATTACTGTAACGAAGCAAATCATTTGGCAAATGATTGCATGCATCGTAATAAAGAAGAGAAAAATAATAGGGTCAAGGACGAAGCCTATTATGTGGAAAGATTGGAAGAAGTACGTGCAAAGACGAAGGGGGTATCTTTGGTTGCACAAGGTGAAGGAGAGGATGATGGCACGTATCAGATCTGGTCTTCAGGGTCTGATGACGAAGAGATGCGTAATCCGACGCATGGTGCCATGTTCGCAAAATTTGAAGAGGATGAGGACGAATTGGTGACTGGTCGATGTTTCATGACCAAATCAGGAGACAAATCACCAATGACAACCAAGGTACGTGCTATTCTTCAATCTTTTAACATTCCTTTACAAGCTTATGATTCTGAAATAATTGCATTTGATGATACTATTGCTTACTTTGATACAATTGTGGTGTCTGCTAGTAATGAAGCTAAGAAACTAAACATCCAATTGCAAGAGACCCAAAAATTGTTAGATTCGAAAAGAAGCAGAGTAGAGTATCTGGAATTACAAATTACAAATATCATGTGCGATAGGGATTTGTTAAGTAGTGATCTTAAAATGTTGTTAGCTCAAAGAAACATTTACTGTAATTCAGCAAAGAGATTATATGCTAAATTGACTGCTTTGCATCATTCGTCTAACATTAGCAAAGAACAACATAGGAAGTTATTACCTTTTCTAGCTTTCAAAAGAGAGAAAATTGATAGCTTGTCTTATGATTGTGAGAAAACCATAGCAGAATTCGATAAAGTGCCTGATAATCGATTTGCTTATGGTATTGTTAAGATAGATGAATATTTGAATGCTGGTGAACTTGCTGAAATTGTGAATGATACATTAACCAAAAATGAACAAATAATAATTTTGAAAAGAACTGAGAATTCAAAACTTGACTCCCAATCTAATTTTGCTGATGTCGATGATAATTCTGATAGTTTTAGCGAAATCAGTGAAATTGAGGAAGAGGAAAGTGTTGATTGTTCATAGTTGTCTGTCATTAATGTCACATCTAAGTCTAAAGGAAAAGAAAAATGTAATGATTCTTTGGTTAAGATTGACACTGACAAACCCTCAACTTCGAAAGTTTTTTATTTCGAAAATGTGAGTGTCAGAGATAGTCAAATGGATAGTAGTGATGATGAGGATGAAGAACAAGTTTCGAACAAATCAAAGCCTGAAAAGCCTGTTTCAAATGAAACAACCATTCCACGAGTTGTTGTTGATCAAGTGTTTGGAGACACTGAAAATTTCGACAAAGTTTTATTTGAAAAAGGAGCTCATTATTTGGAAACAAATCAAGTGGTGTATCCAAATTTTAAGTGTACAGATTATGTTGTATTTCCAAATCAAGTGTTTGTCACTACTGGAAATGTTGAAAACATCAAACCGGAGTTCAACAAAATGGTCGAAGATGACAACAAGAAAACATCAGACGAAAGATTCTTTTCAAATCAAAGCACCGTCGAAAATAATCTAACAAAGAATTCGTATGTTTTTCAACGACAAAAACCACAACGAAAATGGACTGAAAAAGAAGCAAATACAAAAGAAAGTTTGAAACAAGAATCTAAAGAAACAAATGAGAATGTGAAACTTAATTCAAACGAATTTAAGGATCTTGTTAAAAAAATTTCGAAGGAAAAAGGAATTTCGAAAAGACAGGCAAGAAACAAAATTTTTTGGCAAGTTGTGTCAAATGAAAAGGAATCCAAAATACCGACCAAGAAAGTGTTTGAAAATGAATTTTCCAAACCTGTACAAACAAAGTTTTCAAAACATTCGGATAAAAAGGAAAATCCCGCTAAACCAATTTCGTCTGATTCTAAAAATAATTCCGCGAAGTTTTCAAATTCAACACCTTCGAAAACTTTTCAACCAAATGATCAACAAAAGAATTTTCATTCAAAAAGTCAACAAAAGTTTTCAACTTCAAATTCATCTTTTCCAAAACCAACAAACAATCAAAACAGATTTTCTTCAAATAGAACAAGTCAAAATTTCGATAATACTCGTCGATTTGAAAATGTTCGAAATTTTGAAAATGTTCGAAAATTTGAAAATGTTCGAAAATTTGAAAATGTTCGAAAATTTGAGAATGTTCGAAAATTAGAGAATGTTCGAAAATTTGAGGATGGTCGAAAATCTGAAAACGTTCGAAAGTTTGCAGACAATCAAACATTTGTGAATGATAAATCCAAAACACCTGCAAAGTTTAATCCTCAAAAACCAAATTTTCCAAATCCTTCTGGGAAGCAGAATTCAAAAGTTTCATACACAAAGGGTTCGTCAAATGTGAATAATATCGATCATTGGCTTGAAGGACAATGAAAGATGTTTCAATCTCGTAAGTATTCCCAACAACAAATTTGCGAAGCATATGAGAAATATTTGAATGATTCTTCAAACGAAAGTTCCTCTTCCAAAGAATCAAATATTCCTGTGAAAACATGGAAACCAGTTTCGAAAGATAAACCTGTTGCGAAACAAACTGAGAACAAAAAGGCGAATGTCAGTGACAAATCTAAACCTTCGAAAACTTATATTTCTACTCCGTTACCTAATGATGTCGACTTAATTGATACTTTCAAATCAAAAGTTTGTAATTGGGTTTTAGGTTCTTCATTTCACTCGGTTTTCGAAGCTAATAACCAAGGACCCAAATAGCCTTGGGTACCTAAATTCTTTCATTAATTGCAAGTTCTATGTGACGAGAAATATGATGATAAATGGTACATTGATAGTGGTTTCTCTCATCACATGACTGGCAAGAAGGAGAATTTACGTGATTATCGAAGTTTCCAGAATGCAGGAGTAGTTAAATTTGGAAACAATCACAAGTGTCAGGTGAAAGGATATGGCAAAGTCACAAATGGGAAGTTTACTGTTAAGAGAGTTGCATATGTCGAAGGTCTTCAACATAACTTGATAAGTGTTTCACAACTTGTTGTGGGCACTGGCAATCAAGTGGTGTTTAACGAAGCAGGCAGCATCATTTTGAATGTTGAAACTAACGAAGTTTTGCTCAAATCCAAACGACATGGTGACATGTTTACTCTTGATATCAAACCAATCATCGGCCAACCCTCAGTGTGTTTACTTTCGAAAGCTACATCAGATGTTAGCTGGTTTTGGCATCGATGTTTATCTCATTTAAACTTTCGAAATTTGAATAAATTGGTGGTAGAGGATCTTGTTCGAGGATTACCTGTTCTAAAGTTTGACAATGATACTTTATGTGCAGTTTGCGAACAAGGAAAACAACATCGTCAAGGACATCCAATTGTCATAGATTCGAAAATTGTTGAACCGCTGGAACTTCTTCATATTGACCTTTGTGGACCATCAACTGTTGAAACTCTCAACAAGAAACGGTACATTTTGGTTATTGTTGATGATTTTTCACGATTTACTTGGGTGTATTTTCTTAGGTTAAAATCTGAAGTCGCTGAAACAATGATCGAATTATCAAGAAAATTGAGATGAGTCTCAAGAAGAAAGTTCGAAAAATCAAAAGTGATAATGGTTCCGAGTTTAAAAACAATGTGCTTGATTCGTTCTTAACTGAGAAAGGAATTTCACATAATTTCTCATCACCATATACACCACAACAAAATGGTGTGGTTGAAAGGAGGAATAGGTCACTTTGCAAAGCAGCAAGAACAATGTTGACATATGCGAATCTTCCTCAATATCTATGGGAAGAAGCAGTTTCGACAGCATGTTTCACTCATAATCGATATTTCATTCATCGTCGTTTTAATATAACTCCGTATGAAATCATAAATAACCGAAAACCTAATGTCAAATTCTTTCATGTTTTTGGTTGTAGGTGTTTTATCATGAATCTCAAAGATAATCTTTCGAAATTTCAAGCTAAGGCTGATGAAAGAATATTTTTGGGATATTTAAATAATTCGGTTGCATACAGAGTGTTGAATAAACGAACACGAAAAGTTAAAGAGACATTTAACCTCACTTTTAATGATTACTATGTGAAACAAGTTGAAAAATGTTTCGAACAAAAACCAATTCTTAATGAATCAAATGAAGAATCTGAAAGTTATAATTCATCTGATTTTGATTATCATTTAATTTTTGGTGTTCCAGATAGAGTTGCAGATGCTGAAGTCCGTGCTACTGATAATCAAACTCCTGAATCTTCGAAACATACTGATGATTCGACAATCACGTCAGATACTACTGCTAATGGCGAAAGTATGCTAGATGCTCAAGTGGAGGGGGAGCACTTGAATATACCTTCAACTGTTGAGGGGGAGCTTCCTTTCGAGGGGGAGAAGAGCAGTAATGATGTTTTCGAGGGGGAGCATCAAAATGATAATTATGTTCAGGGGGAGCATGAAGATACTGAAACCATAAATCTTGATCAAAATGATGAATTTCATGACCTAAATGATAATATTTCTATTGCAGGATCCGAAAATGAAGAGATGTACGAAGATGCACCTTTGGACTTTGATCCATCATATCCACCATTGGAGAAATGGACAAGAAATCATCCGAAAGAACAAGTCATTGGGAATCCACAAGATGGAGTTTTGACTAGAGCTCAAATTCGTCAAAGAATGAGGTACTAAATACTCATCAAGAATTTTGCATGTTTAATGTTTTCATTTCAAAAATAGAACCAAAGTCAGTTAAGGTTGCAATGGATCACTCAGATTGGGTTGTTGCAATGCAATCTAAATTGGCTGAATTCGAAAGAAACAAGGTTTGGAGGTTAATTCCTAAACCTGAAAATGTTTCGATTGTCGGATTAAAATGGATTTTAAAAACAAAACTGACAAGGATTGAAATATTGTTTGAAATAAAGCACGATTGGTAGTTAAAGGATATTCGCAACAAGAAGGTACCGATTATGAAGAAACCTTTGCCCCTATCGCAAGACTCGAGGCTGTTCGAATACTTTTGGCTTATGCAGCTCACAAATATTTTGATGTCTATCAAATGGATGTGAAATGTGCTTTTCTCAATGGTGAACTTGAAGAAACAGTTTATGTTGAACAACCTCCAGGTTTCGTGAATTAAGAATATCCTAATCATGTTTATATTTTGTATAAAGCAGTATATGGGTTAAAACAAGCACCAAGAGCATGGTATGCAACTCTTACCAGTTTCTTAAAACAATCGAAATTTAAACAAGGATCAGTTGACCCCACATTATTTCGAAAGAAAGTTGGGAATCATCTAATGCTTGTTCAAATTTATGTCGATGATATTATTTTTGGCTCTACTGACCCTACTTTGTCTAGTGAATTCAAAAGTTTGATGAAAAGCCAATTCGAAATGAGCATGATGGGTAAAATCAATAATTTTCTTGGTTTAAACATTCATCAAAGCAGAGAAGGAATTTTCATCAATCAAGAAAAATATACAAGGAATTTGCTCGAAAAATTTGGAATGACAAATAGCACGAAGTTAAGAGTACCAATGGCGGTTGGAACAAGGCTAACACCTTCATTAGAAACACCTGCTGTTGATCTTACTTTATACAGAAGTATGGTAGGTTCACTGCTTTATCTTACAGCAAGTAGGCCTGATATCATGTTTTCTGTATGTAATTGTGCTAGGTATCAAGCAAATCCAAGAGAACCACACTTGACTGCAGTGAAAAATATATTTCATTATCTCAAGGGAACAATTTCGTTAGGATTGTGGTATCCTTCGAAATCAGGATTTTTCATTCAAGCATTTTTAGATTCGGATCTTGGAGGATGTACTCTTGATAGAAAAAGTACAAGTGGAGGATGTCAATTTTTAGATGGGAAGCTTGTAAGTTGGCAATCGAAAAAGCAAACATATGTTGCTATTTCAACTGCTGAAGCTGAGTATGTTGCAGCTGCCGCTTGCACTTAGCAAATCATTTGGATCTAGAGTCAATTGCGTGATTATGCAATTAATATGAAGAAGATTCCATTGTACTGCGATTCACAAAGTGCTATACGCATTTGTCATAATCCAGTACAACATTCCAAAACCAAACATATTGCACTTCGTTATCATTTTATTAAAGATCATGTGGAAGATGGCAATATTGAAATTCATTTTGTAAAAACAACTTATCAGCTTGTTGATATTTTTACAAAAAGCTTTGGACGAAAAATCATTTGTTCGAATTTTGACAGGATTGAGGATGATCGAAGCAAGTTCTGTTCCAGGACTGAATTCGAAAGAATGACAAAGAAGAGTTATGCAAATGTGTCGATTCAGAGGCAATAATGATTCATTCAGCGGCTGATCGTATTAACCATTCAGAGGTTACTGCTCACGTTCAGCGCTTCGACACGCTTCGTTTTCGACATTTGGGAAAGACAAGTTTCGTTAGTTTGGTAATGTTTTAACTTTTCGTTAATTTTGAAAGTTTCGTTAGTTTGATAATTTTTAAATTTTCATTTCTTCATTAATTTCGAAAAATCAAAAATACCAAAAATATTTTCGTTAATTTGTCTTCTTTTCGAAAAATCAAAAATACCAAAAATATTTTCGTTAATTTGTCTTATTTTCGAAAAATCAAAAAATATCAAAACGATTTTCTTTTGTTATTTGTTTTAGTTTTCGAAAAACTTAAAAACACAAAAATATTTTCTTTCTTTTCAGAAACACAAAAGACCAAAAAGATTTTTGTTATTTTGTACTTTGTCTTTTCTTTCTTAGAGCGGATTTGACGAAGAGATTGATTACATTCCATGTCTTATGTCTAGGGATATCTAGCAGAACGAAGGATTATATGATCACTTATCTTAGGACACGTAACTGACTGGGTCAGAGTTCGGCAGCAGCTTTTGGAAGCTACAATTTGCTGGTCAAATTTAGAAGGCATACTAGCAATTATAGTTACAGACTTATCCAAGTGGGAGACTGTTGGATTAGGTGTCTAAGCCCATAACTATAATTGGTATGTACTTGAATTGATAGCAGCACAATCCTTTTGGGTTGCCCTCAACCTAGCAACTGGACAAGGAAATTATGAAAGGAGAGATATTAATTTATAAGATTAATAAATTAATATATATATATATATATATATATATATATATATATATAAATGATTTATTAATATGTTATTGGATTAATATATTAATTAGAAATCATTATGTTTAATTAATTGTTAGCCAGAAATTAATCAGAATTGATTTTGGGGTTAAAAGAATTAATTATAAGGTGCAGGGACTAGTTTGCAATTATCTAATAGTTGAGTGGAAGGCTCTAGAACCCCCTTGGAAGAGGGTGGACGAAATCTTTAGGGGAAACCCTAATAATTTCGTCCATATGGGGCTTGGATAAGGCCTTTGGGTTTGCTTAGGCCCTAAGCAAAGGATAACTAGGGTTTCCCTTAAACCCTAGATCCCTCAGCTATATAAGGAGCCTCCTGGTTCATGTTTTTGGTCACTCTTTCTTTTGAAGAAACCCTAAGGCCGAGATTTTGCATACTCCCTCTCCCCTCTCTCTTCTACTTTCCTTCTTGCTCGTTTGGGTGTGATTCCATTAGAGGCATTACACTTGTGGTGCTAAAGCTTCCAAGAAGATCAAGATCAAGATCAAGGGAATATCAATTGTTTGCTATAACAATTGAAAGGTATGTAAACCCTAAACCCTAGTTTGTTAATTTCGAAATTAGCCTCTCTCCTCTAGGGTTCTTGTTTTGCAATTCAAAGTTGTATGTTCAATAGTTAAAACATAGATCCAAAGTAGGTTGCATGTGAACTTAGGAATTGTTTTCTAGTTTATTTGTTGTACCTAAAACCCATCAGTGGTATCAGAGCCATTGTTGTTTTTAAATTGAATTGCTACAATTGTTGAATTGCAAATTAGGGTTTATAGCTATTAAACCCTAAAGGCCAATTTTTCGATTTCTAGGGTTTTGGATCAAAGGGTTTTTTCGAAAACCCTAGCCTCCAAAGAACCCTAATCGAAATTAAGGTTAGGGTTTTGAAAAACCCTAGCCTCCTCCCTTATTAATTTCGAAATATGCTAAGAGGATAACTAGGGTTTCTTGTTTTTGGATAATTGTTACTTAATTAGATTAATTGGATAATTATCTTACCCTATTTTTCGAAATTAGAGGGATAAGGATTAGGATTAAATTAATTGATTAATTTAATTAGATAATCCTTACAAGATTTAATAATTTGATTAATAGTTAATTAATAGATAAATATTAAATCTAGTTAATTGGTTTATTTAAATTTGAATTTAATAGCTTAAATTTCGAAATTTATATAAACCCTTGAAGTTTTAAAAAGTTTTAAAACACACCTTATATATATATATATATATATATATTATAATTAAAGGTTTAATATTATATGTATAAGAATATGGTCAGTCAAATCGCTAGTATGCCTCATTCACGAAGCTAATCTATAAGGGGGGTATAAGGAAACTGCCTATAAAATGGTAGTTGAATGGGTGTCCACTCTCACCCACCGCTTCCTTGATTAGTGGAGGGTCGTTAGCAGAACGGATTTGATAGGACAACTACTTCTCATTAAAAGTATAATGATATTAAAAGTACTAGAACATTATTTTCAAAATCCCAACTCTAGTTACTTTAGGAAAAATGTGAAAAGTATGCTAATCCATGAAATTGCACATTATGCTTTATTGGTCGTTAGTGGAGCGTGTGTGGTTAACCAGCACACTAAAAGGCACTAATAAAGAGTAGTAATGGGTATCTCATAATTGTCATTTTGATGGAGCGTGTGTGGTTTACCAGCACATCAATAGTTAATGATAAAGACAATGAGGTTACCAAGCACATTTGCATGGTTATTCACATCTTGTTTGTGATCCTCGGCATCCCAGTCACAAATAGAAGAGCATAATCTGAGATTAAAACATGCTATTGAATAGTTTCAATGTATCTCAAAAGAATTAGGAATTTCACTTCGTTTGTTTCGTCTAATGGTGGAATTGGTGAATCGTCATTCACCTACCTTTATGAAATTTGCAGTTGGATCTCGGCATCCCATTTCTGAGTTGTGAATCTTCATATTTGGATCCTAACCTTGATATTATATCTTTGGGTTATTTTATTAAGGTATCTTGAAATCTAACTAAAACTTTTTTTTCAGATGTCTACTCCTGGAAACACTTCTACTTCATCCTCCTCCAACCAGAACTTCTCCTTGCTCAATATATGCTCCAAAGTCGTTATGGATGGCTCAAACTATAACGATTGGATGCGCAACATCAAGATGGCTCTTCGTTTCGAGAACAAAGAATATGTTCTTGAAAAGGAGCTCAAAGAGCTTGATGAGAATGAAGCTACTCCTGAAGATCTTGCTGCCTACAAGAAACATTACGATGATGCTACCAAAGTGGCATGCATCATGGTGGCAACTATGTCCCCAGAACTGCAGAGGTACTATGAGGACTACTGGCCTTTCGAGATGAACAAGGACCTTATGGAAAAGTACCATAAGCGAGCTCGTCAAGAAAAGTTCGAAGTAGTCAAGTCACTCATGGCTTGCAAGATGAAAGATGGGGAGTCAGTTGTGTCACATGTGCAAAGAATGCAACGCTACATAGAGCGTTTGGTCAAGCTCAATATTCACTTTGATGAGGAATTGGCCATTGACATGGTCTTGAACTCACTTCCTGAATGTTATGGTCAGTTTATTCTAACTTACCATTTGAACAATACTGAGCAGACCTTGGCCCAATTGCACAACTTGTTGCAGACAGCTGAGGCAGGGATGAAGGGTAAAAGTATACCCTCCACACCTACGAGTACCCCTGTTTTGGCTATTGGACAGGGAAAGGGGAAAAAGAGGAAAGGTCCTCCCAAGCAAAACTGGAAGAGCAAGGCTCAAGCTGGGTCATCTAGTAATGGCCCAAAGGCTAAGCCCAATGGTTCCACTCCCCATGTTTCTGATCCAAAAGAGGCAGTTTGCTTTTACTGCAACCAAAAGGGGCATTGGAAGAGATCTTGCCCACAATATCTGCAAGATATCAAGGATGGCAAAGTGAAGCCATCTTCGGCAGGTATTTACACTATTTCTGCTAATAACTCATTATCTTCTCGTTCATGGGTCCTTGATACAGGATGTGGTTTTCATATCTGTTCTGATTTGCAGGGTCTAAAGGAAAGTGAGGAGATAGAGCGAGGAAGGATAAACCTGATCATGGGAAACAGAAAGTCTTCACCAGTAACCAAGATCGGAGTTTATCAGCTTCTGCTTAGTAATGATGTTAGATTAGATTTAATAAATTGTTGCTATTCGTCTGAGATGACGAGAAACATTATTTCATTTCATGCATTGTTCAGACAAGGTTTTACATATTCTTTTAATGATTTGAATGGTTCAATTTCTGTTTATAAGAATAGTGTTTTTATGTTTGAAGCTTTGCCTTGTAATGGTGTGTATGAAACAGTGACTTGTGTTGATAGCCTAGGAAATAGTGTACTTAATATTGACTTGTCTAATAGTGTAGACAAGGCATGCTTGTGGCATTGTCGTCTTGGACACATTAACAAGAAACGCATAGCCCAACTCCAAAAGGATGGAGTGTTGGAATCATTTGACCTAAAGTCAGATGATATGTGTGAATCTTGTCTTTTGGGAAAGATGACAAAATCACCATTCACAGGGTCTTGTGAAAGAGGTGAAGGTCTGTTGGATCTCATACACACGGATGTGTGTGGGCCCTTCAGATCAACTACAAGAGATGCTAATCGATTCTATGTGACTTTCACTGACGATTATAGCAGATATGGATATATCTACTTGATCAAGCATAAGTCAGAAACTTTTGAAAAGTTCAAAGAGTTTAAGCATGAAGTCGAAAATCAATTAGGCAGAAAGATAAAGATACTTAGATCCGATAGAGGCGGGGAGTATCTTAGTATCGAGTTTAACGACTATCTGAAAGAATGTGGGATAGTCTCACAATTGACTCCTCCTAGGACACCACAGTTAAATGGTGTAGCTGAGAGGCGTAATCGAACCTTGTTAGACATGGTTCGTTCTATGATGAGTCGGGCTTCGCTTCCCATTCACTTCTGGGGGTATACCTTAGAGACAGCCGCCCACATCCTCAATCTTGTCCCTACAAAGAAGGTTGCCAAAACACCTCACGAAATGTGGACAAGGAAAGTTCCCTCGTTAGCACATATTAAAGTCTGGGGTTGTGAAGCTTTCGTAAGACGAGAGACTCACGACAAGCTAGCAGCTAGAAGTGAGAAATGTGTTTTCATTGGTTACCCAAAGCAGTCTTTTGGATATTTGTTCTACAGGCCTAGTGAGAACGTGGTCTTTGTAGCACGAAGAGGAGTCTTTCTTGAAAGAGAGCTCATATTCAAAGAGGACAGTGGGAGCACTATTGACCTTGAAGAAATTCAAGAGTCAGCCAATGAAGGAACCTTAGATGACACTAGCACTCAACCAGAGGAAACAGTTCCTGTTGAACCAATCGATAACTCATTACCTCTTAGAAGATCCACTAGGGTAAGTGTGCCACCTGAGTTGTATGGTTTTCATATTACTTCAGATGGTGACACATTCATAAGTGACAGAACACTGGTAAACTTAGATGAACCAGTCACTTATAAGGAAGCAATGGCAGGCCCAGAGGCTTCCAAGTGGAAAGAGGCAATGGACAGCGAGATTAAGTCCATGTATGACAACCAAGTTTGGAATTTGGTTGACAGTGCACCAGGTCGTAAGACAGTTGGGTGCAAATGGATCTTCAAGAAGAAGACAGACATGGATGGAAATGTGCACACATTCAAGGCTCGACTGGTTGCAAAAGGTTTCACTCAAACCCCAGGGGTTGACTATGATGAGACCTTCTCGCCAGTGGCTAAGATTAAATCTATTAGGATATTGCTCGCCATAGCTGCCTTTCATGATTATGAAATCTGGCAGATGGATGTCAAAACTGCTTTCCTTAATGGGAAGCTAGCTGAAGATGTTTACATGAGTCAGTCAGAGGGTTTTGTTGATGCAAAGTTCCCCAATAGAGTGTGCAAGCTTGAGAAATCCATTTATGGATTGAAACAAGCATCTCGCAGTTGGAATCTTTGCTTCCATGAGAAAGTCAAAGAGTTTGGTTTCTCTAGAAGTGAAGATGAGTTCTGTGTGTATATCAAGGCTAGTGGGAGTATAGTAACTTTTCTGGTGTTGTATGTCGATGACATATTACTCATTGGTAACGACGTTCCAACCTTGAAAGAAGTTAAGTCTTGGCTTGGAAAGTGTTTTGCCATGAAATACCTTGGAGAAGCTGCCTATATTCTTGGGATTAGAATATTGAGAGATAGAAAGAAGAGACTAATTGGACTTAGTCAGAGCACATACTTGGATAAGGTACTAAAGAGGTTTAGTATGGAAAATTCCAAGAAGGGAGAGCTACCTATCCAGAGCAATACCAAATTGAGTAAGACTCAATGCCCGAGTACAGATGTTGAAATAGATGACATGAGTCGTGTACCTTATGCTTCCGCTGTCGGATCGATCATGTACGCTATGACATGTACTCGTCCTGATGTGGCATTTGCTTTGAGCATGGTCAGTCGCTATCAGGGAAACCCAGGTAGAACTCATTGGATAGCAGTTAAGAATATACTCAAGTATTTGCGAAGGACAAAGGACTGGGTCCTTGTGCTTGGTGGCAGTGACACTTTGAGAGTAGATGGTTACAGTGATGCCAGCTTTCAGACGGATAGAGATAACTTCCGTTCTCAGTCAGGCTGGGTGTTTTTACTGAATGGAGGAGCAGTTACTTGGAAGAGTTCCAAGCAAAATACGGTGGCTGATTCTACTTGTGAATCAGAGTACATAGCAGCAAGTGAAGCGTCGAAAGAAGCAGCTTGGTTGAGGAACTTCATCGGGGATCTCGGAGTTGTTCCAACCATCCAGGAGCCTATGGAACTGTTCTGCGATAATGAAGGAGCGGTTGCCTTGACAAAGGAACCGAGAGATCATGGTAAGACCAGACATATCGACAGAAAGTACCATTTCATCAGACATAGAGTAGAAGAAGGTCATCTTATAGTAAATAGGGTGTCATCTGAAGATAACCCAGCAGATCCTCTCACAAAGGGTCTGAGTAGGGCTAAGCATATTCAGCATGCTCGAAGCATAGGACTGAAAGATGATATTAGTTTTAGTAGTTAGATTATTTTTTGAAACTTGTAACAAAGTAAATGTAATTGACTTTTGGTGATTAAATAATAAAGTATTATTTATAAGTTTGGCTACTACCTTTTGTCAATTGTTTATTATTGTGTTTCATTTTTGCATGTTTTACTTCCTGAATAATGAGATTATTCAAACTCCACAGTCGCTCGTACTCTTGGAAGTAAGTAGTGAATTAAGACTGTCATGAATTGGATTGCAGATTGTCTAAGGATAGACATGGCAATAGAATTGCTGCAATGTTCATGAGTACTCAGAAATTGAGATTTGAGTATTGGATAAACCCTCGCTCAGAGTATCACTTCATGGAATTCATCACGAGTAATACTGAGACGATAATATCTTATAATCTTGAAAAGAAGATATATGAGTTGTAATTTACAAAGTCGGTTATACATTGGTGATACGAAACCGCATCAGTAACTTGGTGTTATAAAACGTATTGTCATGTATAATTTGATGAGTAAAAGATACAAGCATATGAGTCAACGTTTATTCATTCCTTTTGCCCTAACAGGAAAAGCGATATCTGTGGGCCCCTCGATGATTTGGTGTTGACTTATGTGTTGGGCCAGCCAGGACTAAATTGATGTGTTCAATTAGAAGTCCTACATCATCACAAATCAGGAATCGGGAAATATAGATTCTGGACAAAGAGATTGATTACATTCCATGTCTTATGTCTAGGGATATCTAGCAGAACGAAGGATTATATGATCACTTATCTTAGGACACGTAACTGACTGGGTCAGAGTTCGGCAGCAGCTTTTGGAAGCTACAATTTGCTGGTCAAATTTAGAAGGCATACTAGCAATTATAGTTACAGACTTATCCAAGTGGGAGACTGTTGGATTAGGTGTCTAAGCCCATAACTATAATTGGTATGTACTTGAATTGATAGCAGCACAATCCTTTTGGGTTGCCCTCAACCTAGCAACTGGACAAGGAAATTATGAAAGGAGAGATATTAATTTATAAGATTAATAAATTAATATATATATATATATATATATATATATATATATATATATATATATATATATATAAATGATTTATTAATATGTTATTGGATTAATATATTAATTAAAATCATTATGTTTAATTAATTGTTAGCCAGAAATTAATCAGAATTGATTTTGGGGTTAAAAGAATTAATTATAAGGTGCATGGACTAGTTTGCAATTATCTAATAGTTGAGTGGAAGGCTCTAGAACCCCCTTGGAAGAGGGTGGACGAAATCTTTAGGGGAAACCCTAATAATTTCGTCCATAGGGGCTTGGATAAGGCCTTTGGGTTTGCTTAGGCCCTAAGCAAAGGATAACTAGGGTTTCCCTTAAACCCTAGATCCCTCAGCTATATAAGGAGCCTCCTGGTTCATGTTTTTGGTCACTCTTTCTTTTGAAGAAACCCTAAGGCCGAGATTTTGCATACTCCCTCTCCCCTCTCTCTTCTACTTTTCTTCTTGCTAGTTTGGGTGTGATTCCATTAGAGGCATTACACTTGTGGTGCTAAAGCTTCCAAGAAGATCAAGATCAAGATCAAGGGAATATCAATTGTTTGCTATAACAATTGAAAGGTATGTAAACCCTAAACCCTAGTTTGTTAATTTCGAAATTAGCCTCTCTCCTCTAGGGTTCTTGTTTTGCAATTCAAAGTTGTATGTTCAATAGTTAAAACATAGATCCAAAGTAGGTTGCATGTGAACGTAGGAATTGTTTTCTAGTTTATTTGTTGTACCTAAAACCCATCAAAAACTTCTAACACATTTCACACACAATGACGTATGTCCAAGAGGTCATTCATCAAACCAATCATGACTTAGACATATCAAACTTCTGTGTTAATGATCTAACATCATGAGACCGTGATGAAAGTGAAACCCACATTATCGAACTCATTTAAGGAATTGACGGGGAACTATGTTCCAGATTTTCACGAAACATTTGTTTCAGTATCAAATTTCGAAACTCCAAATCATATTCAATTCTTTTGAGTGATCTTGATCAAATAGTCGAAACCCACGATATTTGTTACCCTACAGGATCCAGACAACAATTTTTTTCTTGAATATGATTTCCGGGTGAGTTTCATGAGAATTCTTTGTCACTTCATATAATTTTTCCAAAGCATACTTGTCCCTGACTACACTGGTCATACAGGTAAATTTCTGTCACAATTACTCACCTTATGTTTAGGTTGATATGTAACGAAATTTTTAAGTAACCCACGAAGCCTTGAAAAAGAAGCCCTTCGATACTTCTCTACAAGTATTCGATTGAAATTCACGGGAACATACACAAGCAGTTGATTATCTCTCTTGATAATTAACGAAGCAACCTTTGCCCGAGGTTTAACTGCATTTGTGTCGAAATTTTATTTTTCGACATCACAGATCTCAAATTTTCGTTAGTTTGCCTCTTATCTTATTCTCTTGGCACACTGCACTCACGAAATCCTTGAGGTTCTGAGTATTACCAACTCAGGCTGATGATTTCGACAATCTGGCAAATGACTTCGTCTCTAATCCCAAAGATGAAAGAGCCTAACCTCCATGCCAAAGGTTTTCGATCTTATCCTCTTGGTACTCACGAACAGTTTGATGTGACAGTTTGGCAACGTGGCCCGACTTTCAAGGAACTTTATCTGACATGGCGTGTTTAACGGCTAGTGGTGCAACTTTCAAGGACAGACGTGGCTTTCTCTTTCCAGAAAACGTTTGGAATTCAATAGGGGTTACATATAAAAGGAAATTCTACTCTCCTATTATCATTATGCGATCAAATTCTCAGACGATTAAAAAGCCCTAAAATTCTATGTTCTTCAAGAAGTTCTCAAAAACCCTAATCAATGGCGGCTTATCCAACTTCCACTACTGAAGAAGTTGCATCTCAACCACTGATGAAGATTCAAAGCACCAACTATCAGGTTGAAGGAGATGTGTCACTGTATCCAGAAGAACTTAAGATGCTGATTGTTGCTCTTCAACATTCAGGTCTTGCAACTGTAATGTTCAATGCTTTTGAAGTTCCGATGTCATGGTTGTCAATGGCTGGTTCTACTGCTTCTTACAGCAAAGCCACTGATCTTATCACATTCAATTTGGTGAATGAGAAGCGCATTCGAGTCTCGAAGAAGTTGTTTACTCAAATCTTGGTAATTCCAAATTCCCCTCCATTCTTTAAACCTAATGCTGATCAAGTCATGTTCATGTTTAACGAGATGGGTCATCAACCACCACTCGTTAATATCAGTGATTTCAAGAAATTTAGTCTTCCTTGCATATGGAATTTCCTGTTTGGAATATACCTTCGTTGCTTAACTGGGCGAAGTGTAGGGCTTGATAAGGGAAGAATGGAAGTTTATGCTATGGTAGCAGGGATATACTATGATCTCAATGTTGATTATGCAACTCAGATTTGGAAGGAGTTTATCAAGAGTCTGGAAAACACAAATATGGTAAAAGGAATTTCGTGTGCACGTTACTGGAGTTTTATTCTTCAGTATGTATATGAGAAGGAAAGTATTCCAGTTCCTGCTGATGAGGCTAAGGCAGAATTCACGAAGTATCATTTTCCAAAGACTGTTGCAGATGATTCAGAAGAATTCCCAAATGTAGCTAGAATTCCTGATGGGATGTTGAAGAAAGTTGATCCAGCCAATTCTGTATTGGTGGCATATTTGCAACATGTTAATCCTTCAATTGAAACTGGAATTTTGCTGAAAACAAGTGATGAATGGTCATCCAAGAAGTCGAAGAAGACAAAGAAGGTTTCTGAAGAAGTTGTTGTTCACGAAACTCCTAAGAAACAACCTAAGACCAAGTCTCCTAAGAAGATTGTTACTGAGAAGCCTAAGGGGAAGGTTGTTTCTGAATCTTCGAAGGAATACATCCCTTCAAAATCAGGAGTGTTCAAAAGATTAAGGAATTTCACTTATCAGAAACGAACTTCGTTAAAAGATCAATCTCCTAATATTCGCAAACGACAGCTTAACATCCAAGGAGTAATAGTTAGTGAAATTCCTGCACCCGTTTCTCCATCCTCCAAGAAGCGAAGAGCTGAGGATGTGGCGAAACATATCAGCAAGAAGAGGAAGAAACGAAAGCTGGTGGTTCGTGCAGAGTCATCAGATAGTGAAATCGTTCCAGAATCACCTTTGGGTTCGAATTCACCAAAAGTCTCACAACCACTAATCATCGAAACTGTTTCATTGCCAATGACCACAGTTCCACTTGAAGTTGTTGTCACCAAACCAGTTCTTGAGGAGGTTCCAATTACTCCTATTGTTGCAAACGTATCTGATACGGGTGCACATGTTGTGGTGAGTGTTAATCCTTCAACTCAAGGTATTCCTGAAACCATTTACAGTACCTTTGTATCACTTCCACCATTTATTACCCATGTTTCCACTACTAATCCTTCACCAACTTTCGACCAAGTATTACAACAACCCTTCACTACACTCTTTCCATCACAATCCACTGATCCACCAAAACCAGCTTCTGATGATGAAACAGATGGAGGAGGTTTCGGAGGAACATTTGAAGATTTGGCATTTGATTCTGAAAATGAGAACATTCCTGATCATATGCTCATGTCGGGGAAGCAGTTCAAGATTCTCAATCGCAAACTCAATTCTATTCTTCAATCACAAGCTGATTCTGGTGCAAAGAATTCAGTTTCGGGAATAGAAGTTGATGTCATGTTAAAAGCTATGGAGCTTCGCATGAAGAAGCAATTGGATGATATGGATAAAAATAATGAATTGAGGGTCAAAGCTCAGACGGATTCATTTAATTCTGCTCTCAAAGATCTTCGTTTGACAACAAAAGAATGACATGTTCCTTTTGTTAAAGATGTCAAGACAGTTCGCGAGGATGTGAATCGAAAATTAGAGGAGCTGAAGGTTGAAGTTTCCAAAGAACTGAATGCGCTGAATTCCAATTATTTGACACTCTAGACGAATGTTGACACTATTGCAGCTGCTGTCCGAACATTTGTTGAATGGTATCAATCTTTAACTCCAAAGTTTGATGAAAAGGATAAAGCTGATGCTCAGCAATTCGAAAAGATGAGTGTTCTGCTTGGGGAATTAAAAGAGTTAGTGTCGAAGCCAGCTCCTACTTCATTCTTAACTCCTGAGTTTTTAACTCAGAAGTTACATTCTCTGGATCAATCCATTCAGAAGGTTGTGGCTCCTATTTCGAAATTTGCTCATATGTTACCAACTGGTGCCCCACCTGTTGTCACAGGGGTACAAGGGGGAGAAAAGAAAAATCAAGAAAGCAAACCTTCGAAAGTTATAAAAGTGGTGGAAAAGCCGAAAAAGATTGAGAAGATTGTTACTACTACTGGTGAATTAACGAAAGTTGTATCTACTCAAGTCACAATTCCTATAGTTCCAAAGGTGAATACAACAGAAGCAATCAAGACAACAACAAGACCCATTCTGAAGGGAATTGTTATTGGTCCAACTACTGGAGGAGGAAGTTCAAGTTCTTCTAAACCAAAACCTTCTGAAGGTGATGGAAAAGGGAAGGGGATTTTGATTGAAAAATCGAAAAAGAGAAGAAGGCTGAGATAGAAGCTGAAATGGAGAAACAAAGACATATTCAAAGCATTTTGCGGCTTCGTGAAAATGATCCACCTGGTATGGAGAAGAGAGATCCAAAGAAGTTACATAGTTACGAAAACATTGAAGCCAGAGTGTCATACAATCAAATGTATGCATTCGAGAAGAAACCACGAAGGAGTTATTCTATCGAAAATTTGGATATGAATCAACTCGACTTTCCTGTTAACGAAATGATGTTCATCACTGCTCAGTATAAGGTGATAGAGAAGTTGAAGAATGAAGATGACTTTATTCATATGAAACTTAGGTTTCATGCTGTTTTGGGAAAGGATCAAGAAGACGTGTGGTCACTCATCAAGATCAAAAGGGTGTTGAGTATCACGAAAGATGTAATGTTTGAGAACATGATACAGGACTTTCGTTATCATGTTTTTAGAGCAAACAATATCTCATGTGAGTTCACGATAACAGACTTCCCACTCATGAACTTGAATGATCTTATTCAAGTTGCTTTAATTCTGAAAGACATGAATGCTTCTCAACTTCAAGGAACTGATAAGGAAATTTTAAGACTAGGTCTTGGTCATATCAAAATTTTCATAGACAATTATTATGATTGTCTAGCCTTGACAGATGTTGAATTGTCAACGGCTCTTGGGAAGGAAGTAAAAGTTGCTATGGAATTATCGAAGACTCAAGCAGAACTGAAGAAATATGCTGATGGGGAGATTTTTTTGAAGCCCTTTGGATTAGTCTTTGTTGGGAAAGACAAGAATGGCAAAGCTAAGAGGTTTTTGTTCCATGCCTCAGAGATAGAAAGATATATCACTTCACAATATACGAACTTCATTGTTCGTATGAATAGCTGCAAGAAGAACAATGATGGTGATAAGGTGGAGTTAAGGAAGGTGATGAATTGGTACTCAGAGATACGAAGGATGATGCATTTTGCTGCACAGATTCTCACGAATTGATAAGTTCGACATTATTACAAAGGGGGAGATTGTAGAGTCGAATTATGTTGTAATATGTCGAAGTCTGTGTAATTGTCTTTTTCGTATGTTCATTATGTATTTACTAAAGCATCTGTTTTTACGAAACTTCAATGTTTAGCCTTAGTATTTTTTTGTATTTTCAGTCTCCTATAAATAGGAGCTGAACATAGAGTAGATGATAGAGTTTTCCCATTTCTATTATCATTTTGTACTCGTGTTCATTGGAAGTAATGAGAGCTTAAACCAGACCTTATTTACTTCTCGTGTTCATATTTACTCTGATTTTGATTCTTATACTCGATAAATTGGTTCAACAAATTTTTGACTTCATTTTTAATATTATATTTTTAACGGGCCGGAACAGGAAAAGTCTGTTAAAAATTCATAACTTCTTCATCTGACGTCCGTTTTCGTCTGTCTTTTTACCGTTGTACTACTATTAACGAGACCTTCGATTCTCGTTTAGGTTGTGTCGGCTAGAAATCACTCGATCATTATTTCGAGTTTTTAGTTGTATACTGTTATACCGAAACTTAGAAAAATCTTAACTTCCTCATACGAAGTCAGATTTTAACGTTCTTTATATAAAAAATCTTGGTTTAACAAATACTACGACTTTCATTTAGATCATAAGGCTAAAAAGTAGTTTATCGAAAACTCACTTTTTACGTCATAAGGCGTTGTGCCGATTCTGTCGCGAAACTTCAATAAGTCATAACTTCTTCGTTATAACTCGGATTTCGATGAGGTTTTCGCCTAAAGGTTTCTAACGAGATAATCTTCAACTTTAAATAACATTATTTTTATTTATTTGCAACTTTATATTTTCATTAATTTCAATAGTTGACCTTTGATCGGAATCTCATAAGACTTCCCATCACTTTCTGAATGATTCTAAACATAGTTTTACTTCAATTCTCATAAAACTATCTTGTTAGAACTCAACATTCAAAATCATATATTATTTAATAATATTCATTTTTAAACACGATAACTAAACGTGTATGTTACAAATACCTCCTCATTTTGAGGATTTTGTCCCCGAAATTATAACGATTTAAACAAATGGGGATATCTCGCTCTTATCTCATTCTTATTTTCCCAAGTATAATTTGGGCCTCGATGGTGTTTCCACTTGACAAGCACTAATTCCACTTCTTTATTGCGCAATTCAGCTGTTCTTTCGTTTACGATCTCTTCAGGCTCTTCTACATATCTTAATTTATTATCCAGTTTTACCTCGGATAACGGGACCGTTTCATCATATATGCTTAAACATTTATGCAGATAACTCACATGAAACACATCATGAATACCTGCCAAATCTTTAGGCAATTCCAAGCGATACGCTTGTTTACCAATTCTCTGGATGATTTTGAAAGGACCAACAAATCTAGGACTTAGTTTTCCTTTCTTCCCAAATCGCATAATGTCTTTCCATGGGGACACCTTCAACATTACAAAATCACCCACCTGGAATTCTATGGGTCGTCTCCTCTTTTCTGCATAAGACTTCTGTCGATCCTGGGCCGCTTTCATTCTTTCTCATACAATTTGAATCTTGTCAGTGGTGTCTTGAATCATTTCATGGCCTCCAAGGATTTTCTATCCTATATCACGCCAACATAATGGAGTACGACATTTACGACCATATAATGCTTCATATGGTGGCATTTTGATTGAAGCGTGGTAACTGTTATTATATGAAAATTCGACAACAGGTAAGTACTTATCCCAGTTACCACCGAACTCCAAGACGCATGCACGTAGCATATCTTCTACTGTTTGGATTGTTCTTTCTGTCTGACCATCTGTCTGGGGATGATAAGCTGTGCTGAGAGCGATCCGAGATCCTAATTCACATTGCATACTAGCCCAAAAATGAGAAGTGAAGCGAGTATCACGATCGGAAATAACCTTTAGTGGCACACCATGTCTTGCAACAATTTCATCCAAATATACTTGTGCATATTTCTCCATTGGAGCTGTTTCACGCATGGCGAGAAAATGTGCACTCTTAGTTAGTCGGTCGATAATTACCCAAATGCTACCATTCTGTCTCACAGTCTTCGGCAATTTGGTAATAAAATCCATGGACAGCTCCTCCCATTTCCACATGGGAACATTAATACTTTCTGGACTCCCATATGGCTTTTGGTGTTCCGCTTTGATTTGTAAGCATACTAAACATTCCTGTACGTATCTTCCAATGTCTTTCTTTAATCCAGGCCACCAATAATCAGCTTTTACATCATAGTACATTTTACTTGTACCAGGATGTATTGATAGCTTAGACTTATGAGCTTCATCTAAAATCTTCTGTCTTAATCCACCAATCTTTGAAATCCATAGTCGATTCTAAAATACCTTCAATCCTCGTGGATCATCAAGTAAAACATCAGTATAATGTACCATCCTTTCTTTCTTCACATTTTTTGGCTTTAGGGCCTCTACTTTCCATTTCTTTATTTCATCTAGAATAGTGAACTTCACTGTAGTGTGAGTAATAGCATAACACACACTATTATGATAAACCTTTCTGCTAAGTGCATCGGCAACTACATTGGCCTTTCCAGGATGATACAAGATTTAGCAGTCATAGTCTTTGATCAGCTCCATGGCTCGTTGTTGTCTCATATTCAAAGTTTGCTGACTGAATATATACTTGAGACTTTTGTGGTCGGTAAACAATTGGCATTTTGTACCAAAAAGATAATGTCTCCAAAGTTTTAGGGAAAATACCACTGCAGCGAGTTCGAGGTCATGGGTGGGATAATTCTTTTCATACTCTTTTAGTTGTTTTGAGGCATAAGCTATTACTTTACCATGCTGCATCAACACACAACCTAGTCCCAATCTTGAAGCGTCGCTATACACAGAAAAATCATTATCACCTTCTGGAAGTGATAAGATCGGAGCATGAGTCAAAAGATATTTTAGAGTTGAGAAAGCTTTTTCTTGGGCTTCACCCCATTCGAACTTTGATTCCTTTCGTGTAAGACTCGTGAGAGGTACAGCTATACGCGAAAAATATTTAATGAACCTTCGGTAATATCCCGCGAGACCCAAGAAACTGCGAATTTCAGAAGCATTACGGGTCGCTTCCCAATTCTGAATGGCTTCGATTTTGGTAGGATCTACGGATATACCGTCACCAGAAATCACATGGCCGAGAAATTGAACTTGGCGAAGCCAAAATTGACATTTCGAGAATTTAGCATATAGTTTCTCCTTTCGAAGAAGTTCTAATATTTCACGAATATGAATGGCATGATCAGCTTCGGACTTGGAATAGATTAGAATATCATCAATGAATACGATGACAGATTTATCGAGCATTGGACAGCATAATCGATTCATCATATCCATGAATAAAGCAGGAGCATTTGTCAAACCGAATGGCATGACAAGGAATTCATAATGCCCATATCGAGTATGAAAGGCAGTCTTCGGTACATCTTGCTCGTGTACTTTCAACTGATGATAGCCAGATCTCAAATCAATCTTCGAGAAATAGCTAACACCCTGAAGTTGATCAAACAAATCGTCAATGCGAGGTAGTGGGTATTTGTTCTTGATAGTTACTTTATTTAGCTCACGGTAATCAATACCATTCGCATCGAACCGTCCTTCTTCTTGACAAACAATACTGGAGCACCCCAAGGAGAGGTACTCGGTCGAATAAAGCCTTTGTCAAGTAATTCCTGCAGTTGGATCATCATTTCTTTCATTTCAGCGGGCGCAAGACGATAATGAGTCTTTGCAATCGGAGCAGCACCAGGCACAAGGTCAATTCGGAATTCTACTTGCCTATCCGGAGGAAGTCCAGTCAAATCATTGGGGAAAACATCAGGATATTCATTAACAACAGGAACGTCATTTACAGTTTTCTTCTCCTCTTTTGAGATATCAAGGGTGTAGGCTAGATAGATAGAACACCCATTCGATATGAATTTACAAGCTTTTAGGAAAGAGATTATTTTTAAGATTCTTTGTTCACCGTAGACATCAATGGGATTCTCCCCTTCAATGGGAATATGTACTATCTTTTCATAGCACAAGAGTTATGCGTGGTTCTTTGACAACCAATCCATGCCGAGAATAATATCAAAGTTGGGCAAGGAGATAGGAATCAGGTTAGCAAGAAAATTACAGCCTTCAATTTCTATCACACAATCCCTATAGACTTTATCAGCAAGTAATGATATAATTCCCGAAGTATCTACATGAAATGGTTGCGCGAGTGCATAGCAAGAAATTTGAAAAGAATGCGCAAATTCATGAGACACAATAGAATCTGAGGCACCAGAATCAAATAAGATGTGAGCAGGTCTAGAGTTGACTAGAAATGTACCGGTCACAACATTCGGGTCTTCACGTGCCTCCTCTGTGGTAATCTGAAAGGCACGGCCTTTAGCTTTTGGCACCTCCTCCTTTTTAGTCGGAGTACTCTTTGGTTGTTGAACAGGAGCTTGACTTCTCGCCGGTTGTTGAACAGAAGCTTGACTTCCCGTCATTTGACTAGTAAGAGTAGGGCAGAATCGCTTCCTTTAGCCAGCAACACCACAAGCAAAACATGTAACATTCTTCATTGGGCAAACGGGCTTCTTGTGGCCTATTTCTCCACATCCAAAACAGACCACTGATCCTTTTTCTATTCTGCATTTGCCCGGATGATTCTTTCCACAATTTCGACACGATGGCGACTGTAGAGAAAAAGATTGTGACCTGCCGCGTCCACCAGAGGTATTATGAGATTGCACTTGCTTGCTAGGTTCAGATCGAACGGATTGAGCTGGTGGAATAGAGGAAACAGGAACAGTTTGATCAATACGTGGATGCTTCGGAACAGAAAGAGTGGATTTCATACTGTAGTCCATCCAGGAATAACTGAATTTTATCGTCTTTAGTTGGAATATACTTCGCAGCAAACCGTGCTTTTTGATTGAATTGAGTTTCATAATCAATCACAGTCATTCCTCCCTGTTTAAGCTCAAGGAATTCTTTCTCCAATCTTCTCCTCATGTCTCGAGGACAATACTTTCCTAGCAAGCGAGTTTTGAACATTTCCCAAGATAAATTCTCTTGGTCATACTCGTTGAGAGCTTTGAATGTCGCTTCCCACCAGACTAAGGCTTCTCCGATGAGCATTGCAGAAGCATAATTGACTTTGTCTTCATTAACCACATGAGAAATATGGAATACTTTTTCTGTATTCTGGATCCATGTAAGAACAACAATAAGATTAAGAACACCTGAAAACTCCGTAACACCATTACTCTTGAAAGTTTTGAATGAAGGACGTCTCGCCTCCCCTTTTGAAGATTCTCCGGTGACTTTCTTTTTTCCTTTATCACCATTCTTTTTGTGTTCTTCAAGAGTCTGCCGAATAACACCAGTAATTTTATCCACATGTCACTCCTCACGAGGGGATATTAGAGTATTTACTTCACCAGGTTTAGGATCTCCACCCACTTTTGGTGTATGGCTACCCACCTGTTCAGCCATTGTTCTGAAAATTTGGAGTAACATAGTATTTTAGAATATTAGGATTTATCATTAACTAATATTTTACTTAAGTCTTTCCTAAGGTTTGTATCCATATACTTACAATGAATCCGTTCATATATTGAACTTCAAATAGTTTAAGTCTAAATACCAATCCGTGGAATTTAGTTCACTTAAACTACTGCTCTGATACCATGACTGAAAGGACCCCTTCTCTTACTTAACATTATTACTCCAAAACATGCTACATGCATATTCATAAACAATATTTTACATTGATAGTTTAATTACAAAAGACTGGATCCAAACCGACTATTAAGATTTTTACAAAATTTTATATATATATTACATAACTTCCTAGGAAATTATATACTAATTACAAAAGCTATAATATAATCTATTCTACATCTTCTACCAGTATATGACTATACTGGATGCTTATCGCCTGCAATAGTTAAAACATTGAGAGGGATAAGCGGGTGACGCTTAGTGAGTTCAATAACAGTTACAATATAACGTTATGCCATATATATATATATATATATATATATATATATATATATATATATATATATATATATATATATATAGATATAGATATATATATATATATATATATATATATATATATATATATATATATATCAATATCAATATGACAGAAGCAAAGAGGGACAAAGAACAACAAAGGTATATGTGTATCATATGACAGGCTTTCCATATCAACAAATGATCTGATTCAAAGATTTACAAACAATGAGAAACAACAATTTCAATACTTGATATACATCAATAAGACTTCAGCCCAAGTGGCGCAGAAAATACAATTTCAGAATATCATTTTGCTAGAATACAGAGGCTTTCAGCTCTATCTTAGCATTCTGCCAATGCCAAAGTGATGCTTATGTCATACACTTCATGGCCAAAGGCTACATACTAGTACCCAAGTGATGCTTATGTCATACACTTCGTGGTCAAAGGTATAACTCATTATCATAATAACACGGGAAAGCACATTGAACATATAACACATAAAATACAATTGTCCCTATATTGAATTCATCGTGAAATAACTGAATGATAAAATGATAATTTGGGCAGCACTTCGCCTCTAAATATGACTTTATTTGACGAAACCGGGCATTTTTGTTGAAAACCAGACCTTGCGCGGGCAGAGTTTCAACTTGAAAATATTATTTTCGCGGGTCTTCGGGGCGTCGGGACTTGCTTCGGGTGTCGGGGATGTTTCCTATGCTTCGGGGGGTGCTAGGGTAAATTGAGAGAGTATAGAAGGTGTGAAAGACTGAAATTTGTAACCTAAAATCGGACGACCTTGCTTTCTATTTATAGTATCTGAGGGCTCGCATTACGCTGGGCGTAACTCCTCGGTACGTTGGGCGTACTGCATGGCGGTGTCCTACGCAGAGCGTAACTTTGGTACGCTGGGCGTACACGACGTGGCAATGGTTCGGAACCCGGGCCTCGGACGTGGGTGAGTTAGGACGCACGTCGTCATGCGAAGGCTCTTGGTGGATAATACATGTCTTCGTAGTACGTTGGGCGTACTTCTCCGGCCAGCCTCGTAATTTGTGCCATAAACTTCAAAATTCCGTAACTTTCGCATACAAACTCCGTTTTTGACGTTCTTTATATCCAGGCGTAGGTGAAATTATGCTCTACAACTTTCGTTTAGACTCCGTCGGCTAATTTTTGACTTCATTTTTAATATTATATTTTTAACGGACCGGGACAGGAAAAGTCTGTTAAAAATTCATAACTTTTTCATCTGACGTCCGTTTTCGTCTGTCTTTTTACCGTTGTACTACTATTAACGAGACCTTCGATTCTCGTTTAGGTTGTGTCGGCTAGAAATCACTCGATCTTTATTTCGAGTTTTTAGCTGTATACTGCTATACCGAAACTTAGAAAAATCTTAACTTCCTCATACGAAGACAGATTTTGACGTTCTTTTTATGAATTCTCGGTTTAACGAATACTACGACTTTCATTTAGATCACTAAGGCTAAAAAGTACTTTATCGAAAACTCACTTTTTACGTCATAAGGCGTTGTGCCGGTTCTGTCGCGAAACTTCAATAAGTCATAACTTCTTCGTTATAACTCGGATTTCGATGAGGTTTTCGCCTAAACGTTTCTAACGAGATAATCTTCAACTTTCAATAACATTATTTTTATTTATTTCCAACTTTATATTTTCATTAATTTCAATAGTTGACCTTTGATCAGAATCTCATAAGACTTCCCATCACTTTCTGAATGATTCTAAACATAGTTTTACTTCAATTCTCATAAAACTATCTTGTTAAAACTCAACATTAAAAATCATATATTATTTAATAATATTCATTTTTAAGCACGATAACTAAACATGTATGTTACACTCTCTCACTCTATCTCTCCCAAAAATCTCTCCCAATCTCTCTCAAACCTCTTGGTAATAAAAGTCACATTTTCCAACGTTTATATGAACATCCGTACCATCCCGAACCTTCCCTTAGTCGAGAACAGCTTAAAACGGAAGAAAGAAGCCAAAAAGAGGCCTGAAGGTTCGCAGGTTACTGTTCACCTGCGAACTCTCGCATTCCTTCGCACCCTCTTAAACCTGGTTCGTTTTTTAGTGATGGTTCGCTTCTAGCCGGGAGGTTTCGCATCTGACCCTCTCACAAGCAAAAATCGGGCTCTTCGCATGCTTCTCGACAAATTTCGCAAGTACTCGGAGCCTTTCGCTTCTGATCGACTAGATTCGCATCTAATCAGCGAGGTTCGTTTCCTACTCGACAAGGCTCGCACCTTCTGACGTTCACAGCTAATCCGAGAACTTTCGCATCCCAGCTGAGCAGATTCGCTTCTGACCTTCGCATTCATCCGGATCCTCTCACATGCGAGCCTCTCACACCAAACCCACCTTCGCATCTACCTCCTCAGACCACGAACCTTCTCGGCTGCGAGCCTTCCCTTCGCAGGTTCGCATCCTCTTCCCGGTTTTTGACCACTTTCGCATTTTAAGCCCATTTTTGACGTGAGAATTTCACCAAATTCATATTTTCATCATTTTAAACCCTCCAAACTCAAATTTTATCCACATCTTGGAGATTTATTAGATATAAATCATATAGTTTGCTCAAATAATATCTAAAGGTACTCTTTGACTTTTCCATAAAGTTATGACACCAAGCCATCCCACATCAACTTTACGTCACTATTCACACTCTACCTAGTCAAATCCTTGTCCTTTTCAACTCTTCCCAACACTCCATCAGATTTTACCTTGACCAAATCCACTCAAGAAATCTTTATTCTTCACCTATAAAATCTCATTTGCTTCCTCCAAAAACAAACTTTCTCTCTCTCTCTCTCTCTATATATATATATATATATATATATATATATATATATATATATATATATATATATATATTGAACTCAAATTCCCCAGGAAGTTCTCGAGCTTTTCCTCCATTCTTGTTAAGTATCTTCATCCTACTCCTAAATATTCAACACTTCTCCATACAAATCATGGATCATTTACACAAATATCGACATATTTGTTCTTAGGATCTTCAAATCTTCAAGCATCCTTCAAGCGTTCTTGACTTGAAACTCTCCTTCTTCAACCTTCCACCTCAGGAAATCACACAAGGTGAGTTCATACCCCTATCTTTTCATGTTTTTCTTCAAGTTTTAAGGGGGAGAATACAAGTTACAACACCAAAACATATTCTAACTCAACCAACAGCTTTCAACAGAAACGTTATGGTCTATTCACGAACTGTTTTGACCATCTTAAACTTAATATTTTTCAAAACTGTTTAATATGAAAATAGTTCAGGTTTATACCTTTCAAATGACTACTTGTACACATTCATACGATTTTTCTACAATTTATGGCGATTTTTACAAAACTGCATATCATTTCAAAAATGATTTCGGACCAGTCTGTGAAGATGGACATTTTCACACTGGTTAGAGACCACTAAAAATCATAATAAAAATTATGAATAAACTAGACACATTTTAAAAACTCTCAGAGTTTACGGATTCAGTTTTCAACTTACAGTGATTTTTCTATGAATTTTCCAAAAAAAGTGACAGAAAAGTTAAAACTAGTAAAATAGTTTATAAGTACATTAACACTTTGTAACATGTTGAGCAAAGTGTATAGCAATAAATAGCTACATATTGATTGTATTTCGTGTTATTTTACTTCCATGAAACATAAATAATCATTCACATAAGGGTCTTCCATCAGTACAAACACACATGATAAACTATAATAGGTATAGTTTATGGTACATTAACACTATGAACACACTAAGGAATTTCATTCATACTACAAAAAGGGTTTTCATTTCACACTACACGTTAACTCGTTGAATCAAATTTGTGAGATATTACTTCATTGTATTCTTTAGAGTACTAGTTAAAGTCCTGTATTATAACCATAGTCTCCTGTAGGGAGAGCGTAATACTTGTGTATAGATCTATATTGGGAATGACAATCCCACACCTTAGCTGCGTGCAACAACTAGACCGGCAGGTCTGGGGTGACAATTGTCAAAACATTCTGACGCCCGAAGTACGTCGTAACAGGCTTACTATGTCAATTGCACGGTTATAATAACTCACATAGGGAAACGACACATATAGTTTACGGGGAATTCTTACATTCATAAGGGGTTTATTTGTTTAAAACTGCACTTACTATCATAAGTATGGAAAAATACTTGTACATTTCGGTCTTTGAGTCTTAAGACTACAACTCATTTTATAAGGAAAATATCAGATTTTTATTGAACATACACTACATTTACAAAGAAAGGATTTCAACTCTACATACAAAAGCTTATGCACTCACCAACTTAATTGTTGACAGTCTTTCAAAATTACTTGTATTCTCAAATAATCAATAAAAACAGGTAACTACCAGCTTTTGAGGATGGAACGCTACGGTGTCAGACAAAACATTTAATCACTATATTGTAATCGATTTTGAAACATGTAACTCATGAAACCATGTAACTTTCTCAGTTATATTTATGATGGTTGTATTTACTTTGATCACTATTATACTCGTTGTTATGATACTATACATGAAGTCCTCCACCCCCGGACCGCCATCCTTGGTTTGGGGGTGTGACAGATTGGTACCAGAGCATTGTTTATAGTGAACTAAGTAAATCGAACCATATAAGATATACCAACTATAAACGCAATGGGACTAAAACTCTATGACTAAACATTTTTCATACAACTATACTTTTAGAAATAAAATAATATTTTTACGAAAAGTATAAGTACATGCATACATGCCAGGATAGTTTCGTAACTAGGAAAATACAAAATTAAAAGGGATGAGTTGTACATTGCAAGTATACCTTGGGATATGTAAATGAAGTCTGGGATGAATATAGCCTGATCAACTATATTTTTCCGAGAAGTGATTTGCATGTGCTGGGGAATAGTCGTAGTGGACAACAAGTCTAACAACCTAACATCACTCATACAAGAAATGCACTAAGAACCGAACATAACGTTTAAAATACTATATGAGTATTTTATGTTGCTTTAGCGCAATATTTCTAGATTCATTATGTGCCTCTTACACCCCTATTCTCGCACATACGTCATGGCAGGATTCCACTTACCGGGAGACCCCTATTTCCCGAATCAAGGAAACGGGGGATGGATAGAAGAGGAACCAGAAGAAGACCCTGAGGAAGTGTTCGAGGAAGAGCCCGAAGAATATCCCAATGAGGACCCTGAAGAAAACGAAGAGGAAGAGCCCGAAGAAGATGAACTTGAAAAGGAACTGGAGGAAGAAGAAGACGAAGAGGAGTCAGAAGAAGAGCCAGAGGTCATCAACCCTCCTTATGTTGCCAGGGCTCCCGCGAACCGTTTCGGCTACAATAGACCTATGCCCTGTTGGGTGGCAGACATCAAGAGGTGGAGTCGTAACCAGTGACAGCGTTCACTATTTGGCGAACAACGAGGTTACTATGACCTCAACCATGGAGGACCAGCTGACAAAGCCCTCCCAGTCGTGATCCAGCAACTCACAGACCTTGGGGATCAAAATAGAGCAATGGCGAACCGAGTTCGTGGGCTGAGCGCTGCTGCAGAAGCCACCGACGCGCTTACTCGGGACCTAGAGAGAGATTACTATTCCATTGATCGACTCATTGAGGACCCTACCACCGCTCGGGTAGAGGAAAGGGAGTATTAGGAAAGGCACTCGGCTCTCGAGGAGAGGGTGACTGCAGCCGAGCGTCACTTAGCAGAACTACAGGGCGCCTCGACTTCGTCTCAGGGACCGCAGGGGACTGGTCGCCGTGAGTAGGGTTCATACTACTCACAAATCTTTATAGATTAGGTTTACGAGTATGCGTTGGTGCTACTCTTCTCTGTGTGTAGGTTCGATCCTGCGATTAAGTGATTACACTAGTCGAAGGATCGTAATGCTGTCAAAAATTTTCCTTGCATTGATGTGATGTAGACCTGCATCAAGGTCAAATTTTCCAAACACTATGTACTAAACCATATCAATGAAATTGGCGGGCATATTATATTTCATTGGGAGTGTTACTACTAAATTCATAACAGTGTATATTGTTACTTATGGTAAATCTACGATTACTTAGTGTATGCAGTAACGTTGTATATAATTATGATTCCATCGATTTAGAAATGGTGGTTCTGCTTTAGGCCTTGTTCCTTGTTTGGTTGTGAGCTTAGGGCAGACCCATTAGATTCAACGATCTATTAAATCTTAGTTATACACAACTAGCATACACCAAGCGATTGTGGATGGACCTAGTATGGATCAAGTCACAAGATTTCATTGAGACATTACAATTAAATTCATAAGTTCAATCATATGGATTTTCATTATGAATTTCTTGCAAATACTATAAACTCGGGACATAATACAGATAATCTAGTCCAATAACAACCGACTTATCGCTACTATTACAGACTTGCCATCTTTTCGTCTTTAAAAACTTGTGGCAGAAATATGCCACCGCGGAAAAATCCTAGGCGTTTCAACAACGCTCCGCCACCACCTCCGCCACCATCTCCACAATTTGACCCCACCGTTTTCCAAGCTGTCGTGACAGCAGCTGTTGCAGCCGCGATGTCACAAATCAGTACAAATGGTACTGGTGGAACGGGAAATGGTACTACGCACTCTAACCAGGAAGACAGTCAGGGACGCTCAAAGGAATGTTCCTACAAAGATTTTACAAATGGCAAACCCAAATCCTTCAACGGAAGCGGGGGCGTCATCACTCTGATGCATTGGTTCGAGAAGACTGAATCAGTCTTCGAGATTTGTTGATGCCCCGAAGCGAGCAAAGTCAAATTTGCAT
Organism: Lactuca virosa; assembly: GCF_052849685.1. Taxonomy (NCBI): domain Eukaryota; kingdom Viridiplantae; phylum Streptophyta; class Magnoliopsida; order Asterales; family Asteraceae; genus Lactuca; species Lactuca virosa. Next base: position 288,302,393 of record NC_136430.1, read on the forward strand.
CTTGCACTTTCTCCGACCGAGCCCTTACCTGTTGGAATGGTCATGTAAAGTCATTGAATCTCCTAGTGGCGAATGCAATGAGGTGGGAGGACTTAAAGACTTTAATGCTAGCAGAATATTGCCCAAGGGTCGAAGTTCAGAAATTGGAACAGGAACTCTAGGGCCTCAAAATGACCGGTTCTGACATCACATCTTATACGGCCAGGTTCAGCGATCTGGCCATACTATGTCCCGGGATGGTCACCCCGGAGAGTAAAAAGGTGGAGAAATACATCTGGGGACTAACCCCCCAGATTCAAGGGAACGTGTTGGCTTCAAAACCGACTACCTTTGACAGTGCCAAACATTTGTCACAACAACTCATTGACCATAGGGTCAGCCATGGCACCGTGGCAGCCATCCCCCGAGCTAGCGAAAGGGGGAAACAACAAAAGGAAGTTCTGGAACAACAAGAAGAACCAGCCAGCCCACGATTCCGCCAAGAAGCAACAAATAGTGGCGGTTCGCGCTGCCACTACCCCTGCCGCTCCAGCACCCCTGAGGCAGTATGCTGGGACCCTCCCCAAATGTAACAAGTGCAGCTTTCACCACACTGGCCCTTGTCGAGAGATGCAATGCAGCAACTGCAACAAGAAAGGTCATACAACCCGCTTCTGCAAGGCGCCAGCCCAACAAGCCACCCCGCTCGCCAACGATCTATTATGGACCTAGTATGGATCAAGTCACAAGATTTCATTGAGACATTACTATTAAATTCATAAGTTCAATCATATGGATTTTCATTATGAATTTCTTGCAAATACTTTAAAGTCGGGACATAATACAGATAATCTAGTCCAATAACAACCGACTTATCGTTACTATTAAAGACTTGCCATCTTTTCGTCTTTAAAAACTTGTGGCAGAAATATGCCACTGCGGAAAAATCCCAGGCGTTTCAACAACACTCCGCCGCCACCTCCGCCACCATCTCCACAATTTGACCCCACCGTTTTCCAAGCTGCCGTGACAGCAGCTGTTGCAGCCGCGATGTCACAAATCAGTACAAATGGTACTGGTGGAAAGGGAAATGGTACTACGCACTCTAACCAAGAAGACAGTCAGGGACGCTCAAAGGAATGTTCCTACAAAGATTTTACAAATGGCAAACCCAAATCCTTCAATGGAAGCGGGGGCATCATCACTCTGATGCATTGGTTCGAGAAGACTGAATCAGTCTTAGAGATTTGTTCATGCCGCGAAGCGAGCAAAGTCAAATTTGCATCTTGCACGTTCTCCGACCGAGCCCTTACCTGTTGGAATGGTCATGTAAAGTCATTGAATCTCCTAGTGGCGAATGCAATGAGCTGGGAGGACTTAAAGACTTTAATGCTAGCAGAATATTGCCCACGGGTCGAAGTTCAGAAATTGGAACAGGAACTCTAGGGCCTCAAAATGACCGGTTCTGACATCACATCTTATACAGCCAGGTTCAGCGATCTGGCCATACTATGTCCCGGGATGGTCACCCCGGAGAGTAAAAAGGTGGAGAAATACATCTGGGGACTAACCCCCCAGATTCAAGGGAATGTGTTGGCTTCAAAACCGACTACCTTTGAGAGTGCCAAACATTTGTCACAACAACTCATTGACCATAGGGTCAGCCATGGCACCGTGGCAGCCACCCCCGAGCTAGCGAAAGGGGGAAACAACAAAAGGAAGTTCTGGAACAACAAGAAGAACCAGCCAGCCCACGATTCCGCCAAGAAGCAACAAATAGTGGCGGTTCGCGCTGCCACTACCCCTGCCGCTCCAGCACCCCTGAGGCAGTATGCTGGGACCCTCCCCAAATGTAACAAGTGCAACTTTCACTATACTGGCCCTTGTCGAGAGATGCACTGCAGCAACTGTAACAAGAAAGGTCATACAGCCCGCTTCTGCAAGGCGCCAGCCCAACAAGCCACCCCGCCCGCCAACGTCGGGGCAAGCCGAGCCTGCTACGGCTGTGGGGAGACCGGGCATTACAAAAGAGACTGCCTAAAAGCAAGAAGCACAAATGTCGACGGTGTTGGAAGGGTCTTGGCATTAGGGCACGAAGAAGCAATGGAAGATCCCACGGTGGTTACCGGTACGTTTCTCCTCAATAACTCATATGCATACATATTATTCGATAGTGGAGCGGAGAGGAGTTTCGTTAGCCACGAATTCAAACAATTACTTAAACAAAATCCCTAATCATTAAAAGATACATACGTCGTAGAAATGGCAAATGGAAAGGCAGAGCGCACTAACGATATATACACAGGGTGTACCCTCACTCTAGACAACCAATCATTCAAAATCGACCTAATGCCTATCACAATAAAAAGATTTGACATCATCGTTGGCATGGATTGGTTAAATTCTAATCGTGCCGACATTCTGTGTTACGAAAGGGTCGTTCGCCTTAATCTGCCAAGTGGCGAAACTCTCGTCATTTATGGCGACAAACCTAGTACAAACCTATAAATCATCTCTTGCGTCAAAGCCCAAAAGTATCTCCGCAAGGAATACAACGCCTTCTTAGCCCACGTAGTGGATAATAAACAAGAGGTGAAGGACATCAAGGACATTCCGGAGGTCTGTAATTTCCCCGACGTATTTCCAGAAGATCTTCCCGGAGTTCCACCCGCATGACAAGTCGAATTCCGAATCGACCTAATTCCTGGAGCTACCCCCGTAGCCAAAGCGCCATACCGCCTAACGCCAGCCGAGATGCAAGAATTATCCAGCCAACTGAACGAACTGTTAAGAAAAGGATTCATTAGACCGAGCTTCTCGCCTTGGGGAGCACCGGTCCTGTTCGTGAAAAAGAAGGATGGATCGTTCCGCATGTGCATCGACTACCGCGAACTGAATAAGCTTACCATCAAAAACCGATACCCTCTACCCCGAATCGACGACCTATTCGACCAACTCCAAGGAGCAACTTACTTCTCAAAAATCAATCTAAGGTCGGGATATCATCAGCTACGAGTTCAGGAGGAAGATGTTCCTAAACCGGCATTCAGAACCTGGTACGGTCACTACGAGTTTGTAGTGATGCCCTTCAGATTAACAAACGCACCCGCGGTGTTCATGGATCTAATGAACCGGGTGTGTCGGCCTTACTTAGACAAGTTCATGATTGTCTTCATAGACGACATTCTGGTCTATTCAAGGAGTAAAGAAGAGCACAGCCAACACCTACGACAAGTATTGGAGACGTTAAGGGCGGATAAATTATATGCAAAATTCTCAAAGTGTGAATTTTGGATCTGAGAAGTGGACTTCCTCGGGCATGTGGTTAGAAAGGAAGGGATACACGTGGATCCCTCCAAAATCAAGGCGACCGAGAAGGGATACACGTGGATCCCTCCAAAATCAAGGCGATCGAGAACTGGTCAGCACCAAGGACGCCTACAGAAATCCGTCGATTCTTCGGCCTCGCTGGCTACTACCGGAGGTTCATCCAAAACTTCTCTAAGATTGCCAAACCACTTACCACCCTGACTCAGAAGGGTGTAACTTTCAACTGGGGATAAAAGCAAGAAACCGCATTCCAAACGCTAAAGCAGGCCCTGTGCATCGCCCCGATTTTATCTCTACCAGAAGGAACCGAAGACTTTGTGGTCTACTACGACGCGTCGAACAAGGGTCTTGGATGTGTGTTAATGCAACGAGGAAATGTCATTGCCTACGCCTCGAGACAACTAAAACGCACGAGGTGAACTACGCCACACACGACCTCGAACTGGGAGCAGTAGTATTCGCTCTAAAGATCTGGAGGCACTACCTCTACGGAACGAAATGTACTATCTTCACCGATCATTAAAGCCTTCAGCACATACTCAATCAAAATGAGATCAACATGAGGCAGCGGCGATGGGTATAATTACGAATGCGACGACAGAGTTTGTTATCTTATGAATCGGATCTGGACACCGAAGTTCGGTGGATTCAGGGACGTCGTGATGAACGAAGCACACAAAACTTGATACTCCGTACATCCCGGTGCATACAAGATGTATCTGGACCTTAAGAAACTTTATTGGTGGCCGAACATGAAAGTCGAAATTGTTACCTTTGTGAGCAAGTGCCTGACTTGCGCCAAGGTCAAGGTAGAATACCAAAAGTGTAACTCCCGTGTTTCTAGGCTAGGCATTAAAGATGATGTAATAGTCTAGGCCAACCTTTGTAACTCGTTTTGAAATAATAAGAATGAATTATTTGAGTATTATGTGTTTTATACTTAATTATTATGATTTAATAAGTCAAGGATAAAAATAAGCATCGAAAGTAAATGTTAGATAAACCCGATATCTATAAAGAAAATTGTAGTGGTTGAAACAAAGATTCCGGAGATATAAAGAATACCGAAATCCGAGTAACGAAGAAGTTATGACCTGTCGAAGTTTCGCGACAGAACCGACATGACGCTGTGTGACGTAAAAAGTGAGTTTACGATAAAGTGCTTTTTAGCCTTAACGATCTAAATGAAAGTCGTAGTACACGTTAAACCGAGAGCGTGCATAAAAAGAATGTCCAAATCTGACTTCGTATGAGGGAGTTATGAATTTTCTAAGATTTGGCATAGCAGTATGCAGCCCGGAATTCGAAATATAGATCGAGCGATTTTTAGCCGACACAACCTAAACGAGAATCGAAGATCTCGTTGATAGTAGTTTAACGGTAAAAAGACAGACGAAAATGGATGTCGGATGAAGAAGTTATGAATTTTTAACGGACTTTTCCTGTCCCAGTCTGTTAAAAATATAACTTTAAAAATAAAGTCAAAATTAGCCGATGGAGTCTAAACAAAAGTTGTAGAGCACGGTCTCACCTACACGTTGATATAAAGAACGTCAAAAACGGAGCTCGTATGCGAAAGTTATGAATTTTTGAAGTTTGAAAAAATCGGAGTACGCCCAACGTACTCGTGTACACGGTCCGAGGTTGGCCACGTCGCCTACTCCTTCGCATGATGCACACGTGTTCGTAGCCTTGACGCGTCCGAGCTGATCCCTTCGTACGCCCAGCGTACGAAAGCGTACGCCCAACGAAGAGCCTTGCAAGGCATTACGCCCCGCGTACCAGGAATTACGCCCAGCGTAATTAGGTGCTTCGGCTACTATAAATAGGATGCGAGGCTGCCCGATTTATGGTTGTTAAATTGACACTTTTACACCCCCTACTTCATTTCAAGCTATCCTAAATACCCCCAAGCCTAGAATATCATCCTAGCATCGTAAGCAAGCCCCAGAGAGCCCGAAGATCCCGAGAAAATAGTTTTTCGAGTCGAAACTCTGCCCGCGCAGAGCCCGGTTTTTGAGAAAACATCCCGATTTCATCGAAAAAGATTGTTTTAAGGGACGAAGTGCTGTCCAATCACCGTCTTATCAAGTGCGTGTATAGTCACTTTCATCTTACACATAGATATGAAGTATTTTATATAAAATACATGCTATGTGTGTGTATATATATATATATATATATATATATATATATATATATATATAGTTTGTTTATATGAGATGGATGTTGAATGAATGTTTTATACATGTTTAGAATGATTTAAACTGTATATGTATTTTTATCTACAAATATGTTGGGTAGAACATGGGTAGATGAAATAGTTGATGTGTGATGAAATAAAATGATGAGAGGTCTCGATGTTGACGATGTTCCAGTCATCTAGCGGAATATAGATGACGACCACGGACTTATCTAAACAGTCCAGTGGAACGTTAACAGGCTCGTAATCTGTAGGTATTTTTGAACGATGTGTTCATCCAGTGTCTTTGAACTATGTGATCATCAGATATTTTTGAACTATGTGCTCATGAGGTGTTTTTGAACTGAGTGTTCACTTGGTGTTTTTGAACTAGGTGTTCATTAAGTATTTTTGAACTGAGTGTTTACCAGATGTTTTAAACTACGTGTTCACCAGTTGTAATTTAAGAACCCTGGCAGCGATGGACTTCATGCCTATTCCTTAGGATAATCCTTTGGAATGAATGAATGAAGGACAAATGATTCTTAAGATCTTTAAGAATAAAGAAGATAATGGGGATGGGAAATTGGGTTGATTGTTTGATGACTAAACTTAATAAATTTATTTATTGTGGGTTGAAAACCCTATGTGCTCACCAGGCTCCCAAGCCTGACCCACTCAATTTTCTATATTACAGGTAGTGGAACAAGAGCATAATTGGACGATGACGAGGGATTATGGATTATAGGCCAGTATATGTAAATAATTGTTGTAAGGCCTATATTGTACTGTTTATGCTTTTGGTTTGTATCGATGTGGACATCCCGAGTTTTGTAATGAAATGAAAAATACATTTCTTTAAGAAATGCTTTGATAAATTTTTATCATATTTTGTTTTGGGGACAAATTCTGCAACACCTTTTGAAAGATTACTCTGTTTTATTTTAAAAGCATAAACGAAACCGGTCTTTTCTGGCCGTGAAAATGGGGATGTCACAAAAAGCCCTCATGTTTGTTGCAACAACCAGAGATACCCGAGTGGAAGTGGAAGCGGATCACAATGGATTTCATAACCAAGTTACCCAAGACAACGGGTGGTCTCGATACCATTTGGGTGATCATTGACAGGTTGACAAAATCCGCACACTTCCTACCAATAAAGGAAACCGACAAGATGGAGAAATTGACCAGGACATACATTAAGGAGATCGTGCGACTGCATGGCGTACCAATATCCATTATCTCCGACAGGGATAGTCGATTTACCTCACGGTTCTGGCAGTCACTTCAAAAATACCTGGGAACTAGGTTGGACATGAGTACAGCCTACCACCCACAAACCGACGGGCAGAGTGAGAGAACTATAAAAACGCTAGAAGACATGCTAAGAGCTTGTGTGATATATTTTGGTAAAGCTTGGGATACCTATTTACCACTTATCGAATTCTCATACAATAACAACTATCACACTAGCATGAAAGTTGCCCCATTCGAAGCCCTCTATGGCCGCAAGTGTAGATCACCGCTGTGTTGGGCTGAAGTGGGTGACACGCAACTAGCTAAGGGGCAAGTCCCAAACAACACTCTCACTGGCCCGGAGATCATAAGAGAAATGACCGAGAAGATTGTTCAAATTCGAGAATGATTGAAGGCTTCTAGAGACAGACAGAAGAGTTATGCAGATAATAGACGGAAGCCCTTGGAATTCCAGGTTGGAGACCGAGTGCTGTTAAAAGTATCACCATGGAAGGGACTGATACGTTTTGGAAAACATGGGAAACTAAATCCAATGTATATCGGGCCGTTCAAGATCCTCGCCAGGATTGGCCCGGTAGCATACATACTTCGATTGCCGCAAGAACTCAATAATGTACACCCTACCTTTCATGTGTCCAACTTAAAGAAGTGCTTGTCCGATGAGACTCTCGTCATCCCTCTTGACGAAATTGAAATCAACGAGAGTCTCCACTTCGTAGAAGAACCGGTAGAAATCATGGATCGAGAGATCAAAAGAACGAAACAAAGTCGCATTCCCATTGTAAAGGTCTGATGGAACGCAAAACGAGGACCCGAGTTCACCTGGGAACGCGAAGATCAGATGAAACAAAAATACCCACATCTTTTCCCCAACCCTTGAAGTCCTAGTCGAAACTCTAATTTCGGTACGAAATTCCCTCTAACGGGGGTGATGATGTGACAACCATCAATTTCTGGTCAAGTCAAAGTCAAACAAAGTCAACGAGTCAAACCGGTAAACTCAAATAGTGCTTGTATGTTAGGGCTTACACTATGTTTACTAATGTACAACTCTCTATCTTAATACAAAGTATCACTCGGAAGTTTCATATGTTCAGAAACTTTTAAACCCTAACCAGAGTGAGTTATGTAATGACTCTATAAAGCACTATTATGTACCCTTCGGGGGCTTAAAACACTCATAACAAGGCATAATGGGGTTTACGAACCTTGCATTATGGGGCCAACACTAACAAAGTCTACAAACGAAGTCCCTCTCAATCTCTCCCACTCTATCTCTCCCAAATCTCTCCCAAAAATCTCTCCTAATCTCTCTCAAACCTCTTGGTAATAAAAGTCACATTTTCCAACGTTTATATGAACATCCGTACCATCCCGAACCTTCCCTTGGTCGAGAACAGCTCAAAACGGAAGAAAGAAGCCAAAAAGTGGACTGAAGGTTCGCAGGTTACTGTTTACGGATTCAGTTATCGACTTATAGTGATTTTTCTATGAATTTTCCAAAAACAGTCACAGAAAAGTTAAAACTAGTAAAATAGTTTATAAGTTCATTAACACTTTGTAACATGTTGAGCAAAGTGTATAACAATAAATAGCTACATATTGATTGTATTTCGTGTTAGTTTACTTCCATGAAACAGAAATAATCATTCACATAAGGGTCTTCCATCAGTACAAACACACATGATAAACTATAATAGGTATAGTTTATGGTACAATAACACTATGAACACACTAAGGAAGGTTTCATTCATACTACAAAAAGGGTTTTCATTTCACACTACACGTAAACTCGTTGAATCAAATTTGTGAGACATTACTTCATAGTATTCTTTAGAGTACTAGTTAAAGTCCTGTATTATAACCATAGTCTCCTGTAGGGAGAGCGTGATACTTGTGTATAGATCTATATTGGGACTGACAATCCCACACCTTAGCTGCATGCAACAGCTAGACCGGCAGGTCTGGGGTGACAATTGTCAAAACATTCGGACGCCCGAAGTATGCCGTAACAGGCTTACTATGTCAATTGCACGGTTATAATAACTCACATAGGGAAACAATGACACATATAGTTTACGTGGAATTCTTACATTCATAAGGGTTTTATTTGTTTAAAACTGCACTTACTATCATAAGTATGGAAAAATACCTGTACATTTCGATCTTTGAGTCTTAAGACTACAACTCATTTTATAAGGAAAATATCGGATTTTTTTTTAACATACACTACATTTACAAAGAAAGGATTTCAACTCTACATACAAAAGCCTATGCACTCACCAACTTAATTGTTGACATTCTTTCAAAATTACTTGTATTCTCAGGTAATCAATAAAAACATGTAACCACCATCTTTTGAGGATGGAACGCTACGGCGTCAGACAAAACATTTTATCATTATATTATAATCGATTTTGAAACATGTAACTCATGAAACCATGTAACTTTCTCGATTATATTTATGATGGTTGTATATACTTTGATCACTATTATACTCGTTATGATACTATACATGAAGTCCTCCACCCCGGACGTTTCCGCCATCCTTGTTTTGGGGGTGTGACATAATATCACGTTAAGTTAAATCCTATAACATGATTGTCAAATAAACAAAGTCTTGTTTCAAGATCTTCCACATAAGCAAATACAAAACCAATAAATTTGATGTACATATTTGATTCCCCTTTTCACCAAAAATAAAGAAATAAACAACCTACAAAGACTTATGCCTGATATCACTCCAAAACCTCCTATAACAATTTCATACTTACATATAAGCAAGATGTGGTATCTTGCTGATTGGTCCTACATCGTTTTCCATCTTCACTTTTTTGCTGAGTTGCACGGTAATGGATACGGCAACAGGAAACGGATACGGAACGGAATTGCAAAACTAAAAAATTCAAGATACGGATACGATAATGTAAAAATATTAAAAAAACATATGTATATTAAAGAAATTCCAATATATATATATATATATATATATATATATATATATATATATATATATATATATATATATATATATATATATATATATATATATATAGACGTAAAGTGTAAACTCCAAAAATATAAAATATTTCAAAAGTAATTAATTATCAATAATCAAATGATTTTCAAAATCCGATTGGTCTATTAATGTAGTTGATGATGATCATTGTATTTCATGTTCTTTAGAAGCCATCATAATCGATCTGATTTATGAATTGGTGAATGGTTTGGTGATCGATTGATCATCTGATCATGAGTGATCGATGAGACGAGGCAGTAGACACAGGTTAAGAGTCGATTGGTTTAGGCCTGTAGGGTAATAACGATTAGTATAAGCCTATTAGCCTTTTTGGACTTAAAAAGCCCATGCAAAACCTAAAAAAATGAAAACTTTGCGGAAAGTTCACAAAAAACGTTTCTTGGATACCCGATACGTCACATAAACGTTTCCATGGCATATCCGTTTCCTGGCCGTTTCAGATACGGGAACGTCACCCAAAATGGAGTTTACGTGCTTCTTAGCTGCTTTGAAGCCTGCTTACATTATACACGATATATTGAGCATGAAAACAAATAATTATGAGCAAATAATTGAATATTTTGACTTTAAAATGGGGTTAATCATTAAGCAAGAAGAAACTGAAAGACATGTTCGAATGCCAACACATCTTGAAGAATGAGTTGTATGGATGCCATCAAGAAAGGGTATGATTCTTCAACTTTTTCAGTTCTCTTTACACAGTCAGGCATGGAACAATCCTCAGGAAACATACTAAAAAATGTCAACAAAAAAGCAAACCTGTGGATATTCAGAAATCAGAGCTTAATTGGCACTGGCGGTGGTTCGGTCACCGGTGGAGTCAAGGGTAGCGTGATTGGTGCTTCTCAAAAATTCAGGGAATTAGGAAACAACGAAAGAGACGACTAGGGCTAGAGGGCGTGAGTGTCTGGGAGTCAGGGGCGTGTGTGTTCGGTAAAAATAGATGTTAGCGGATAGCTTCTAGCTGATAGCGTTTTGTTAAACGCAACATGAAGTAGCATTTGAATTTGGAGCGTTCTATTTAAACTGAACGTTAGAAGCTTGTAGTGTCGAACGACACTTTCTGTTTAAAATGGAACGTTTTGTCAAACGCTAGAAGCTAGAAGCTCTCAAACGTCCCTCCCGTGCCGAAACACGCACTTAGACTGTCGGGTATCAACCAATCACCACTTACTTTGACTATTAACGGTCAATTTTTCAAAAAAAAAATATTAATTAATCAATATTTTTTTACCTATAAATACATATCATATATCCCAATTTTATTCACACCATTCTTCTCTTTCTCTATGTTTTATACAATTTCAATACCTTCTCAAAAAAATTATGGATCCATTCGAAACGTCCAACGATGATGATGATAATATGTTCATCAATATGATGTACGAGTATTACACTAACGAGCTATTACAACAAATTAGTAATTCTAATTTTTTTTAGAACTATTTATAACTTTTGGGTTGTAAAATATAACGTTACCCTAAAATATTCATTAAAACAAATATAAACTAAGCAAATACTTTTTAAAAAACAATTTATTGATTTTTTCCCACCATAAAAGCTAATCCAAACATTTAAAAAAAAATATTTTCCCACTACCATAAGTCAATAAATCATTTTTTGTAAAAGTTCTTTCAAACTTCAAAATGAAATCTTAAACACCCTCTGAATCCAAGGAATATGAGGGTTAAAATGTATTTTCATGTTTGGGAAGGGTTCTCCTATAGTCCCATTCACGGCCTGGAACCAACTAATGACGTGATTTCTAACCCTCCCGAAAATCATATACCCTAACCGAAATCTTCAGGTATAAGTTTTTTTTTTTTTTTTGACATCCTTACTTTTGACTCTTCGTTATTCTAGGCGCTCATTGCTGATTACAATCCAAGCATTTCAAATTCTTGTGCCATTGCCTTGATTTAAGTTATTACCAGTAGGGAAGATGGGAACTAAAGCTCCAACACACAAGTTAGACCAGGGGGAGTGGGCGCGGTTTCAACCGCGGTTCCACCACATCATCAACCAAAACACCGCCCCCTCTCTATGGTTTCTACCACACTTTCTCTCTCTCTTCACCCAAATAGTGCCGCACTCCTTTCTTTCTCTCTCTCTCTCTCTCTCTCTCTCTCTTCATTCATGTGTATTTCTCTCTCTTCTCCTTTCTCTCACCTCTCTCTTTCTCTACCATAATCCCACACCCTAGGTGTGGTAAAGAACCACAATTTGTGTGGTATAAATGATGTAGCTCCTATATGTCAATGGAGGGAGTGCGGTTCTTGTGACACCACTCCCTCCAGCCTTATTGGGTTGAACTAATTTTAGGCAAAAATAATACTATGGAAATTGAGTAATCTAACCACATTTGAATGTGTATTAGAAGAAAATAACCCAAATTATTTTTAGCAAAACTAACCATTTTGTCGGAAAATGGGCATTTTGGATTAAGAAAAAAAAATTCTGACAAAAAGTACATTTCAGGTTGAAGTTTCCGATTTCAAAAAAAAAAACATCCAGAATTTCAAGAACAAGTCTGAAATCAAATTAATAATTTCGGAATTTCGAGAAAAAATTTGCTTTTTACTTAAATCTAACAAAAAAAACATAGTAATGTGAACTATAAATAATATTAGTGTATTAAATTAGACATTTTATTGAAAAAATGGTGACATTAAACACTTCAAAATGTAGCATTCGGAATCCCAAAAAAATATAAAAAGATTTCTTTGAATAACAATACTCCGGAATGAAGGCACTCCGGAGAAAGTGGTTATTTTTCAAAAACTAAAAAAAATGATTATTTTCTTTAAAAAAACTCATTTATAAACGTTAGATTACTTAATTTCCCATAATACTAAGCTTATAATACACTAGGCTAAAATTATGCCCACTTTATTTATTTCTATTTATTATTTATTTATTTTTTATTATTTTTTTTGTCACGGGCCTTTGCCTAACTCGTACATCTATTAGACTATGCAGTATGAGACAACAATGTCGTGGAGGCGTCTACGTGGCATCTCCACGACGCCGATATAACAGTTGGAACACCGCCCCCTTCTCTTAAAGGTAAGTCTTGTTTGCACACAATGAACCGTCATCTCTCTCTCTCTCTCTCTCTCTCAACACGTGAACACCACCCCGCTTTAGTTATGATATTAATAGTGTAATGTGGCATGTGAGGTGACAAATTTATGATGTTATAACATTGATCCATACCGACCACATTATAACACTCCTTAGTTGTAATGTGGAGATAAAAGGCAAAACCTCTCAAGTCCAAAATGAATGTTGTATCGTCTTCATAACATGCATAAGTTTTGGTTTTTAGGTAATTACCATAATTTTAGTGGTTAGCTCATAAATATAACCTCTTTTCGATTTGACACTCACAGAAAAACGATCTCACTAAAACCATCTCCAATGGATTAAATCCACAGAGAGTTGTATGGATTGTCATGTAGGAAAGAGAATATACACATTCAATTTAATTCTTAAAAAATTCATAAATTTTCATTACAATTCTATTGCACCGATCAATGGTCATTCAACTCCACACGCTCTCTCCTCTATATTATATTCACATTTAATCCATTAAACCCTCATACAACTCCCATTGTGGATGGCCTAAAAACAATTGCCTACTATAACTCCTAATAATAATTGGAAATTCATAAAATAATAATAATAATAATAATAATAATATTAAAAAAGAAAAATTGAAAGTTTTTTAAGTATAATTGTATACATATCATGCAAAATATGATCGTACGCACGTTTATGTTTGTTAAGGTCTTGAAAACAGGAAACCTTTTCAAAGTCAAGAAAAAAGGGGAAAAAGAGGAGTCTAGTTTCTATGACATGGAAGCTTACTTCCACTACTATTTCTTCGAGAATAAGTTGCTGAAGCATCTCGATTTCCGAATCCAGCTTATCATCATCAACTCCCTCTCCCGGCGGCGATGCTCAAAATGGAGGTTCAGGATTTATCCGATGACGCTGATTACGCCGCCGCATCTCAAGAAGTAAGCAACACACATCATAATTACAGTATTATTTGATTACCGAAGAAATCACCTCTAGCAAAAACTATGATTAGAATAATTTGATTGATTATAGTTGTAGAGTACAACCGGTTGATTAGGAGTTTAGGTTATCATGGACAATTGTGAAAGCTACGGTGAAATTTAATTTTATATGAGTTTTTAGGCGTGAAATTGATATGGTTTAATGAGCATCCATTGCTTGCTATCTGCATCCAATCATCTATCACCACCAATTATGCAGCCTGCTGCTGATTTACGAAAATTTTCAGAAATCTAAACTTGATCAAAACAAGAAATCAATCGTGTAATTTTGTCACATAGCATTATTTGGATGTATTCCGAAGATAAAATGTTTTGATACTTCTCATAGGCCTTCATAGACCACCCTTCATAGCAGTATTTGTCTTTATGCCATAAAGTTCATGCTCTTTTGTGGTCTTAAATCTTAATTTCATATCCCATGTATTTTATAAAATTCAATAATTTCGAATATTTTTTTGTGTTATAGGGCATGTTAAGTAGTAAGAAAAGCTCTTTTAGTGATCTAGAAAACGCAGAAATAGTCTACTTGAAGGAGAAAATCACAATTAATCCAACTCAATATGCAGCTGACAGAATCAGTGGGAAGTTAAAACTGATTAAACAAGATTCTTCACTATTTATGGTAATATACTTTCATTGTAAAAATACTTGTCTTTGAGCTATACATCTTCAATCAATATATTTATATTAATAATAATTTTTTTTTCTTTTCAAAATAGACTTGGATACCTTATAAAAGCCGAAACTCAAATGCTAGGCTTTCTGAAAGAGGTTATTGTATATATATAATTATATATAGTTATATACATAATAACACTATGCTTTATATAAAAAATTTGATGTGATTTTTTATGCAGACAAAAATTTATACACCATAAAACCAGTGTCTTTTACTGATATCCAATCAATTCGAGTGCACACTCCAAAAATTGGGTGGCAATATGCTGTTGTTATTCTATCATCTGGTATGATTATAGCAACATTCTACTTTGAAAAATCTTCCTATTTATAGCAATGTCTTTTAATACAAAGCAATTTTCACTGCTATAATTAGAAAAAAAATAAAAGTACATTGATATTTTTTTTTCATGTATATGACTAAAAGCTTTATACAGGTTTAGCATATCCTCCACTTTACTTCTACAATGGAGGAGTACAAGAATTTCTAGCTACAATTAAACAACATGTTTATATTGTTAGGTTTGTTATTCTATTCTATTATTATATAACATAATTTATTAGTAACAAAAATATGTTGATATGATTAACTATTTAACTCAAATGTTTTTAATTCACAGGTCATCAGAAGATACAAATTTATTTCATATAAATAACTTCCAAGATCCTCTTCAGGTGAAATTTTTTTTTTTTAACTAATTTAATATTTTAAATCCTTGTCGGTGTATAATTAATAATTGTTTAAACTTGTGTTTTTTTACTTTTTATTTTTATCGACAGTTTGAAAAAATATCATTGGTATGGGGAAAACCACGACAATCTCCATTACAACTTGAAGAGGTATACCTTGCTTTTTCGATAAATTGCTAGATTACCCCTCATGTTTAGACGTTTTTACAAAATTGGCCTAACAGCTGAAAATTTTTTATGCAGTGGGGAATGTTTTTGGATGCTGAAGGTCGAGTTGTGTCTCCAAGTGATTTAAAGAAGATAATTTTTTATGGAGGAGTGGATCATAGTTTACGTAAAGAGGTTTTTATTTATTTAAATGTTTTAATTTTTTCAAATCGAGCACAAACTACAAATTTAATGTTATTTAATTTCAGATTTGGAAATTCTTATTGGGATATTATGCGTATGATTCTACATTTACACAGAGGCATTATCTTTCCACTATTAAGAAATCGGAATATGAAACCCTAAAAAACGAATGGCAGGTTTGTCATTAATTAGCAACAATTTTCTTTTTTTAATTTCTGAAATAATTATTTATTTTCCAATTGCAGAGTATTTCCATTTCCACAGAGCAATCAATAAAAGAAACCCAATTTAAAGAAACAAAGTTTCTTATTGATAAAGATGTGGTATAAATTTCTTCACTAAATTTCTATAACAACATATTCTTCACTAAATTTCTCGACTTTTTATTTCTATAAATGTTAATTAAATTATTTTGTATTTTTTTTTTCAAGGTAAGAACTGATCGAATGCTACCATTCTATGAAGGAGATGACAATGAAAACGTGAATACTCTTCGTCATATTTTAATGACATACTCATTTTATAACTTTGAAATTGGTTATTGTCAGGTGATAATTTTTTTACTAATTCATTTAACTCCCTTGAGATAATATTAGTTTTTATTTATTTTTGTTAACAAATGAAATATAATAATAAACTTTTACAGGGTATGAATGATTTCTTATCCCCAATTCTTTATGTCATGGAGGATGAGTCAGAAGCTTTTTGGTGTTTTGTTTATTTAATGGAACGATTTGGGCCAAATTTTAAACATGATCAAAGTGGCATGAAATTTCAATTTTTTGCATTGTCAAAGGTTCTTTCTCTCTCACCTTTGTGTGTGAGTGTGTGTGTTTTTCATAAACATTATACATTTAGGTTGTGTTTATCACAAGAGATTGAGAGCGAGTGTTTGACTTTAAATAATATGGTTTCAAATTCAAATTCAAGATAATCATTTATACTTTGTGATCATGAGAATGAGGGTAAATATGTAATTTGAGTGTTTGACATGGCAGTTGATGGAGATTCTAGACAAACCATTGCACGATTATTTTGAGGAGAACAACTGCTTGAATTATTTATTCTGTTTCCGATGGATTCTTGTACAATTCAAAAGGTAAACCAGAGTTTCTTGTATAATTAATAAAAACACATAGGGTCAAAATCGTAAAATCTATAAAAGGAGGACAAAGTTTATAAAATAATATGGATTATGTTATCTTGTATTAATTATAAAATGATTATGTCAGGGAATTCGAATACGAAGAAATAATGAGATTGTGGGAGATTTTATGGACTCATTATCCAAGTGAACATCTTCATCTTTACATATGCATTGCAATCCTAAAAACACATAGGGTTAAAATAATGGGGGAGCTAATGGACTTTGATACCCTTTTCAAATACATCAACGAGTTGAGTTGTCACATTGATCTTGACTCGGTGCTTTCTTACTCAGAAGCTCTATGCATGTCCGCCGGAAAAAATGGTGCTGCGGCCATTCCTCCCGGAACACCGCCAGTTGTGGCTTGAAAAACAGTAGAGTCAAATAAGAGATCTGATTACCAAATAAAAAAAATCAACTCGGTTTTTTAGTTGATTTTAAGCTTTATAACATGGTTTTATATATGTATATATATGGAAAGGAAATTAAATGTAAGTAAATGTTTAGAATTAGTAGAGCTTTTCGACCATGTTCTGTTTATTTCTATAAAACCCAAGTGATTTTAGAGTTTAGTTGCTTTTCTTTTACTTAGAAATTTATGTTTTTGTTTGATCAATAAAAGTGTGTTCTTCAGTTCATGTGTGAAATAAAACAGATAATAACACAAACTAAACCATTAACAGTTATTATTGGGTCAAAATTATAATCATGTTGATGTTGACCTATACAAGAGTTTGTGTATTTAGAGTTCTAACCACGAAGTTATTATCTCCATTTCGCGGAGGGGCCGAACTTGCGTAACTACGAAAGTGTATGGAGTAAACATGCAAATATACCAAAGTCTTGTGACCAAAGTGTGAAACAAAAAAGTATAGGGATGAAACATGACAATATATTGTGGGGACGTGCGGGTGGCGTATTTTGGGAGTTTTTTTATTAGGTATGGACTATTTTTGTAATTTTTTAAATACATGAATTGTTTATGTAAACAAATGCATAATGACATTTTTTTGTAAATTACAAGGAGAATTTTTCTAATTTATTTTCTATATAGAGGTCAAACCTATCAATATACAAAAATATTAAACATATGGACTGTTTGTATAAAAAAATCTTCATATGGATGTGTTTTGTAAATTATGAAATTATAGAGATTAAATATGCCAATATTCAAAACTTTTATGCAAAAAATCTAAAATGTAAAAGTGCTTAGGGACTAAATCTACCAATATTTAAAACCTTTATGGCAAAAATCTAAAATAAAAAAGTGTTTAGTGACTAAATCTGCTATATCCAAAATCTCTATGGCAAAAATCTAGATGAAAAACTTTACTGTTCATTTTAAATTTCAAATTAGATATAGTTAATTCTAGTTTTGAAAAATAAAAATACGGTTTTCTGTTTAAGATGAAGATGTTTTCATTTAGTAATTTGTTTATTTTAAAATGTATTCATGTGTTAAGTTTATCAATTTTCAATTTAAATAAATAAAGGTTTAAGATGAAGATGTTTTCTGACGATTTTATAGTAATGTATTTTGATTAAACCAGAATATAACATTATGTTTGGCATTCAAATGTCCATTGAAATTTGAAACCATTAAACTTTATATGGACCGTTCTCGATATTATTATTATTTTTTAGATAAAACATAAAATGATCAAGAACCATAAGTTTAGAAAAAAAATGATCAGAACATAAAATAATGAGTTTTGTTTTTTTTTTTTTTTTTTTGAGGTTTTCCCATGGCCTTTCAAATTTGACATTGTCAAATTTACATGTCAAATACGACCACAAAAAATTATGATATACTTTCTTGATAAAAAGATTTAGGATATTATATAACTTACATTCACATTCTAAAGAATTTAATTTCCAGATGACGTAGTTTTTGAGTTCACAAAAATAATCTTCTGAAAATAATGTATATTTATTATTTTTAAACTATCGGTTAAAAACGAGACTTCTATTGACATTTTTCTGAAAATAAATAATTTTAACGAGTTTGTGTTAATACTAATAGACCAAAATTCCAAATTAGCAAATGGTTCAGAGAACTATCTATGATGGTCAAATTGTTCATAGATAGTAAATTTCAACTAATAAATGTTTTCTACACTTCAACACTTCTCTCTTCAAATGCAAATTATTTTTTAGTAAAATTCAACTAATAAATGTTTTCTACACTTCAACACTTCTCTCTTCAAATGCAAATTATTTTTTAGTACAAAAGAGGGAAATGAGCTTTGGTGCTTTGCTGCGAGTGTATAGAGAACTTTTAAAGTTTTAATAGTCTATGCCAACTTTTATTATTGTATAATTTTAAGAGTTATAAAGATAAAAAAAAGTTATAGCAATCAATGAGTAAGAATGATTTTAAGTGAGAGTTGGGAAAAGATTCTTTCAAAGTTAAAGAGGAAATTGTTAGAGAAATGACAATTATTTGGATTTTAAGATGCAAGTTATACTTACAATTTGGTTGCAAATGAAAACTTATTAAGTATTTTTTATGACATTTTCAATAACTTACATTATTTGTTTATTTTAAAGGTATTGTTTACGGCATTTCATCAACAACTTTTATGACAAGTTTCGTAATTCGGAATCGAAAGCTTTAACTTATCGTGCTGGGAGTTAGAATCAAATTCGAAAGTTCAACTCCATCATAGAAGAAATTGGGAAAGCTAAATCCACGTGCTCAACATTGGCTAGAGAGTCATCAACTTATAAATGGACACACATGATCGTGGGAGAAGATATGAGTTGCTCACAACAAATTTGTCAAAAAATTCAAGCAGTGTACTTAAAGGTGTTCATTTTTTACCAATCACAGCTTGTGTGCAACTTACATTTTATAGAATAGTGCATTATTTTGATGTGAGACATCCTTTAGGATCTAGTTCTCAATCTAATGGAGATGCACATACTCCACATGTGTTGCAAAGCAAGTAGATTTGATTGCAAAAGCAAGTGTACATTCCTTAAGATCTTTTAACCGAGAAAAAAATATATTTTAGTTGATAATTCAAATAGGTCGAAATGTGCAAGTAGCTAACTTGGAACAAAAAACTTGCACATGTGGTAAGTGTGAGACATTTAAATATCCTTATTCTCATGTCTTGAGTACATGTGCTAAATTTTCTTTGAGTAATTGACAATATGTTGATAAATGCTACTCAATTGCATATTATTATGCTACTTATGCATCCGAGGTCTCCATGCTTCCTCATGAAGTGTATTGGCAATCATCATATAATGAATTCTAAATTTAGAATTATTTTCGAATAAAAAAGATCGTCATCGTTCAACAAGACTAAGAAATGGTATGGATATTAAAGAATGAAGAAATGCCAACCTTTGTGGAATTTGTAAGCAATCGGGTCATAATAACCAACGATGTCCATCTAAACCAAGGTAATTAAAAGATGATATTTTTATGGTATTGTTATGACTGTTCTCTTAGTTATATATTATTTTTCTTTTTTCAAGTTAATCGTGATATTTTTCTTTTTGTAACAAACAATGTTGGAGTTTTTTTTAATCATGGTGGGTTTTTTTTTTTTTTCTAACAAAAAATTTGGAGTTTTTTTTACCTTAAAAACATTGTATGTGTAATGTTGGAGTTTTTACACCTTAAAATATATTGTATGTGTAATGATAATTTTAATTTATGGTGACTAAAATTTGATGTTCAAAATAGTTTATATAACAAAAACAGATATTTAAAAAAAATGAAATAAAGGAAATAAAAAAAAAAAAAGTTGACAGCACACGCGCAACACTTGCCCTCTTGTTGCAGTTTGTTTTTTGGAAGACTTCAGAATACAAAACCTCTCCACAAGTTCTGCGCGGCGCAACATTTGACTTGCCTCTTCAAACCTCTTCGACTTTCATTTTTTCCAAATGATTTTTTTAGAAATTTGTTATAACTTATTATTTTTTTTTAAACTTTGATATTTTTTTAAACTTTGATTTTCTTTTTAAAACTTTGATTTACGGATTTGATACAAATTTTTTTTATAGTTTCCATAAATTTTTATAATTTTATTTACCATTTTTGTTAATAATATTTTCAGTTTCGGTTGCATGTTTTTTAACATGTATAATTCTTTTACGAACTTTGTAGACATTGTTTGCAATAATTTCTTAATTTTTTTATTATTTTCTTTTTTTAATTTTTTTTAAAATTAGTTTTTTTTTCTAGAATAAAAATGATAGTTTCTTATATATATATATATATATATATATATATATATATATATTAAATTTTTTTATATTTTTATGTTTTTACATGTTTTTTTAGTATTCTTTCAATGTTTTAAGACTATAGTTATTAAAATTTCTTTGTTGAGAACTATTTCCAGTTTATAAAATTAGTTTATTTAAATTTTAGTTTACTGCAGTCTGCAGATGTTAAAAAATAAACATGCTTCTTATTACACACTATAACCGTTTAGTCAAGCTCTTCTGCTGTAGAGGATTGCGGAGGTTGTCCGCAGAGTTTATGAATTTTTACTTCGAAAAAACAAACAACACCGAAATACAGAAAAAGTGAGAAAAACCGGATATTTAAAAAAAATATATTAAGAAGAAATAAAAAATAAAGAAAAATGAAAATATTAGATTGATAAATATTTTAAAAAATACATTATATATATATATATATATATATATATATATATATATATATATATATATATATATATATATATATATATATCTGACAAATTAAATATCCTCCTACTTTTCATCTTAATTATCTTCCTACCCATTTGAAATTATGACAAATGTCATAAAATATCATTAGTTTATCTAAATATGACACTTGTCACAATTTCATATGGGTACGAAGATAAGTAAGAAGAAAATGTAGGAGGATATTTAATTTTTCTCTCTCTCTCTCTCTCTCTCTATATATATATATATATATATATATAGAGAGAGAGAGAGCTATGTTCATTTGTTTAAACTAATTATTGTGTTATTGTATACATAAATGTGGGCCAATCAAAATTAAATAAAAAATTAAATAATTAAATAAATAAATAAGGGTAATTTAGTAATTTGTTCAATAACTTCCAAAAATAATCCCTATAATCATGGTATTGACTTTTATTAAATCTCGTTCCCCTCTTTATATAAAAACCAATTTCTGAAAACCCTAAGTTGAGCAACAGACTGCTGATCCCCTCGTTAAACCATTCCAGTTCTCCAACCACGTAGCCACTGTTGATCGCAACTATAGACCGACGATTGCAGACCCATCGCACCCGAATGACGTGCTCTGATGGTCGTCTAGATCGAAGAAGGACGTGGGTCGAAGCAGCGGGGCTGCTTTCGTCCTCTGTGGCTTTGAAGTGCGAAGCAGGGAGGGTTAGATGAAGAAGTCAGAAAAGTTCCCGGTTAGAATAAGGAATCAAATGGGGGTATCGGTGGTGTTTGCTCGACAATCCCGGTGTTTCCCCCTTGTTTCGGCAGTCCCGATCAACGACAGGTAAAAAAATGTCTCGATAAACCCAACTAACCCTGATGTTTAGATAGTCATCAAACATCAATAAAATCTTTCAAAACCACTTCGTGTTACAAGCATCTTGCTGTAATTTGTTTTAACTCTGTGTACGTGTACCTATTATTTGAGATACATGCTTATGTATATTTAGATTCTGCCCACCAACTGTTCGCTGAAATGCTTGAATGAAACAGTTCCTCTATTTCCATCCAAACAGAAAGACAAACAGTTCCTCTAATTATGTTGGCATTTGTTCACGAATTGTATGAAATCGCGAATCAAATTATGTTGGAATGGAATCATGAATTCTAATTATGTTGGAATGGAATCACGAATCCATTTCTCTTTAATGGTTTTTGTGTGACTTTATTTTGGTTTGCTTGAATTTTATGCTTGAATTTTATCTTATATTGTTGGTTAATAATGATCAAGTGTTGAATATCATTATTTTTTGTAGGTACGAAACGAGAGATATCAAAGCAAAACATGATACATATGAAACTTACAACATTCTACTGGAATGGAATCTTGAATTCTGATTCTGTGAGAATAGAATCTTGAAGATGAACATTGTATGGGATGAAGATGAACAATGACCACCAATCTTCCAAAAAGAATGGATTATTCTACCAGAATAATATACAATATAATGAAAAAAATTTATATGTAATAGTATATTCTGGTAGAATGATTCATATATTGTGTTTTTTTGTGTTATTAATAAGTGCAACATTCGTATAGAATAGTATATAATTTTTTTTTCTTTTCAAAGAATGTAATGAAATTTTTTTTAACTTGTATCCAAAATTTTGTTATTCTTCAAGAAGTTCATTAAATCAAAATATATATTATGTCAGAATGTGTAATTCTTGTATGATTCAATCATATTTGTTATTTTTCAATATATTGATAAACATATTACGTCAGAATTTTCGAATTAGGATAATTATCATCCTTACAATCAGATTTTTAAAATTAATAGAATCTATTTTCCTTAAAATATGTAATTTTCCTTTTTTAAATTTATGTTAATTGACTAAAATACCCTTAGAATGAAATTAGTTGGTATTTTTTAATTATATTTAATTTAATAATATGCATTATTCACTTTCCAAAATTAAATAAAATGATTGACTCACAATTATGCATACAATAACACAATACTTAGTTTGAATAGAATAACCTAGGCATATATATATATATATATATATATATATATATATATATATATATATATATATATATATATATATATATAACACTATTTTGTCAAAAAAAAAAAAAAAAAAAAAAAAAAAAAAAAAAAAAAAAAACTCCTCAATTTGTTTTGTCAACGTGAGTTTGTAAAAAAGAAAAATTAAAACCAAAACCATGCTAACCAATTTTATTCGGTTGAATATTTGATGTTTTAATTTTTTTGTAAAAACATGATAATCGATTTTATTAAATATTTGTTGTTTTATTTTTATTTTTCAATACAAAAGATATTCCTGAAACTTTTTTATAAATATAAATGACCGAAGAAATAATAAAATAATGATAAATTATTATAAATACAATGAATATTTTTTGAAAAAATTTGCGATATTTTTTTTACATATGGAGTATATTTTATGTATACGGCCCAACGGAATGTACACGGTCACCAGCTCACTGTTGAGCAGATTTCCAATACTCGGTTAACGTGGCTGTTCGCTATTAGTTTGTCAGTTTCTCTACTATTTGCTCTCGTCTTAGATAAACATTTTCCCGAGACGAATTCACTCCCGCTTCACCCCTCTCTCTATATATCTATCTTCAATGAACGCTCGATCATAGCCTTCAATGTCGATGTAATAGATTTAAGCAAATGGTGTAATTTCGAATTTGGGTTTTTGATCATAACGCGTCTGATTGAGGTATGTTCTATCAATTCTTAATTCTTTACATGCATTACATCCCAATTTGGTGTTTTATACACCATACATAGGAACATTGTTCGATTTTTTTTCATCCTTGGTTTCAGTGATTTAATTTGGGTAAGTTTTTATTCGATTTTTATTAGTTGTGACTAATTATATATACCGATTCATGATGAGTATGTTCGTTTCTGGTTTTTGATGCTCGAAAGTGTTGTTAATTATCTGTGTTCATAAAGCTTTAATTTTTCATCTTCGATAATCCAAGCCGACACCATATACCAGGTGTTTGTGTTCATGCGTCACTGAGCTTTAAACCATCATTCTTCCAGATGTTCATAATCACGAGATTTGAGTTGAGTTTTTCTTGCATGTTTAGAGGTTGATGTTCCTGTTCATGAAACACCCATGCTAATTTCTTGAAGTTTTTCAATTAGCATGATGAATTTTAGAAACCACATTCGATTAAAAACACTCGATACGAATTTCACTAGTCCCTTTTTCGAATCTTGGATTGAAATGCTAAAACTGTGAAAATACCTATGTAATTTAGGGTTTGTTATTCTTCAATTAAATTAATACATTTGTTTATCCCAAAGTTTAGATCTTGATATACTTGAGAATTAACTAGGGTTTTATTTTTTAATCGACATCCACTTTCTTTCAGCAATCCCAAAGCAGCTTCTGTACTACTTTTCTCAAGCAAACCAAGGGAAAAAACACAATTCTTGTTGAGAGTCTTCTATTTAAAAAAAATAGTTTCTGATTATTGTATTCAGAAACTCAAATACAGCATATATAAATTCATCAATCTCCTAACATATAATCTACTTTTTATACAGATCATGGAAGCAAGATCCAAAGATTAATTTCTGCTAATTATAATTCTGATCATCATGCCCCCAACCATTACAGTCTCTAAACGACATCTTCCCGGATACAAATGCTTAATAATCTTAATCCTCCTCCCAATTTCTTTCACCATTATCTTCAACCACTACGAAAAAATCACCTACTTTTTACGCCCACTATGGGACACCCCACCACGCCCATTCACCTACATCCCACACTACTACGCAGAAAACGCTTCCATGGCCACCCTCTGCCGCCTCCATGGATGGACCTTACGTTCTCACCCTCGTAAAGTCTTTGACGCCATCATCTTCAGCAACGAACTAGACTTACTAGAAGTCAGATGGGGTGAACTTAATCCATACGTCACCAAATTCATAATCCTTGAATCAAACACAACCTTCACAGGTATCCCAAAAGATCTCACTTTTGCTTCAAATCGCGAACGTTTCTCTTTCGTTGAAGATAAAATCGTATACGGTTTCCTCCCTGGGAAATTAGCGTCCATGGGTAAAACCGTAAATCCGTTTTCAGTTGAAGCACATCATCGGGTTTCCATGAACGGGTTGATTGCAAGTTCAGGTATCTCTAATGGCGATTTATTGATTGTAGCGGATACTGATGAGATACCAAGTGCGAATACTGTGAAGTTGCTTCAATGGTGTGATGGGTTGCCACCTGTAATGCATCTTGATATGAGAAAGTATTTGTATTCTTTCGAGTTTCCAACTGACCCCACATGGAAGGCGACAAGTCATGTGTTTAATGAACATCGTACGAGATATATGCATTCAAGACAAACGGATCTTGTGCTTTCGGATACTGGGTGGCATTGTAGTTTTTGTTTCAAGTATTTGAGTGAGTTTGTGGAGAAGATGAAGGCGTATAGTCATGCAGATCGTGTGAAGAGTAAAGAACATTTGGATCATGAAAAGATTCAGGAAAAGATTTGTAATGGAGATGATCTTTATGGGATGTTGCCTGAAGAATATAGTTTTAAGAACTTGATTGGGAAGATGGGGTCGATTCCTCGTTCAGTTTCTGCTGTTCATCTTCCAAGTTATTTGATTGAAAATGCAGAAAAGTTTCGGTTTCTTCTTCCTGGAGGTTGTTTACGTTCACCTGATTGATTGAATCTTTCTTGTTGAAATATAATTAATCTTTAAGTATGGAGATTAAGTATTGTTATATATATGAAGTTATGAGTTAATTAGTTAATCTTTTTGATTTCTTGATGCTACTTCTTTTATATTTCATGGAAAAGAAAATCTCGTGTGTCGTGATTTTAATAAAAGTGTAGCCCATGCACTCATGCATGTGATTAAACGATTCAATTCGTTCTTTTACTCACATGCATCCATAGACTTCATCCACAACATCCATCAATCAATATTGTGTAATAAAGGAAGTGAAAGAAGAAAGTCTCCCAATGCTTTATCCTTTCTTAGTGCAGAAAGTGGCTATATACCCCTCTATGACACGTACATGTTACACACATGCAAGAAAAAGGCAATTTCATTCAATTAAAAAGCAGGATATAAGGCTGTACGCTTGGCTATGTGAGGTTCTACTCTTGGCTAAATTGCTGAATATAAGAAAGAAAAGTGATGGGGAAAGGGACATGCATTACAAACACAAGAATTGACAACACTAGGCGATCCTTTTTGATTGCACAAATTTAGAAAAAGAAAAGAAGTACTTCTTTTGGGGTTTTATGATGAAAAAGAGAAAGAGAGATGACAAGAGAGGAGGGGGGGGGGGGATCATATACGAGAAACATGGGCAGCATCACGACACCATATGTCTAGCACGTCATTTGAAGATTAGAAAGACAGATTCATCATCCATTGAAGAACACAAGCTTCTTGGAATCATTTTGGGTACTGATTTTTGCGGATTTGTACATCATTTGACGAGAGTTTAATTTTACTTTGTGTTTTATTTCTTTAACTTGGCGTTGAAAATTAGATTTGCAAACATGTCTATTAACTTAATTTTAGAACGGGATTAGGAGGTTTGAAGTCAAGGCCGTAGTGGTGAAATACATGATGGGATGTCGGAGGTTGGAGTATATTGTTAACTAAAAGTTGTATCTTGGTCCCTTTGGTTGTATGTGTTACCTCTAACGAGTCTCATTTAAAGACTAAAGAGAGAAGCTAGAGAAAGGAAGTTGATGGAACTTAGAAGAAAGGAACAAAAAATTGATATTAATTCTTGAATTTTTTTTATGGAAAGAATCATAAATCATAGAAAGGAAGATGAACTGAAGGAAGAAAAAATAATCTTTCCTTTTAACTTTCCTTCATGTCTCAACCCAACCATATTATGTCGACATATACAAACAGATAACAATAACCAACAACACAGTTAATCATACATATCTACGAATGTAACAGATCACTACACTATACCAAGATCACTACACTATACCAACATCCTATATACAATGACACATATTGTAGTGTAAAGTATAGTGATAAAACTAACTTTACAGCCTAGTAGAAACAACACTGATCACAGATCCAAAAACCAACACTACAGGTCACCTATACAGCAAACAAGGACCACATCTCAAATACAAACCAAAACCGTAAATTTGACCTAAAGTCAAAATTGGTCAAAAAGTCAACGGTCAAAGTCAAAGCTAACACTCAAAAGTCATACAGCCGGTCGCCATGTCGTGACCACCCTCTGGTCCCGTCGTGGCAGAGTGAAGACAAATTAATCGCAAAACAACCCCTCGTCACGTCCTGACGACTAACTCGTCATGTCGTGAAGAACGCTTTGGACAACTTAATGCCTCAAGCGCTTAATCCTTCAAGCCAAGCAACTAAACTTTCTAAAAGGCTTTCTACTTCTCAAAATACCATAAAAATCGTGGTTTTTTAGACATGCATATCCAATGCATGTCTTATACACCAACTAGGTCAAAATGAAAGGAAAAGAGGTCAAATCTCATGCATGGACCCTAAATCTCACTAATATTCTAGATCTGGGACATATAGATACAAGGGAGTCACAAGAGATCATAAAGTTTCCAACTTTATGAGTTTCCAACACTTAAACTCCCTCAAAAGATGAGAAAAGTGAACTAAACCATAGATCTAGCATGATTGAGCTAATAAGGCAAGAACTTGAGGACTTATAAGAGTCCTAATGCAGCTCAAGATGATGAGGGAGTGGCTTGCTAGCTGAAATGATGCACCAAAATGCATTATCTTTTTCTTCAAGGATTCAAATCACCAAAAAGGAGCTCAAAGATCAAAAATGGAGGATTAGGGTTTCTTGAGGATGAAAAGAGGTGATGGAGGCTGAGGGTGTGCAAACCCTAACCCTCACTTCCCTTAAATATGGGACAATCCCCAAAATTAGGGTTTTAGCACGCAAGGGGTGTCACATCATGACCAAAAATGGTCACATCGTGACAACAAAAGGAAATGCGCATTCATCCGGGTACCGTCACATCGTGACACACAAGTGCTCACGTCATGACCGGTTTTATCCTTCAAATTGATTGATAATTACGAAATAATGTTTACCTGGAACTGGGTGTTACAATTCTCCCCTACTTGAACTAGATTTCATCATGGAAATCTTCAACTGCAAATAAATCTGGGTAGTGCTCGCGCATCTTCGACTCGGACTCCCAAGTCCACTCAAAGCCCTTCCTATGTTGCCACTGAAGCTTGACTAAGGTACCACTTTATTGCGCAAGGTCTTCGTCTTCCTATCGAGAATATCCACCAGCCTCTCCACATAACTTAGGCGCTCATCGACCTGAATGTCGTCTAACGAAACCACTGACGTATCATCAATCAAGCACTTCGAAAGCTGAGACACATGGAAGGTGTTATGGCTCCGACTAAGGTCCTCATGTAGGTCCAACCGGTAGGCCACCTTTCCTACCCTGTCCACCACTTTAAAAGGTCCGATAAACTGGGGGCCCAACTTGCCCCGCTTCCTGAAGCGTATGACACCCTTTCAGATACCTTCAACAGAACCATGTCCCCAACCTGAAAGTCCAACTCAGATCAACGCCTATCAGTGTAACTCTTTTGCCGGCTGTGTGCTGTCTATAACCTCTGTCTGATCTTCTGAATAAGCTCTATCATCTGGAGAACCACCTCAATCCTTACCATGACCCTATGACCGACCTCTCTCCAATAAACTGGAGTACAATACTTCCTCCCATAAAGAAGCTCATACGGCGGTGCACCAATGTTGGAATGATAGTTGTTGTTGTAAGAAAACTCAGCTATGGGGAGGAAGGAGTCCCAAATCCCACCGAAATCGATGAAACAAGTCCTCAACATATCCTCGAGCGTCTGAATAGACCGCTCACTCAGACCATCAGTCTGAGGATGATAAGTAGTGCTGAAGTGAAATATCATACCCAACTCCTCATGAAACCTCTGTCAAAACCGAGAAATGAAATTCACATCACGATCAGATATGATGGAAACTGGTACACCGTGGCGAGCAACAATCTCATACACATATTCATCAGCCAACTTCTCGGCAGAAGAAACTCTCTCGAATGGAAAGAAAATGCAGACACTTGGTCAGTCGGTCAACAATAACCCATATAACATCAAATCCCTTGGCTGTCCTTGGCAATTTGGTGATGAAATCCATAGTGATCTGGTCCATTTCCACATGGGAACCTCCACAGGCTGCAACTTGCTATGCCGCGCTCTGGTGCTCTGCCTCTACCATCTGGTAGGTCAAGAATCTATCCACATACCATGTTATCTTTCGCTTCATGCATGGCCACCAATAGTTCAGTCTCAAGTATTGATACATCTTCATGGCTCCATGGTGAATCAAAAACCTGGACTTGTGTGCCTCCTCTAACAATATATGTCGGACCCCAGCTGAAGTTGGGAGCCAAACCCATCCGCACTGGGTCATAAGCCCGTGACTATCAATAGCAAATTTTCCAATCTGGCCCATGATATTCTCCTTCTTCTAATTTTCCCTCACAATTCCCTCGGTCTGAGCCTCCCTAATCAAATCCAGTAGTGGTGAGTGGTTATCCTCAAATATAATCCTCGAATGGGAGCACCAACCATCATGCAGCTCAAAGCATTGGCGACCGCATCGGCCTTGCCTAGATGATATGGAATCTCATAGTTATAATCCTTAACTACATCAAGCCACCTATGTTGCCTCATGTTCAGATTCAGCTGATCCATAAGATATATTAGGCTCTTGTGATCCGTGTAGATCGTCCATCGGACCCCATAGAGATAGTGTCACCAAATCTTGAGGGTAAATACCACAGCTCCCAACTCCAAATCGTGAGTCGGATACCTAACCTCATGAGGCTTCAGCTGCCTGGAAGCATACGTAATGACCCTACCCCGCTGCATGAGTACCACCCTAAACCCATGATTGAAGCATCATAAAATAGCACAAAATCCTCAACACCCTCTAGAAGAGTCAATACTGGGGCCTCATATAACCTCTACCTCAGAGTCTCAAATGTAGCCTGCTGCTCAGCCCCCTAGTGAAAATACACACTCTTCTTTGTCAAGCGAATCAGAGGAACATCAATCTCTGAGAAATCCTAGATGAATCTTTGATGGTAACCTGTCAACCCAAGAAAACGCATGATCTCAGATGGAGACATCGAGACCTCCCACTGCATAACTGTGACATCCCCAAAATCACGGCCAGAAAAGACCGTTTTAATTTATGCTTTTAAAATAGTTTCAGAGTAAATCCATTGATTTAAAAGTGTTGCAAAATTTGTTCCCAAAACAAAATATGATAAAATAAAGTTTATCAAAGCATTTCATCAAGAGATTCATTTTCATTATATAACAATATTCGGGATGTCATGTTCCGATAAACAGACCAAAATCATAAACAACAAAAGATAGACCATACAACAGTTACATATAACAATTGGTCTAATATCAAAAGATCTTGATAAGTCATCCAACTTATGCTCTCGCGCCACTACCTGTAATACAACAAAACTGAGTGGGTCAGGCTTGGGAGCCTGGTGAGCATATAGGGTTTTCAACCCACAATAAATAATTATATTTAATTTCACCAACCAACAATAACCCGATTACCCATTCCCGTTATCCTCACTTTACGTCCCTAAAACAACATCTATTATAAGGGACCTAATCTAGGAATTTCATTGGAATGGACTTTACCGCGAGGGGTTTCCTCAGCAATAAAAGTCCTAAGGCAAACCATGAGGGGGATAGAGTACACCGGTGAACACATCGTTCACAACACCTACAGGTTATGAGCCTGCTAGCGTTCCACAAGACTGTCTAGAAAGTGTCCGTGGTCATTATCCATACTCCGCTGGATAACTAGATCAACAACAACAACATCGAGGCCTCTCATCTGTTTATCACACATCAACTATCTACCCATGTTCTACCCAACATATTAGTAGATAAAAATATATATTTTTATACATAGTTTAAAACCTGTATAGCATTCTCATTCAATACATATTCCAAACAACAGATGAGACACATACACATAACACGTATTTCATAGAGAATAAATCATATCTATGAGATAGAAGAAAGTGAATATACATTCACACATATAACATATACACATAACACGTATTTCGTATCAAATACTTCAAATTATGTGTTAGAAGAAAGTAACTACACACTCACTTGATAACGATGATCGGACAGCACCTCGTCTCTTAAAATAATCTTTTCCGATAAAACCGGGATCTTTTTCTTGAAAACCGGGCTTCTTGCGGGCAGAGTTTCGGCTCGGAAACTTCACTTCTCGGGATCTTCGGGGCTTCGGAACTTGCCTCGGTTCTCGGGAATAATACCGGGGCTTCGGGATATTTCTTGCACGCAAAACGAGGTAAAAATGCGAGAGGAGGAAAGAAAATGAGCAAAGAAACTCGGCAGCCTCGACTTCCTTCTATAGGGGCTGGAACCTCTGATTACGCTGGGCGTAATTAAAGTTTACGCGGGGCGTAACGCCTCGTCGACATGTACGCTGGGCGTACTCCTGGTACGCGGGGCGTACCGGGTGGATCAGATCGGCTGAGTCACGGATTCGGGTATTATCCGAATAAATAATTTTATTTATATATTTTAATTATTTAAAAACTTCATAAAATCATATCTTCCTCATACGAGCTCCGTTTTCGACGTTATTTATATCCACGCGTAGGTGAGACTAAGCTCTACAACTTTCATTTAGACTCCGTCGGCTAATTTTGAATTTTATTTTTATTATATTATTTTTAGTAGGCCGGGACAGGAAAACTCCGTTAGAAATTCATATCTTCTTCATCGGACATCCGTTTTCGTCTGTCTTTTTACCGTTGGACTAATATCAACGAGATCTTCGATTCTCGTTTAGATTGTTTCGGCCAAATATCACTCGATCTCTATTTCGAGATTTGGGCTGCATACTGCTAAGTCGAAACTTCGAAAAATCATAACTTCCTCATACGCAGTCAGATTTAGACGTTCTTATTATGCACGCTCTCGGTTTAACTTATTCTACGACTTTTGTTTAAATCACTAAGGCTAAATATCGCTCTATCGTAAATTCACTATTTACGTCACGCAGTGTCGTACCGGTTCTGTAGCGAAACTTCGACAGGTCATCACTTCTTTGTTATAACTCGGATTTCGGCGTTCTTTATATGTACGGAATCCTTGTAACATATACTACAACTTAGTTAAGATTAATCCTTCTAAATAATCTTCAATAAAAAAGTCATTTTTGATGTTTATCGTCTCTAAATTGACTAGCCCGGATCTACGAGCGTTACAATTATCTCCCCCTTAGGGTGATTACGTCCCGGAATCATCAACGAAAATAGGACTTATATAATGATTCCATATGTTATCTTTTCATCCTAGGTAACTTCTATTTTTCTTCGAATGAGTATTTAACTCTAGGGCTTCCTGACTGCAGATAATGCTCAATCTCGCATCTGCTTTTCCTACTATGTTGGACTTTCAATCATAACTTTCAAGTTACACAATAAGTCCTTATTGTGTACTCCTTCTTCTTCTTAGGATAAATACTTTCCTTTATCTATTGTAACAGACCGGTGGGTCATGCTCTAATGATCTCTCATCGTATGACGCAACGCTTAGACTCAAGTCTCTTAGAGTCAAATTACAGAATGGAATATACCTTCCTTCATATTCTAATGCGATATAACCACATTTTAACATGTAGTATTTCTAGCTACTAACTTCTTTAACAACGAGCGCGATACAATGATCGCTTTGATTTCAATCTTCCGGCTTAAGTCAGATGCTACATTGAACTTGGTTCCATGAACCACGTAACAAACTCATCGTAGTCGGACTCAATTTGATATGACCACTAGGGTCGGAATAACAATCATCTCATTAGTCATTACCGAAACAATGGTAACGACATACTTGAATAAAACGAGACCAATCACTAGCTTCTTGGTAACCTTGTGACTTTCCCTGATCCAAGCGTGAGTCCTGTGCTTCCAGTAGTATAGATCTCTACTACTATTCACACCTACTCATACTCGTACCAAGTATTGTCTCGCAGTCCCAAAGTCCTAAAATCACAAAACAATTTAACACATACGAATGTGTCCAAATAATCATAGAAATCTTCCTAGACTCTACTAGGACTTCTTCCATGCGTATCTTCAATCATCAATTCTACTTTAACTCGATTGGTGATGGAAATTCCAGATTATGGGACAACTTCAAGAATTACACCAATCGTTCCATCACCCAGCCAATCGAAGGTGTACTTCAGACATACCGTACTCCTTTAAACGTACTGCTATTTTACCAGACATAAACTAAAGGCAAGATACCACCTTCGACATCTTCTGATAGGTTTCACTCAATACATCTGATAACAAAATCAGGGTTTATATGAATTCTTGAAACTATTACACAAAAGTTCAAGTTCACCCTATACTATGCCTCTAATAGGCTACACCATAAGTTACTTCATAATTTG
This sequence comes from Lactuca virosa, assembly GCF_052849685.1. NCBI lineage: Eukaryota > Viridiplantae > Streptophyta > Magnoliopsida > Asterales > Asteraceae > Lactuca > Lactuca virosa. The sequence goes on from NC_136430.1 coordinate 288,336,370, forward strand.
ATCTTTGGATATGAAATCCTTATTCCTGATTCCTCGCGTTATTTTGCTTCGTCGAGGATCATGTGGAATGCCCTTGGCTTTGGTGGAATATTGGGTCTTGCTGCCTCCTTCTTTTTAGGACAGTCTCTCGAGATGTGCCCCTCCTCACCACACCCGTAGCAGACTTTCTTGGTGAGGGTGCATTCGTTGGCATAGTGCCCTGACTTTCCACATTTGAAGCATGTGGCTTCCTCGCCACATTTCCCAAGATGCTTCTTCTTGCATTTGTCACACCATTTCGTTTCGCCTCCTCCACTTCCTCCTCTCGAACCAGATTTCGAGAGTTCATTTTTCTTGTTGGACCCTGAAGGCCCATCAATCTTCCTCTTCTCACCAACCTTTGATCTCTCCAGACCCTTTTCCTTCTGCTGGGCCTCCACATTCTTAGCTGCTCGAACAACTATCTTCAGAGTGGTTGCCATCTTGACTGTCGGGCCAAAGTCGGCAGGCAGTCCATTAGCGAACTCTCAATCTTGGAGAGTTCCGTTGGCACTAGGTACGGAAATAACTTCATTTTCTCAGTGAATGCAGTAGCATAGTCATCTATGCTCATTCTCCCCTTCTTCAAGTTTTGGAACTCATTGTTCAGATCAATCAGATCTATCTCTGAACAATATTGCACCCTTAGTTGTTCCAAGAACTACTCCCATGACATTTTCAGGGCTTCTCCTCGTGGCATAGTATCTGCCAACAACTTCCACCAGCTCAAGACTCCGGTCTTCAGTTGTCTAACTACAAAGACAGTCTTCTGTTTGTTGCTACAGTCGCAACTTTCAAACACCATCTCCATTTCGGAGATCCAGTCCATAATCTCTACAGACTTTGGGCTTCCAGAAAGACTTGGCGGCTTGGCGCCCAAGAAATTCTTGTACATTCGCCCATCCTTGTTGTTTCCCCTTTCCGGGTCATTCCTTCGTTCTTCTTGAGTCCCAACTTGACTCACAGCGTGACTATTGTTTCCTTCCTCCGATTGCTCGGGAATCAGCTCGGGTTGCTCAATGGGCCTGATAGGTTCGTCCCTATTTTCATGCAACATCTGTCGCATTTCTTCCCTTTGTTCGACTAACATAGCCCGAATCATGGCTTGCACCCCAGCCATTGTGATTGGTTCTGGTGCTGCTGCTACAACAGGTGCTTGCTCAATCACTGGTGGTTGATTCCTGTTTCCATCTGCGTTTCCAACGCCACTTCTGGTTCTTACCATTTTTGATCTACACACCAATTAAGGTGAATTTAGATCCTCAATCACGATAGATAATCAAATCATCCTTATCACTCTGAAATGTTTACGTGCTAGTTCTAATACCATCGTCATACGCTTAGAATCCTAAACACATAAGGTTTCCAGATCCGGTTGGCAACAAACCATAGATCCGAACAAATAATATCATATATGGAAACATATAACATTTAGCACATATAACATTTAGCACATAAAAGCATTTTAGGCAGCTTCCTAAAATATACTAGTGCTCGTGTCTATAATATAACAGACACACATCTCACAATCTCCACTTAGCATTCTAAGTTTAAGTCTAGAAAACCTACAAATTCCTAGTTCGCTTAAACTAATGCTCTGATAACAACTGTGACATCCCCAAAATACAGCCAGAAAAGACCGTTTTAATTTATGCTTTTAAAATAGTTTCAGAGTAAATCCATTGATTTAAAAGTGTTGCGGAATTTGTTCCCAAAACAAAATATGATAAAAGAAAGTTTATCAAAGCATTTCATCAAGAGATGCATTTTCATTATATAACAATATTCGGGATGTCATGTTCCGATAAACAAACCAAAAGCATAAACAACAAAAGATAGACGATACAACAGTTACATATAACAACTGGTCTAATATCAAAAGATCTTGATAAGTCATCCAACTTATGCTCTCGCGCCACTACCTGTAATACAACAAAACTGAGTGGGCCAGGCTTGGGATCCTGGTGAGCATATAGAGTTTTCAACCCACAATAAATAATTATATTTAATTTCACCAACCAACAATAACCCGATTACCCATTCCCGTTATCCTCACTTTACGTCCCTAAAACAACATCTATTATAAGGGACCTAATCTAGGAATTTCATCGGGATGGACTTTACCGCGAGGAGTTTCCTCAGCAATAAAAGTCCTAAGGCAACCATGAGGGGGATAGAGTACACCGGTGAACACATCGTTCACAACACCTATAGGTTATGAGCCTGCTAGCGTTCCACAGGACTGTCTAGAAAGTGTTTGTGGTCATTATCCATACTCCGCTGGATAACTAGATCAACAGCAACAACATCGAGGCCTCTCATCTGTTTATCACACATCAACTATCTACTCATGTTCTACCCAACATATTAGTAGATAAAAATATATATTTTATACATAGTTTAAAACCTGTATAGCATTCTCATTCAATACATATTCCAAACAACAGATGAGACAGATACACATAACACGTATTTCATAGAGAATAAATCATATCTATGAGATAGAAGAAAGTGAATATACATTCACACATATAACATATACACTTAACACGTATTTCGTATCAAATACTTCAAATTATGTGTTAGAAGAAAGTAACTACACACTCACTTGATAAGACGATGATCGGACAGCACCTCGTCTCTTAAAATAGTCTTTTCCGATAAAACCGGGATGTTTTTCTTGAAAACCGGGCTTCTTGCGGGCAGAGTTTCGGCTCGGAAACTTCACTTCTCGGGATCTTCTGGGCTTCTGAACTTGCCTCGGGTCTCGGGAATAATACTGGGGCTTCGGGATATTTCTTGCACGCAAAACGAGGTAAAAACGCGAGAGGAGGAAAGAAAATGAGCAAAGAAACTCGGCAGCCTCGACTTCCTTCTATAAGGGCTGGAACCTTTGATTACGCTGGGCGTAATTAAAGTTTACGAGGGGCATAACGCCTCGTCGACATGTACGCTGGGCGTACTCCTGGTACGCGGGGCGTACCAGGTGGATCAGATCGGCTGAGTCACGGATTCGGGTATTATCCGAATAAATAATTTTATTTATATATTTTAATTATTTAAAAACTTCAGAAAATCATATCTTCCTCATACGAGCTCCGTTTTCGACGTTCTTTATATCCACGTGTAGGTGAGACTAAGCTCTACAACTTTCATTTATACTTTGTCGGCTAATTTTAAATTTTATTTTTATTATATTATTTTTAGTAGGCGGGGACAGGAAAATTCCGTTAGAAATTCATATCTTTTTCATCGGATATCCGTTTTCGTATGTCTTTTTACCGTTGGACTACTATCAATGAGATCTTCGATTCTTGTTTAGATTGTTTTGGCCAAATATCACTCGATCTCTATTTCGAGATTTGGGCTGCATACTGCTAAGTCGAAACTTCGAAATCATAACTTCCTCATACGAAGTCAGATTTAGACGTTCTTCTTATGCACGCTCTGGGTTTAACTTATTCTACGACTTTCGTTTAGATCACTAAGGCTAAATATCGCTCTATCGTAAATTCACTATTTACGTCACGCAGTGTCGTACCGGTTCTGTCGCGAAACTTCGACAGGTCATAACTTCTTTGTTATAACTCGGATTTCGGCGTTCTTTATATGTACGGAATCCTTGTAACATATACTACAAATTAGTTAAGATTACTCCTTCTAAATAATCTTCCATCAAAAAGTCATTTTTGATGCTTATCGTCTCTAAATTGACTAGCACAGATCTACGGGCGTTACAATAACTGCCTCAATGATAGCCGGATCGACTAGAATCCCTTTCTAATTGACGAGGTGTTCTAAGAACTAGACCTCTCATAACCAGAACTTACACTTGGAGAACTTGGCATATAGCCTCTCCTCCTCAAGAGTCCAAGTAACTCTCGAAGGAGCTCCTCATGCTGCTCCCTAGTCTTGGAGTAGACCAAAAATTTCATCAACGAAAAGAATAACTGATCGGTCGAGCATCAGTCTGCATACCTGATTTATCAAATCTATAAATGTTGTAGGTTCATTAGTGAGCCCAAACGGCGTGACCACGAACTCATAATGACTATAGCGAGTCTGAAACTTTGTCCTCTCTATGTATTCCTCTCTGACCCTCGTCTGATGGTATCCCGACCTTAGATCAATCTTTGAGAACCAAGATGCACCCTGCAGCTGATCGAAAAGATCATCAATCCTAGGAAGTGGGTAACGATTCTTCACCGTCATCTTGTTCAACTCCCGATAATCTATGTACATATGGTGAGACCCATCCTTCTTCTTTACAAACAGAATCGATGCTCCCGAGGGTGAATTTCTCGGTATGATAAACTGCTTGCCCAAAAGCTCCTGAAGCTGAGAGGACAATTCCTACATCTCTGCTGGTGCCAGGAGGTGCTACACCTTAACAACCGGGGCCGCACTGGGGATCAGATCATCCTAAACTCCACCTGCCTCATGGGAGGCACACCGGATAATTCCTCCAGGAAGACATCTGGGAAATCCCTAATCACTGGCACACCGGAAACTGCAACCTTCTCCTCAACTCGAGTGTTAACCACATATGCGAGATAATCGGAACAACCATGCTTGAGATACTACCTAGTTCTGGCAGCCGAACAAAAAGCTGAACCAACTCTGGTACCCTAGACATAAATGGTTAGCTCTCGAACCACCACTAGTTGCGTCTCACAATTGATCACAACTCCAAAACTGCTCAGTCGGTCCATCCCCACAATCACACATACATCCCCCATAGGGTTGGGAATTAGGTCAATCGGGTAGGGCACCTCGAATATCTCCAAGGTACAGTTGTGAAACATACTCGAAGCAGAAACCTTGTGTTCGTTGGCGATGGAAACTCACAACGGATACTCCAACTCTCCAAGGGTCATATCAAAATCCCTACCGAAGGTCTGAGATACAAAAGACCGACTCGCACTCGAGTCACGACGGCCTTCTCCGTAAGACAATAAGCACTAGTCACCAGGTTCCACCAATCCTTCGCCCCCAAACAGAGAAGGTTCAAGGCTAACTTGACCTTATGGTCCTCCGGGAACGGACATGTAAAGAAACAAACCTCCACGTCAGATATCCACCTCATGGAAACAATCAGGTCCTTGACACAGTTATACTCCTGGGGATTCACTTTACTGAAGTCCTGGTATTGAATCATCCCCCTCCCCTGGAGTCCCACAACAGCGGTTGTAGTGGTTGCGACAGCAGCAGCCTCAGAGACGGCGGTAATACGCTTGTCAAACAACTCAATCATGGTGGTATTGATAGACCCAAACATCTCCAGGATTGCCTCCCTAACGGCCATAGTCACCTCAGTGGTGATCATCTTGTGAATCTCATCATCAGTCAATCCTGGCTTCTCCGGGCCGTCAACTCCTGATCTTGAACCTCTCGTGAGCGCCATACTGAAAATGAACCAGAACACTTCAGAAATCATATTATATTACATCACCACTCGATCACTTATTCCCTGAAAATCATGACTTCCTTGATACGTGTACGGGTCTTGTGCTTCCAGTAGTACGGGCCCATACTACCTTCTACACCTACCCGTATTTGTCTCGAAGGATCGTCACAAATTCCTTACCACTAGGCCCAAACAACTAGGATACACATACGTCTTTTATCCACTCTCTCAAGAGTAGGTAACAATCTCCTTATTGGTTGGCTTACTAACAATCCCACTCATTTATGAAACCTCGACTAACTCTGCAATCACCTTATGTATGCTAATCATACATAACGTTGGATTCGATAGACAGTCGAATAATTGATTATTCCCTAAGTCCACAACCAAATAAGGAACATGAAATAAGGCTAAATCGAACATTATGTAACCCCCGCAGATTCGGGCTAATCAATTACGAGAAAATAAGCGTCAAAAATGACTTTTTGATTGAAGATTATTTAGAATAAATAATCTTAACCAAGTTATAGTATATGTCACAGGGGTTCCGTATATATAAAGAATGTTGAAATTTTAGTTATAGCAAAGAAGTTATGACTTGTCGAAGTTTTACGACAAAACCGACACGACTCCGCGTAACGTAAAAAGTGAATTTTTGATAAATTATTTTTTTATCCTTAGCGATCTAAACGGACGTCTTAGTATATGTTAAACCGAGAGCGTACAAAAAAAAGAACGTCCAAATCCGACTTTGTTTGAGGAAGTTATGATTTTTCTAAGATTTAGCATAGAAGTGCACATCCCGAAAATCATATTTTAGATCGATCGATTTTTAGCCGACACAACCTAAATGAGAATTGAAGATCTCATTAATAGGAGCTCAACGATATAAAGATAGTCGAAAACGGACGTCGGATGAAAAATTTATGATTTTTTTAACGAATTTTAACTGTTTAAGTCTGTTAAAATATAACTTTAAAATTAAGTCAAAATTAGCCAACGGAGTCTAAACGAAAGTTGTAGATCCAGTCGATACCTACACCTGGATATAAAGAACATAAAATATGGAGCTCGGATGCAAAAGTTACGGATTTTAGAAGATAATTAGTTTTTGGAGTAATCAGCGAGCGACACGTGGCACGATCTGAGCCACTGCTTCCTCACCACGGCTTGGCACCAGACATTGTGTCACACCCCAAAACCGAAACGACGGAAACGTTATGGGATGGAGGACGTCATGTCAAGTATCACAACACATGCAGTATAGTAATCAAAGTACAACAACCATTGCATTAATAGTATAAGTTTTTACAACAGGTTACATTTAGTAACAACATAAAAAGTACATATGGAGAATAACATAAGATGCAGCTCGGTACAAGGCTGACTTCGCAAAAGCTCCCGGAGTGTACCTGTCTACTGAGGACCTGAGAATACAAGTTTATTTTGAAAGAGAGGATCAACATTTTAATGCTGGTGAGTTCATAAGTATTTTAATGACATTGATGTAAATACATGTTTTTCCTTAAAATAATCTCATTAGATGATGGTGATAAAGGTTTATAGAGTATTTGAATTCCTTCCAGAAAATCCTATATTTTCTAAATAAAGAAGTCTTCTACCAAGACTCGACTGTTTCATGTTTAAAAGAATGAGTTTCTCTACTAAAAGCGGTCTTCTACCAAGACTCGACTGTTTTGTGTTTATAAGAGCATTTTTCCCAAATGTTACTATCATTATCAAAATATAGTTTTACATTATCGTTTTATGTCAAAACGTTCTAAGTTTAATGTATTAGGGAAAATATTATAGTACCGTAGTTTTATATGTAGAAACTACCGTGGTACTAATTACCTTATGGCCATGAATTATAAGGTAAATGTGAAGATACTCGTAACCATACTGATTGACGGATGTAAACACGACGACCTGCTGGCATCAGAATAGATGTGACATTTGTCACCCCTTGGCTTGGTCGGCTGGGACTGTAGCTAGCAGTCAGGATGTGGGATGGTATGTCCCGTATAGATCTATACACACAATGCACGCTCTCCCTCCAGGAGACTCTGTTTATCAACTCGACAACGGTGAAATCCGCGTCATGAGGATGTATCTCGTGTTTTGATTTCTATATACGTTTCTTTTTACTAAAAGTATATGTTTTAGAATATTGATATAACTAGTTTCTCCTCATAAAAGTTATTGTTGATCTCTAAACTATACCTATTATAGTTTACTTGAGAGGTTATCTAGGTACCTTTGCTACCCAAAGGCGCTGAACTGGAGTAAGAGTTTTAATATCTAAACAGATATACATAATATATAACTAGGACTTCAACGACACTCGGATAGATAACCGGATACTCTAAGTCCACAACCAAACAAGGAACAGGAATTAAAGCGGGTTATCAGTCCTAAGTCCTTCAAACCCTGCTTATATAACTATATCTATATAGACATGAATCTAACAAGAATATAGGTTTAAAAGACTTTGATAAAAGTTTAGTAATTTAAAAATAGAGATTATAGTACTTTAAAAGAGATTTGAAAGTAATATATGAAAACCTTTAGCTGGATAAAACAGTTTAACATACAAAAATCTATTTGATTGACAGTTATTAATCGCATGTGAGTGATATAATAACTTAATAGTTCAACTTGTATTCCCCCCATAAAAGCATTTAAAATCATTTCAAAGGTTGATTAAGGGGTATGAACTCACCTGAAGTGAGTGATGCGAATGTAAGATCGGAAAAAGGATGCTAAGTGTCAAGTGAAGACTTGAGCACACACGGATCCTATTTAGCATATAAAGACACATATATGAATACAATTAGTGTTTAATCAACTAATCAGGTAAAGAATAACACTTTAAGGACTAAGAAATCCTTAAATGGAAGTGTTACAATCACTTAGGATTGCATAAAAGGGTTGTATAGCCACTTAAAGGAGTTTTCGGTCCAAGTGGTATGTTTCTTGAGGTTTTCGGCCCAAAGGGTTTTCGGTCCAAAGAGGTTTTCAGTCCAAAGAGGTTTTCGGCCCAAAAGGGTTTTCGGTCCAAATGGTTGGCCGAAAACTCATGATGTTTGGTGATTTTTAAGGGCTTTCCACAATCAATGAAGTGTTCTAGACTCAATACTAAGTATTAGGAAATGCTTAAAGTCATTTTGCACCCTTCATAAGGGTTTTCGGTCTAAGGAGATGCACTAGACCGAAAACACCTTTTGTTCTTGGATAAATGATGATTTCGAGGCCCTAAATCAAGAGTTTCACTAGATAACAAGTATAGGGAAGTAATACTTACGATATGGAAGCAAAGAAGGGTGTTTTCGGCCCAAAACACTAGTGTGTGTTCTTGGTGTTCTTGGTGAAATGAAGAACACTTGAAGATCTATGAAAAAGAGAAGATTTCATGGTTGAAATCATGTATAACTATTAGATGAAGTGTTGTATCAACAAATCAAGAGAAGAAACACTTACATTTTTGGAAGATTTGGAAGAAGCTCTTATGATACTTGAGAGAGAATGTGGGTGTTCTTGAGTTTGGAAGTAAGAAATGAGGAAGGAAGGAGTAAACTCATGCCTTAAGCATGAGTTCTCGGTCAAAGGGGAGTTCTCGGCCCAAACCCCTCATGTTTGGCCGTGAACACCTCATTAAGGTGTTAATTGTTTTATTTGTTCGCCAATAATCCTAGAAAATACTTCCTTTCATTTGTTCTCTCGAAAAAAAATAAATATAAAAAAAATATACCCAACCGGACTTTAAACCGAGCTAAAAATTAGCAGAAATGAATTTGACTTTTAATTGAAGTGCTAGACGGTAGAGTTTGATCAAATGGAAATTTCGGGTTGTCACATCATCCCCCCGTTAGAGGGAATTTCGTCACGAAATTAGAGTTCAAGCAACTAAGTTATTACAAATAACTAAGTAAAAAGATGAGGATATTTAAGTTTCATTTGATCCTCGCGCTCCCAAGTGAACTCCGGTCCTCGCTTGGCGTTCCAGCGAACCTTCACGATTGGGATGCGGCTTTGTTTCGTTCGCTTGACCTCTCGGTCCATGATCTCTACAGGTTCTTCCACGAAGTTGAGGCTCTCATTGATCTCGATCTCGTCGAGTGGGATTACAAGAGTCTCGTCGGATAGGCACTTTTTCAAGTTTGAGACGTGGATACATTAGGGTGGAATTTATGGAATCCCTAAAGTAGTTGAGGTCTGACGGATGCTGGACCAATTCTTATCAAGACTCTCTGATGATCCTAAGTTCTTGGGAAAATAGAACATTTCAGTACCTACAACATAATGTACTTCCATGGTGAGATCATCACTTGGCGTGATCGCCATTCTGAAGTTCCAAAAGTTTTCTCTTACTGGAGGTGTAGTCCTTTTGATTGGTTCTTAAGAAGCCCAGGTCGTCTTCGGATTCGTATTTCCTACTGGTTGGCTTTCGGAGGTTTTTTGGATCATTGAAGGTGTTGACTGTATGCTGGCATCTATTGGTTGCGTGGCATCTACCTCAGCCCAGTGCAGAAAGGACCTGCACTTCCGACTCATGAGGTGTTTCTAACGGAATATCTCAACGTCAGTATGATAGAGGGTTTTACCAGATGATGCTTAGATAATACCAATTTTCATCATCGTCTAATAGATGCTTTCACAGTATGATCCCTAATCGGAAAGAATCATTCTCTCACTCGGTTCGCTGTTTCATGGATAGCAGCCTCTGATCAGGGCTAGCTTCGCCCTTAGAGATTTTCTGAAGTGATTGACTATTTCGGGAGGTGGTTCTACTATCTCTTTAGAGATAATATTCCTTGGAACACCTAGTAGTCTAGCAATCTCTATGACATGCTCCATTAGTTTTTCCATTGTGTCTGCTTCCTCAAGTTTGTAGGGAGCGTGTGATCTTGTATAACCCGTTGACTAACACCTAGACTGGTGTCTAGTCCACAATCTCTTTATGACCTGGGTTATAAAGCTTAATGCAACTTGCTGCCTACTTTACTCAAGTATTCCTGGTCGCGGAGGGAATCATGCGGTTCTTTGCATCCTAGTATTAACTTTGGTGAATGCAGGCTATCACCTATAGGGTGATGGTAACTTTCTCACATGGCGAGGCACTATCACAACTCTTTCCAACCTAGGCGCTTCTCGTCTGTATCTGGATGAACGAAGTGCTTGAGTAGTGCGGGCATCCCTTGCAGCTACTCTTCCGATGTTACCGAGTTTCTCTATCCAGATTAAATCTAGAGGGCATAAGAATCTGTCACTCAGAACCTCTAATTTCCCCATCCATTCTTCTCAGAGTTTAACCTGTCACAGCTTTCCAGGTTTCTTGGCCTACTACTGAGATGCTTAATTTGTGGGATCAGGTGTGAATGGATGGTCGTAGTCAATGTTTTTTTTTTACTCTTACGACTTGAGTTACTTTTCCTAACTGAGGTTGTCAGCTACCATGTTGGCTTGACCCGGGATGACAACGAATTTCGAATTTGTAGTCATTTTAGTAGCTCAACCCACAATTGTTTTCTTGACTTCAGCTCCTTCCCTATGGGTATATGATGAAGGGTTTTATTTTAAGGTTCGTGGTAGCCCTCATACTTGGCTCAAACACTATTACTTAGTGTATATGAGTCGTATAAAACTGAGACTGACAGGATGTTCAGATATGTGGCCCCACCCCAAACCCACAACCAAACAAGGAACAAGAAGTAGGGCGAAAGCACACATCTTAAATCTTATCGACCTAAATTATATACCACTCTAATGCATATACTCAGTAGTAGTAAGTTAATCCCATGAATTCTTTCTCTTGATTCACGAACTAGGTCGTGCGGTGCAAGTGGTATTTCTGGAGGATCTACTGAGTAGGCCTTGGGCGGTTATTGTCTTCCGGAATATCTGTAGTGCCTTTCGCTTCTGGTTTTAATGTCTAATGGGGTTGGTTAACAGCGCGCAGTACCCCTTTCCTGGTTACTTCTGAAGGTTGGATGAGAGAGACGACCGACGGTTCGCATTAGGTTTTCTTATTAGGTTCGAAATGAATTTTATTTGACGCTTAGGATGAGGTGAAAGTTCTTTTTACACAGCACTAGAAATTCTCACATGGTCGAACCAAGTCGAACCAAGGCTGACGGTAGTGTCGAAATTAACGAACATTGACACGATATGGAATGGAGATTGATAGGACCTTGTGCTGAACAGAGCACACAAGTTCTTAGCATTTCGGGTTCGTCCATGGTATTACTACCGCGAATACTTGGACCGACATGACTGACTCTGAACCCTAGGGTCCTGATACTTTGGAAAGATGTACTTTTTATGAATAGATTTCTCACGAGGCCTCTCTATAATCGCTTAGTATATACTAGTCATGTATAATTAAGATTAAAAGGACTGTTGATTGAGCGACTCCGCCCTAAATCCACAACCAAACAAGGAACAGGAGATAAGGCCGCATCACTCACTCGAGGTCTATCAATCCTAATTATAAATGGCCTTAACGTATATACTAAGCCATCATAGCTCTACCTGATTGGGTTTTTTTTAAGTTTTACAACAGTGCTGCGACTTTTGCCTTAACGAGGGAGTAATTACAATTAGAATTGATTATTTAAAGTTTTTGATTAGCTACTTAAGGTTGAGAGGCGTACCAAAAATTCTACCGGGTTCCTTGATGTTCCTCTAGGTATTAGGGTTAAACTCCTCCTGCGTCCTTGTCATTTCTTTCAGTCGGGCAGTCCCTTTTGAGGTGCCCAATTTCACCACATAGGTGGCATATTGGACTGGTCCCAACATTGGTGGTTGATGTAATGAACTCAACCGGGGTTCTGCAGTTGCGAGCGGTATGCCCCTTCATGTTGCACCTAACGCAAAATGGTTCTCGACAGACTCCATAATGATGGTAGTCACACTTGCTACAGTGGGGGAAGTTTCCTAAGTATGGTCTTCTTGGTGTCGAGACAGGTGGGTTGACAGGGGTATTGTCTACCTCAGCTTGCTGCCCTTCGGAAGGTCCTTGAGCCGAGGTACTCCCTTTCTCGTTCTCAAACTTTCTTTTCAGGGGATTAGATTGGAGTTCTTGGGTGGCTTTACACACCGTTGCTGGTTACTGTTGTCCATTGCTTTGATTGGGATTCCCGATAGTGCTCCTGCTAACATTTGCGTCGTTAGCATTCAGGTGAGCCATGACACCTGCTACGGCTGCTGAAACTGCAGCTTGGAACGTAGCTTCATCGATCTGAAGAGTCGGTGTCTTGCTAGCGGGTTGGTTACGTTTCTTTGGAGGCATGGTTTTTCCTACACGATGAGGAACACAAACCGATGAGAAACCATGGTTACCTCTAGACATATCTTTCTTTACTATAACAGGCATAAATTTTTCCCTCGCTTTGAGCTATGGTTCTCTAAGGGTCGACCTACATCCCTATGATGCAGTCTGGGTAACAGGGTAGAAGCAAGTGTATCGGAAAGCCATAAATCGGGTGTCGTTCCAACTAAGTTATCTTTATATTGGAGAGGTTCATTCTCCGGCTTTGAAAAGATTTGAAAGAAGTTCAGAACGAAAATTACACAAGAAAAGACTCTTGAATGCTAAGGGCTAATCACTCTCAATTGAGATTTCGTGATCCGATCTATTTATATTAATCACGACAGGAAAGACGATTTGCCTAACACATAGTGTGAGTAGTGTAACCACTAACTCACTAAGTTGTATTAATTTAGGGGTTATTAGTGTGACTTTATAGGGGTAGAACACTTCTCGGGTTTCATACATTGGCTCCTTCTGTTCTCCGTTTACTCTTGACTGGAATAAACGTTGGTTTTCTTCGGGTACTTATATAGGGTTCTCTTCTCCTGTATACATATTGAATTTCTGCTCCGCCTTACTTCCGATTCTGACTCTGATCGTCATCACTTCATAATGAATGACTGGAATCTCGGAAATTCAGGCGAATTTCCCACCGACGTCCCTAAAAGGTATAGGCACATGGTGATTTCAATAGTTTCATCACTGTTCATTTATTTCCTACTTGGAAATCTTCTCAATAAACCTCTTCTGGGTCTTTATCGACTCCTCTGCCGATTACTGAAGTGGATAAGGTTTTCTAAAGGGGTTTATGCGAGAATGGGAATGTCTAAAGAATCTTAAGAGATTATTAAAACATTTTACTGGGTGATCCATATCGAGTCCTGCTACAATTACATAGTGTACACAAATCATATATAGCTTAGATCTAATAGGCCTTCGAATATGTGATACTACTCTATATCCACATCCAAACAAGGAAAAGGAAGTAGAGCGAAGCCACACATTCTTAGCCTATGAGATCCTCACTATATATAACCTTGGGAGCATACACTCTGTAATCATAGACCGATCCATAAGGGTCTTTTTAGTTTTCACGCAAGGTTATTCATGGTTCCTAAAATACTCCTATAGTATTTTAATTACATGTTTGATTCTAGAACTTTTGAACTTGCTTTTGGGTTTATTGTTAGTCTTTTAGTATCATAAAATACTCCTATAGTATTTTAAACTTTATGTTCGGCTCTAACCTTCCTATATGGTAAGTTTCAGATTCATTGCAACACCACCATCACTCCCCAAACACATGTTAGTCGCATCTTGAATAAATATAGTTGATCAGACTATATTTATTCCAGCTACGATTACATAACTGCCCATGTTTGACGGTAATGCTCAACATCCAAAGACTTTTATTCTTGTTCTTCTTGTGATACTTGTTCGGGCTTTTATATTCTGGATGTATTTATACTTCTGTAAAATATGGTTATATTTTAAAGTATAACTCTTGGTCAGAGTGTTTTTATCCCATTGTATTTATAGGTTGTATATCTTTTATGATTTGATATACTGAGTTCACTATAAACAATGCTCTGATACCAATCTGTCACACCCCAAAACCGGAACGGCGGAAACGTTCTGCGGTGGAGGACGTCATGTCAAGTATCACAACACATGCAGTATAGTAATCAAAGTACAACAACCATTGCATTAATAGTATAAGTTTTTACAACAGGTTACATTTAGTAACAACATCAAAAGTAGATATGGTGTCACACCCCCAAACCAAGGATGGCGGAAACGTCCGGGGGTGGAGGACTTCATGTATAGTATCATAACAACAATTTTAATAGTGATCGAAATAAACACAACCAACATAAATATAATTGAAAAAGTTACATCATAGTATATGTTTACATGTTTCCAAATCAATTACATTATGTTGACAAAAATGAAATGTTTGACGCCTTAACGTCCCATCCTCAAAAGCGCTTGTTTACATGTTTATTTATTCCCTGAGAATACAAGTAGTTTGAAAGAGTGTCAACAGTTAAGTTGGTGAGTTCATAAGCTTTTGAATGTAGTGATGAAAACCTTTTCCTTTGTAAAAGTAATGTTTATTCCAGAAAATCCAATATTTTCCTTAGAGTATGAATTGCAGCCTTAAATCCAAAGACCAAAGTGTACAAGTAATTTCCATGCTTATAGTAAAACAATGCAAGTTTAAATTGACATAAACTCGTTTGTATTAATGAAATTCGCGTAATTCTTATGAGTTGTTAATACTTTATGTGAGTTATTATAACCATACTATGACTTAGATGGCCTGAAACGACGTTCTTCAGGCGTCGGAACTAATATGACATTTGTCACCCGTAGACCTCGAGGTCCTACTGTAGCTAGCAGCAAGGTGTGGGGTGTCAATCCCAATATAGATCTATACACAACTATCACGCTCTCCCTCAAAGAGACTCTGGTTACAATACAGGACTTATAGTGCGTTACTTGGAAAATAACATGAAGCGAATGTCTCACAATTTAGTCATTAACAGATTTACGTGTGGTGAATGAAAACCCTTTTTGTGTAAATGAAACCTTTAGTAATGAACTTGTTGTGTAGTGCATCATAAACTATACCTATTATAGTTTATCAAATGATAGTGGTAGCAGTGAACATAAACTATACTTACAATAGTTTATCAAAATGTTTGAGTGCAATGGATATAACTTTGTTTATTTTAAACAAATTACCATCTTTATGGAGGTAAAAATCCATTTGTTTTCTGTTGTGTGTCTATTTACCAAGACGAAAATGACATATAATTTAACACATATATGCACCTAATGATACACACCTTGCTCAACAAGTTACAAGGTGTGAATGAATAGACAACACTTTTCTAGTGTTAACATTTCTAATTCCTGTTCTTAGAAGATTTATAGAAAAATCACCAAGAGTCCAAATTAGAATCTGTAAATTCTGAGAGTTTGGAAAATGTGTCTAGTTTGTTCATAAATTTTATTATGATTTTTAGTGTCTTCCCACTTGTGTGAAAAAGCCCATATTCACAGACTGGTCCGGGTTTGTTTTTGAAATGATAGGCAGTTTTGAAAACCGGGTAAGAATTGTCAATTTCCGAAATTCGGGGCCGGAGGTTGGGTCAATGCTCATGGAACCGAGAGTAGAAGTAGAAACCGAGAGTGGGGTTCGGCTGCGCAGGTCGCCTCTCGGACCGAAGGAGCAGTCCTCTCGGACCGAAAGTGGAGTCCTCTCGGACCGAAGGTGGGAAGGAGAGTCGAAGGTCAGGTCTCGGTTCAACATGATCAGGGGACCGAAATAGACAAAGCCCTCGGTCCATTTCGGTTGAGAGGGTTTCGGCTCCTAAGAAGGTTTGGTTCCTAAGAGGGTTCGGTTCCTGAGAAGGTTCGGCTCCTTAAGTCTGTTTTTCGCGTAGACTCCTGTTTTTGGGCTGTTTTTGTCAAATTCGAGGGTCGGGATGCCCGAGTGATTATAAGAAGTTGAGAGAGATTTTGAGAGAGATTTGGGAGAGATTTGACATACTTGGAGAGATTTGGCATACTTAGAGAGATTTGGGAGAGATTTGACCTACTTGGAGAGATTTGGCATACTTAGAGAGATTTGGGAGAGATTTGACATACTTAGAGAGATTTGGGAGAGATTTGACATACTTTGAGAGATTTGGCATACTTAGAGAGATTTGGGAGAGATTTGACATACTTAGAGAGATTTGACATACTTAGAGAGATTTGGGAGAGATTTGACATACTTAGAGATTTGGGAGAGATTTGACATACTTTGAGAGATTTCAGATAGGGAGAGATAGAGTGAAAGAGATTGGGAGAGATTTCTTATGTGAGCTTTTTGAGTGCTTGGCTTTGAAACGCAAGGTCCGCAAACCCCGTTAAGCCATGTTTAAGAGTCTTACACACCTCCGAAGGGTATGTAATAGTGTTTTTATCGCTTTGCTACCTCACTTACCCCGATTAGGGTTCAAGAAATCTAAAAATACAACTTTTCAAGTGATGATTTCCTATTAAAATAGTGAGTTGTACAGTAATTACATAAAGTGAACCCTAGTATACAAGTGTTAGTAGAGTTGCCCGGTTTGACTTGTTGACTTTATTTGACTTTGACTAGACCAGAATTTGACGGTTGTCACATCATCCCTCCGTTAGAAGGAATTTCGTCCCGAAATTTGCTTTTTTACTGGGACTTCAAGAATTTGGGAAGAGATGCGGATACTTTTGTTTCATCTGATCCTCGTGTTCCTAGGTGAATTCGGGTCCTCGTTTAGCGTTCCAGCGGACCTTCACAATGGGAATACGACTTTGCTTTGTTCTTTTGATCTCTCGATCCATGATTTCTATCGGTTCTTCCACGAAGTAGAGACTCTCGTTGATTTCAATTTCGTCGAGTGGTATCACGAGGGTCTCGTCGGATAGACATTTCTTTAAGTTCGATACGTGGAAGGTAGGATGTACGTTATTAAGTTCCTGTGGCAAACATAGTTTATATGCTAACGGGCCAATCCTGGCAAGGATTTCGAATGGTCCGATGTATCTAGGGTTCAGTTTTCCTCGCTTACCGAAACGTATTAAACCTTTCCAGGGTGAGACCTTTAATAGCACACGATCCCCAACCTGGAATTCCAAAGGCTTTCGTCTGTTATCTGCGTAACTTTTCTGTCTGTCTCTAGAAGCTTTTAATCATTCTCGGATTTGAACAATCTTCTCTGTAGTTTCTCTTATTATCTCCGGGCCAGTGAGGGTGCTATTAGGGAATTGTCCCTTAGCTAGTTGTGTGTCACCCACTTCAGCCCAGCACAGAAGTGACCTACACTTGCGGCCATAAAGGGCTTCAAATGGTGCAACCTTGATGCTAGTGTGATAACTGTTATTGTACGAGAATTCGACAAGTGGTAAATGGGTATCCCAAGCTTTACCAAATTCTATCACACATGCTCTAAGCATGTCTTCTAGCGTCTGAATGGTCCTCTCACTTTGCCCGTTGGTTTGTGGGTGATAGGCTGTACTCATGTCCAGCCTAGTTCCCAAGGACTTCTGAAGTGATTGCCAGAATCGCGAGGTAAATCGACTATCCCTGTCCGAGATAATGGATTTTGGCACGCCATGCAGTCGTACAATCTCTTTGATGTACGTCCTAGTCAGTTTCTCCATCTTGTCGGTTTCCTTTATCGGCAGGAAGTGCGCTGATTTGGTCAATCTGTCTACGATTACCCATATGGTATCAAGCCCGCCCGTGGTCTTAGGTAGCTTGGTAATGAAGTCCATGGTTATCCGTTCCTACTTCCACTCAGGTATATCAGGCTGTTGTAGTAGTCCTGAGGGTTTCTGATATTCTACTTTGACCTTGGCACAAGTCAAACACTTGCCTACATAGGTAGCGATTTCGGCTTTCATGTTTGGCCACCAGTACAACTTCTTGAGATCCAGATACATCTTATCTGAACCTGGGTGGATGGAGTATCGAGTCTTGTGTGCTTCGTTCATGATGACGTCTCGGAAACCACCGAACATCGGCGTCCAGATTCGGTTCATGAGGTAACGAACTCCGTCGTCTTTGACTTCTAGGTTTTTATCCATTCCTCTTAATGCCTCACCCGTCACATTTTCCGGTTGCAAGGCCTCCAGTTGAGCCTCTTTGATTTGTGTGGACAGGTGTGAATGGATTGTCATTGTTAATGACTTTACTCGGCGTCCCGAGTATTCCTTTCGACTTAAGGCATCTGCTACTACGTTTGCTTTACCTGGGTGATAACGAATTTCACACTCGTAATCGTTCAGTAGTTCTACCCATCGTCTTTGCCTCATGTTGAGCTCCTTTTGGTTGAGAATGTGCTGAAGGCTCTTGTGATCGGTAAAGACAGTACACTTTGTTCCGTAAAGGTAGTGCTTCCAGATCTTTAGGGCGAACACTACTGCTCCCAATTCGAGGTCATGCGTGGCGTAGTTGACCTCGTGTGTTTTCAATTGCCTCGATGCATAGGCAATGACCTTTCCTCGCTGCATTAATACACACCCAAGCCCCTGGTTTGATGCATCACAGTAGACTACAAAGTCTTCGGTTCCCTCTGGCAGAGACAGGATCGGTACGCTGCACAGGGCTTGTTTTAACGTTTGGAAGGCAGCTTCCTGTTTATCTTCCCATTTAAACATCACACCTTTTTGAGTCAAGGTGGTGAGCGGTTTAGCGATCTTGGAGAAGTTTTGGATGAATCTTTGGTAGTATCCAGCAAGCCCCAAGAATTATCGGATTTCTGTTGGTGTTGTAGGTGCTGACCAGTTCTCGATTGCCTTGATCTTGGAGGGGTCCACATGTATCCCTCTCTCATTGACCACATGACCAAGGAAATCCACTTCTCGGATCCAGAATTCGCACTTAGAGAATTTAGCATAAAGCTTCTCAGCTCTCAATGTCTCTAACACTCGTCGCAGGTGTTGGCGGTGCTCTTCCTTGTTTCGTGAGTAGACCAGAATGTCGTCGATGAATACGATCACGAACTTGTCTAAGTAGGGTCGACACACTCGATTCATCAGGTCCATGAATACCGCAGGTGCGTTGGTTAACCCGAAGGGCATCACTACAAACTCGTAGTGCCCATAGCGAGTTCTGAAGGCTGTCTTGGGGATATCTTCTTCTTGAACTCGTAGTTGATGGTAGCCCGACCTCAGATCGATTTTTGAAAAGTAGCTTGCTCCTTGAAGTTGATCGAAGAGGTCGTCGATTCGGGGTATAGGGTATCAGTTTTTGATGGTAAGCTTATTTAACTCGCGGTAGTCGATGCACATGCGAAAAGATCCGTCCTTCTTCTTCACAAACAGGACTGGTGCTCCCTAAGGTGAAAACTTTGGCCTGATGAACCCTTTGCTTAACAGCTCGTTCAATTGACTGGATAATTCTTGCATTTCTGCCGGCGCTAGGAGGTATGGAGCTTTGGCTACTGGGGTAGCTCCGGGACCAAGTCGATTCGAAATTCGACTTACCGTGCGAGGGGTACGCCTGGAAGGTCTTCTGGGAATACGTCGGGAAGTTGCACACCTCTGGAATGTCTTTGATATTTTTCACCTCTTGTTTCTTATCTACTACGTGGGCTAAGAAGGCGTGGTATTCCTTTCGGAGATACTTTTGAGCCTTGACGCAAGAGATGATTTGCCAGTTTGCACTGGGTTTATCGCCGTAGACGAGAAGGGTTTCGCCACTTGGCAGATTGAGGCGAACGGCCCTTTCGTAACATAGAATGTCAGCACGATGAGAACTTAACCAATCCATACCGATGATTATGTCGAAACTTTTTATTGTTACCGGCATTAGGTCGATTTTAAATGAATGATTGTCTAGAGTGAAGATACACCCTGAATACATATCGCTAGTGCGCTCTGCCTTTCTGTTTGCCATTTCTACGACATATGTGTCTTTTAGTAATTGGGGATCTTGTCTAAGTAAGTGTTTGAATTGATGGCTCACAAAACTCTTCTCCGCTCCACTATCGAAGAGTATGCATGCATATGAGTTATTGAGAAGAAACGTACCAGTAACCACCGTGGGGTCCTTGATCGCTTCTCCATGTCCTATAGCCAGGACTCTCCCCACACCACCAGCATTAGGGGTTTGTGCCTTTGGGCAATTTCGTTTGAAGTGTCCTGTCTCCCCGCAACCGTAGCAGGCTTGACTTGCCCCCGTATTGGCGACTTGAGTGATTGGTTGGGCTGGTGCCCTGCAGAAGCGAGCGGTATACCCCTTCTTGTTGCAATTTTTGCAGTGCATTTCCCGACAAGCACCGGTGTGGTGGAAATTACACTTGTTGCACTTGGGAAGGTTTCCAGCATATTGCCTCGGTGGTGCTGGAGTGGCAGGAGTAGTGGCAGCACGGACAGCAACTGTCTGGTGCTTTTTGGAGGAGTCTGGCACCGACTGCTTCTTTTTGTTGTTCCAGAATTTTCTTTTATTGGTCCCCCCTTAGTTTGATCATGGGTGGCAGTAACAATATCGTGGCTGGCTTATGATCGATAAGTTGTTGTGCCAATTCCTTGGCGCTGTCAAAAGTAGTGGGTTTCGAGGCCAACATACTATCTTGAATCTGGGATGACAACCCCCAGAGGTATCGTTCCACCTTCTTCTCTTCTGGAGTGACCATTGCTGGGCAGAGGAGTGCGAGGTCATTGAATCAGGTAGTATAAGTTTCAAGGTCTGTGCCCGATATCTTGAGATTCCAGAGTTCTTCTTCAAGTTTTTGCACTTCGCCCCTCGGGCAATACTCCTTTAGCATCAAAGCATTCAAGTCCTCCCAGCTGATAGATTTAGCCACTGCAGGAGTAAGTGACTTAACTCGGCCATTCCACCAAGTGAGAGCTTTACCGGTGAAAGTGAATGCCGCATACTTGACTTTGCTTGTTTCGGGGCAATCACAGATTTCGAAAACTGCTTCAGTCCTCTCGAACCATTGCATTAGTGTGACCACTCCCCCGCTTCCATTAAAAAAATCAGGTTTGCCATTCGTGAAGTCTTTGTAAGAACACTCTTTGGTACGCCCCGTACTGTCCCCGTGGTTATAGTGCGTAGCACCCGATCCAGAACCACCAGCACCGTTTGTCACTATCTGCGACATTGTGGCCGCCACGGCTGCTGTTACTGCAGCCTGGAACATCACGGAATCAAACTGTGGAGGTGGCGGCGGAGGAGGTGGTGCTGTGCTGCCGAAAGGTCTGGGTCTTTTCCTTGGCGGCATAGTTCTGTCAAAAGTTATAAAGACGAAAAATCGGTAAGTTTTCAATTGTAAGTCGGGGTTTATTGAATTTGATTATTTGTTATATGACCCGACTTAAAACATTCAGAAATGATTTATGAAGAAAGTTCTTGCGCTCGAACTCTCCGAATTTAGTAGTGACCCAAATGTAATTCTGTAATCTTTGGTCATGCCTGGTCCTTTCCTATGATCTCTCGATGCACACCAGTTATTTGTGATTATGGTCCAATAGGCCGTTGAACTTAATGAGTCTATCCTAAGCCCACAAGCAAACAACTAACCAGGAGGTGCACATTAATAATCTCAGGAACACCGAAAGTAAATTGTTTGCACTGTCATGCTATGAGATTTATTATAAACTCGCAATGAAATAAAATACATGCCAATTTCATTGATATAATTTGATACATATTGTTTAGGAGAATTTGACCTTTAAGCAGGTCTACATCAATGTAACGGAAAATTTTGGCATAACATAGCCCCTTGAGTAGTGTAATCACTTAATCGCAGGGTTAGCTTACATGCAAAAAGAGTAGCACCAACGCATACTCATAAACCTACTCTACAAGGACGTGCGAGTAGCATGAGTTCTACTCACTGTGATCGGCCCCTGGTGGTGCTTGGGACGAGGTCGATGCACCCTGGAGTTCGGCCAATCGTCGCTCGGCTGCAATCACTCTTTCCTCGAGTGCCAAGTATTTTTCTTGATACTCCCTTGCTTCTGCTCGAGCGGCGAGAAGGTCCTTGATGAGTTGGTCCCTGAAGTAGGAGTCTCTCTCTAGGTCTCGGGTGCGGGTAGTAGTAGCTTCTATATTGGCACTCAGCTCCCGAATTCGGTCCGTCGTCGCTCTACCGCGATCATCGATGTTAGTTATCTGTTGAGTCATGACTGGAAGCGCTCTGTCAGCTGGTCCCCCGTGGCTGAGGTCGTAGTAACCTCGTTGATCACCAAATGGTGATCGTTGTCGTTGCTGACGGCTCCATCGCTCGATCACTGTTGCCCAACGGGGTTCGGGCCCATTGTAGCCAAAGCGGTTCGCAGGCACCCTGGCGATGTAAAGAGGGTTGATGACTTCCTCCTCTGGTTCTTCTTCTTCTTCTTCGTCCCCCATTTCTTCTTCCTCCTCGGGTTCCTCTTCTTCCTCAACCTCTTCGGGGTCTTCTTCAGGATCTTCCTCGATCATCTCCTCGGGTTCTGCCTCGAGCCATCCAGCGTTTCCCTCATTAGGGAAGTAAGGGTCTCCAGGTAGATGGAATCCCGCCATGTTGTCTGTACGAGAATAGGGGTGTAAGAGATATGAAATGAATTTAAAATGTCGAGTTATAAATTTACAAAATACTCCTATAGTATTTTTAAATGTTATGTTTGGTTCTTAGTGTATTCATTATAGGGTGATGTTAGGTTGTCGGATTTATTGTCCACTACGACTATCCCCCAATATATGCAAGTCACTTCTCAGACAGATATAGGTGATCAGGCTATATCCATCCCAGACTTGACCACATATCCCAAGGCATACTCGTAACGTACAACTCCTCCTCTTTTACCTTATGTTTTTCCTAGCTATGACACTATCCGAGCATGTATGCATGTACTTATACTTTTAACAAGAAACCGTTTACTTTCTAAAAGTATAGTCACTTGAAAATGTTCAATCAGAGACTTTCAGTCCCAAATGTGTTTATAGTTTGTATATCTTATGTGGTTCGATATACTTAGTTCACTATAAACATTGCTCTGATACCAATCTGTCACACCCCCAAACCAAGGATGGCGGAAACGTTCGGGGGTGGAGGACTTCATGTATAGTATCATAACAACAATTTTAATAGTGATCGAAGTAAACACAACCAACATAAATATAATTGAAAAAGTTACATCATAGTATATGTTTACATGTTTCCAAATCAATTACATTATGTTGACAAAAATGAAATGTTTGACGCCTTAACGTCCCATCCTCAAAAGCGCTTGTTTACATGTTTATTTATTCCCTGAGAATACAAGTAGTTTGAAAGAGTGTCAACAGTTAACTTGGTGAGTTCATAAGCTTTTGAATGTAGTGATGAAAACCTTTTCCTTTGTAAAAGTAATGTTTATTCCAGAAAATCCAATATTTTCCTTAGAGTATGAATTGCAGCCTTAAATCCAAAGACCAAAGTGTACAAGTAATTTCCATGCTTATAGTAAAACAATGCAAGTTTAAATTGACATAAACTCGTTTGTATTAATGAAATTCGCGTAATTCCTATGAGTTGTTAATACTTTATGTGAGTTATTATAACCATACTATGACTTAGATGGCCTGAAACGACGTTCTTCAGGCGTCGGAACTGATATGACATTTGTCACCCGTAGACCTCGAGGTCCTACTGTAGCTAGCAGCAAGGTGTGGGGTGTCAATCCCAATATAGATCTATACACAACTATCACGCTCTCCCTCAAAGAGACTCTGGTTACAATACAGGACTTATAGTGCGTTACTTGGAAAATAACATGAAGCGAATGTCTCACAATTTAGTCATTAACGGATTTACGTGTGGTGAATGAAAACCCTTTTTGTGTAAATGAAACCTTTAGTAATGAACTTGTTGTGTAGTGCATCATAAACTATACCTATTATAGTTTATCAAATGATAGTGGTAGCAGTGAACATAAACTATACTTACAATAGTTTATCAAAATGTTTGAGTGCAATGGATATAACTTTGTTTATTTTAAACAAATTACCATCTTTATGGAGGTAAAAATCCATTTGTTTTCTGTTGTGTGTCTATTTACCAAGACGAAAATGACATATAATTTAACACATATATGCACCTAATGATACACACCTTGCTCAACAAGTTACAAGGTGTGAATGAATAGACAACACTTTTCTAGTGTTAACATTTCTAATTCCTGTTCTTAGAAGATTTATAGAAAAATCACCAAGAGTCCAAATCAGAATCTGTAAATTCTGAGAGTTTGGAAAATGTGTCTAGTTTGTTCATAAATTTTATTATGATTTTTAGTGTCTTCCCACTTGTGTGAAAAAGCCCATATTCACATACTGGTCCGGGTTTGTTTTTGAAATGATAGGCAGTTTTGTAAAAATCACCGTAATTTGTAGAAAAATAGTATGGTGATGTGCAAATAGTCATTTTAAAGGTATGAACCTGAACTATTTGCACCTAATACAGTTTTGAAAAATAAAATGTTTAAGTCGACCAAAACAGTCCGTGAATGGAGTTAAACTTTTCGGATGAAAGTTGTTGGGTAAGTTTAGTTGTGTTCTTGGTGTTTTTAACTTGTATTCCCCCCCTTAAAACTTAAGAAAACATGAAAAGATAGGGGTATGAACTCACCTTGTGTGATTTCAGTGGGTGGATGTTGAAGAAAGGTAGTGTTCAACTCAAGAACACTTAGAAGATTGCTTGAAGATTTGAAGAACTAACACAAATATGATGAAGTTTGTGTGAGTAACCTATGATTTGAGTAGAAGGAGTGAAATAATCATATGGAGGATGATAATACTTACCAAGAGTGGAAGAGAAGTCTAGAGAATAGCCTTGAATCTCGAATTTAGAGAGAGAAAGTGAGAGAGAATGCAATTTGTTCTTTGGTGGAAAATGAGAGAAAATGAGAGAAATGAGAGTAATATGAGGAGAGATAAGAGTTTTCAGCCTTTGACCAAGACTGTGGCTGGTCAAATGGTGGGGAAAGTACTATTGAATGACTAGGTATGGTGGAAGGACAAGGGTGGTTCATGGAGTGGGCATGGGGTGGTTGCTTGTGTCATACACTAAAGCAAAGTCAACACTCCACCTCTAAGCCTTACCCATTAGATTTTTATTCCTAAGTAAGGATTTTCCCAAAAACATAATTAAATATGAATATTTAGGGTTTATTATGTTAAAATACGAGTTTGAGTGAAAATCCTGTGTTAAAATCTCGAAAAACGGGCTCAAAACGTTAAAAATGTTGAAAACCGGGTAAGAATTGTCAATTTCCGAAATTCGGGGCCGGAGGTTGGGTCAATGCTCATGGAACCGGGAGTAGAAGTAGAAACCGAGAGTGGGGTTCGGCTGCGCAGGTCGCCTCTCGGACCGAAAGTGGAGTCCTCTCGAACCGAAGGTGGGAAGGAGAGCCGAAGGTCAGGTCTCGGTTCAGCATGATCAGGGGATCGAAATAGACAAAGCCCTCGGTCCATTTCGGTTGAGAGGGTTTCGGCTCCTAAGAAGGTTCAGTTCCTAAGAGGGTTCGGTTCCTGAGAAGGTTCGGCTCCTTAAGTCTGTTTTTCGCGTAGACTCACGTTTTTGGGCTGTTTTCGTCAAATTCGAGGGTCGGGATGCCCCGAGTGATTATAAGAAGTTGAGAGAGATTTGGGAGAGATTTGACATACTTGGAGAGATTTGGCATACTTAGAGAGATTTGGGAGAGATTTGACATACTTGGAGAGATTTGGCATACTTAGAGAGATTTGGGAGAGATTTGACATACTTAGAGAGATTTGGGAGAGATTTGACATACTTGGAGAGATTTGGCATACTTAGAGAGATTTGGGAGAGATTTGACATACTTGGAGAGATTTGGCACACTTAGAGAGATTTGGGAGAGATTTGACATACTTAGAGAGATTTGACATACTTAGAGAGATTTGGGAGAGATTTGACATACTTAGAGAGATTTGGGAGAGATTTGACATACTTTGAGAGATTTCAGATAGGGAGAGATAGAGTGAAAGAGATTGGGAGAGATTTCTTCTGTGAGCTTTTTGAGTGCTTGGCTTTGAAACGCAAGGTCCGCAAACCCCGTTAAGCCATGTTTAAGAGTCTTACACACCTCCGAAGGGTATGTAATAGTGTTTTTATCGCTTTGCTACCTCACTTACCCCGATTAGGGTTCAAGAAATCTAAAAATACAACTTTTCAAGTGATGATTTCCTATTAAAATAGTGAGTTGTACAGTAATTACATAAAGTGAACCCTAGTATACAAGTGTTAGTAGAGTTGCCCGGTTTGACTTGTTGACTTTATTTGACTTTGACTAGACCAGAATTTGACGGTTGTCACATATGGAGAATAACATAAGATGCAGCTCGGTACAAGGCTGACTTCGTAAAAGCTCCCGGAGTGTACCTGTCTACTGACGACGTGAGAATACAAGTTATTTTTAAAGAGAGGATCAGCATTTTAATGCTGGTGAGTTCATAAGTATTTTAATGACATTGATGTAAATACATGTTTTTCCTTAAAATAATCTCATTAGATGATGGTGATAAAGGTTTATAGAGTATTTGAATTCCTTCCAGAAAATCCTATATTTTCTAAATAAAGAAGTCTTCTACCAAGACTCGACTGTTTCATGTTTAAAAGAATGAGTTTCTCTACTAAAAGCAGTCTTCTACCAAGACTCGACTGTTTTGTGTTTATAAGAGCATTTTTCCCAAATGTTACTATCATTATCAAAATATAGTTTTACATTATCGTTTTATGTCAAAACGTTCTAAGTTTAATGTATTAGGGAAAATAATATAGTACCGTAGTTTTATATGTAGAAACTACCGTGGTACTAATTACCTTATGGCCATGAATTATAAGGTAAATGTGAAGATACTCGTAACCATACTGATTGACGGATGTAAACACGACGACCTGTTGGCGTCAGAATAGATGTGACATTTGTCACCCCTTGGCTTGGTCGGCTGGGACTGTAGCTAGCAGTCAGGATGTGGGATGGTCTGTCCCGTATAGATCTATACACACAATGCCCGCTCTCCCTCCAGGAGACTCTGCTTATCAACTCGACAATGGTGAAATCCGCGTCATGAGGATGTATCTCGTGTTTTGATTTCTATATACGTTTCTTTTTACTAAAAGTATATGATTTAGAATATTGATATAGCTAGTTTCTCTTCATAAAAGTTATTGTTGATCTCTAAACTATACCTATTATAGTTTACTTGAGAGGTTATCTAGGTACCTTTGCTACCCAAAGGCGCTGAACTGGAGTAAGAGTTTTAATATCTAAACAGATATACATAATATATAACTAGGACTTCAACGACACTCGGATAGATAACCGGATACTCTAAGTCCACAACCAAACAAGGAATAGGAATTAAAGCGGGTTATCAGTCCTAAGTCCTTCAAACCCTGCTTATATAACTATATCTATATAGACATGAATCTAACAAGAATATAGGTTTAAAAGACTTTGATAAAAGTTTAGTAATTTAAAAAAAGAGATTATAGTACTTTAAAAGAGATTTGAAAGTAATATATGAAAACCTTTAGCTGGATAAAACAGTTTAACATGCAAAAATCTATTTGATTGACAGTTATTAATCGCATGTGAGTGATATAACAACTTAATAGTTCAACTTGTATTCCCCCCATAAAAGCATTTAAAATCATTTCGAAGGTTGATTAAGGGGTATGAAATCACCTGAAGTGAGTGATACGAATGTAAGATCGGAAAAAGGATGCTAAGTGTCAAGTGAGACTTGAGCACACACGGATCCTATTTAGCATATAAAGACACATATATGAATACAATTAGTGTTTACTCAACTAATCAGGTAAAGAATAACACTTTAAGGACTAAGAAATCCTTAAATGGAAGTGTTACAATCACTTAGGATTGCATAAAAGGGTTGTATAGCCACTTAAAGGAGTTTTCGGTCCAAGTGGTATGTTTCTTGAGTTTTTTGGCCCAAAGGGTTTTCGGTCCAAACAGGTTTTCGATCCAAAGAGGTTTTCGGCCCAAAAGGGTTTTCGGTCCAAATGTTTGGCCGAAAACTCATGATGTTTGGTGATTTTTAAGGGCTTTCCACAATCAATGAAGTGTTCTAGACTCAATACTAAGTATTAGGAAAGGCTTAAAGTCATTTTGCACCCTTCATAAGGGTTTTCGGTCTAAGGAGATGCACTAGACCGAAAACACCTTTTGTTCTTGGATAAATGATGATTTCGAGGCCCTAAATCAAGAGTTTCACTAGATAACAAGTATAGGGAAGTAATACTTATGATATGGAAGCAAATAAGGGTGTTTTCGGCCCAAAACACTAGTGTGTGTTCTTGGTGTTCTTGGTGAAATGAAGAACACTTGAAGATCTATGAAAAAGAGAAGATTTCATGGATGAAATCATGTATAACTACTAGATGAAGTGTTGTATCAACAAATCAAGAGAAGAAACACTTACATTTTTGGAAGATTTGGAAGAGGCTCTTATGATACTTGAGAGAGAATGTGGGTGTTCTTGAGTTTGGAAGTAAGAAATGAGGAAGGAAGGAGTAAACTCATGCCTTAAGTATGAGTTCTCGGTCAAAGGGGAGTTCTCGGCCCAAACCCCTCATGTTTGGCCGTGAACACCTCATTAAGGTGTTAATTATTTTATTTGTTCCCCAATAATCCTAGAAAATACTTCCTTTCATTTGTTCTCTCGAAAAAAAATAAATATAAAAAAAAATACCCAACCGGACTTTAAACCGAGCTAAAAATTAGCAGAAATGAATTTGACTTTTAATTGAAGTGCTAGACGGTAGAGTTTGATCAAATGGAAATTTCGGGTTGTCACACATTGACACCTGGCCACGAATGCCCAATGTTCAACATGGGAACACCCCGCATTCGAACTGGACTCAGCCTATAAATAGAGGTGCAAATCACCCGAAAAACTCACACCTTTTCCCATTCTTTCTCTCTCAAACGTCTCTCTAAACCCCTCCCAACCCTTAGTACTTCCCAAGTGCTAAGAGGCGAGTCCCGGAGAGCCAGAAGGCTTCAAGAAGAAGAGATTTCGGCTCAGAATTAGTATGTTTGAAGACAAGGTCGTAGTGGTGAAATATATGATGGGATGTCGGAGGTTGGAGTAATTTGTTAACTAAAAGTTGTATCTTGGTCCCTTTGGTTGTATGTGTTACCTCTAACGTTTAGTTGCTGATGACGGGCATAGAGTGGAGTCTGATGGACAGAAATGACGGACAAAAGTGACGGCCAGAAATGACGAATAGAAATACATAGCCCAACTTGCAGGCTCAAAATGCATGGTCCTCACATTTTACTTCTACATTAATTATGCCACACTCATACAATATGAATATATGTATATATATATATATATATATATATATATATATATATATATATATATATATATATATATATATTATTGTTACTTGTTGATCAGTATGTGTTGGTTGAGCATATCAGAATATCTTGAGCTAAAAGATGATCACGATTTAAATTGATGAACAAATTCTCCACTTAATTCGAATGACAGGTAATTATATCTTATAAATAGCCAAAGTTTGCAGTCCAGGAAAAGGGAAAGAAACTTTAATACCCTACTTTCAGCTTTGATCGATTTCTCTTTTTGAAAACTGACTTTACCATCGGAGTGTCATCTCGGGTCCCCATCCGAGATTGTTTCAGATATCAATGGAGTCAAGGCTGAACGAAGGACAGAGCGAAGATTTGTGGCAAGTCTCTTTATCTCAACCGTCTCATGAACCCAAGTATTCATCATTGGTGCCTACCATGGGACCCTAAACAAAAACCACAAAGGAGAACATGGCTTTTGGATCAGGGAATTCCTCTCACATTCCTATCCCATCGTTTCCTAACTTGGGAGAACGACTGGTTGTAACCAACATCACTTCTGGGGAGATCAGCTTCTTCTCGTCGATAACTGATGCATCCGGCGTAACACCCACCACATCCATCATGACCTCACGGTATCAATTGTAACGCCCACACCCACGACGATGCCGATAGTAATTCCCGTAACGACCATATCTACGATGCCAATAGTAACACTCGCACCCACAACGGTAATCCCCAGAAGTGGAATGAGACTAGATATTGGAACAACCCAAGGTATGATGACCCCTGGAGCACAACACACAGTATCCTCAAACATAACAAACACGATCCAATGTATGAACACACCAACTACGTTCCATCCATATAGCACATCATATCCAATGACGTTCTTCACACCAGGCATGTCTACTTCGGTAATTATGCCTTTCTCAATAAACGAAAGTGCAATCCACATCCCGAACCAACCTCCTATGTATAGTGCAAACTTCACGTCTCCAGGAATGAACTTTCCTATGGTGAGACCTAATATGGAAATGATCCAACCACCGCACATTTCCTTTCCTTCCCATGCCAATCACTTTGGAGGGGTGCCATATCTTGACAACCTTCCACGCCACAACATACCCTCGGGTCAAATCAGCCAATCAGCGACAACTGCCTTCCCCGTTCAAGCCCAGTTTCTGTGCTTCTCCTACCCAAATCACCCTCAATACCAGTATTATGCTATGCCTCCGCTTCCTCAATCTCAATCGGGACACATATACCAACCCTTCCATCCTCCCTTCCTGGGCATGGATGACAACAACCAACATTACTACCAATACCAATACATAAGAGCCTCAACTTCCCTGTTTGTAGCAGATATCGAGCAATATCAATTACCTGCTGGTACCCGTTTTCCAAACATGAAATCATACCCGGATGACCATACCGAGAACTATGGATGGATGATGAAATCCCATTACCTTGACCCACACTTTTGGTGCACATACTTCGTCACCATATTATCCGGACCAGCGAGATCTTGGTTTAAAAGTCTGTCCCTGGGGAGTATTAGAGATTTTGAGCACCTGGAAGTAGAATTTCTGGCCAACTTTATTCAAAAATGAAAGCTCACTTACGACCCTCAAGCTCTTATCGGGTGTCGACATTATGAAGATGAAACAACAGAGGCATACTTTAAAAGGTTTAACAAAGCTACTTTGTAGGCCCCTGGCAGGGTCGACAACATGATCGTGGCGGCGTTTAATTACGGTCTCAAAGAGGGTCCTCTATTTCGAAAACTAGTAGGAAAACCATCGAGTACACGGAAAGAGTTTATCGAAAGAGTAAGTAGATATCTGATACAAGAAGAAGCGGTGATCGAAAAATCCAGGATAGAAAATGGGGCCAAGAACACTAGACCCAACGTGGTGGAGAGGTCACAAAGTGGTAGCAGGGGGAATCAACTCAATAGGGGCTGCGTACCCAATCACAGATTCCATCCCTTCAATAGGGATAAACATGGGGAATCAAAGAAAGAATTGTTAGCGATCACATATGGGAAAGACACATTAGAAGAGAAGGTACTAGAAAAATATCCTCCAAAAGATAATAACAAATATTACGAGTATCACTCGTTTCGTGGTCATGATACAGCGGAGTGCAGCGTATTGAAGAAACCAGCAAGCATAATGAGAAAGAGATTTTAATGATCAAGTCAATAGATTTTAAAGGAAGAGATGACCCTAGTCGTCCCAACAGGGGCACCATTACATTTACCAAAAATGACACTATCCCTAAAGACCATAGGGGAGACGAGTCCCTCTTTATCCAAGGAGTAGTAGACAGAGTTCAGGTCCACAAGATATATGTCGATGGAGGCAGCCCGTCGAAGGTGATATTTGAACATTGTTTCCAACATTTCCCAGCAAGTACAAAAGCAAGACTCAAAGATTCTTCAACCCCTCTCATCAGCTTCGACGGACACTCACTTTGGCCTCTTGTCACCATTACTCTCCCCCTCACAGTGAAGGACTATAAGGGAAGCGTAAAGAAAACAATTGACGTTGAATTTGTTGGGGTATGAAGTCTTGTCCAACATGGAACACATATATCACAATGGAGCACTTGGGGTTCATGGAGCATGTGAAAAAGGAACATATCATTTGAGAAAGGAATGGATCGTCTTTATGGAAAACGTAGGTTACAAAACAATGCACTAAGCGGAAAAACATTTAACAATTAAATGATTAGGGCACATGCAACCTAAGAATGATCTATGTCTTACATGTAAAGGCAACATACTATGAACTATCAAACTACAAAATTTTACTAAAATTTAAATTCATAAGTTTGAATACATACCTTGTTGATTGTTGAAGTAAACAACCAAGAACCCTTTTGTTGATCTTTTGGAAGCAAGCACCACAAGCATCGTGACTTTAGTGGTTTACACCCAAAACAAGCAAGAAGGATATTGAGGAGAGAGGAGGTAGGAGATCAGAATTTCGGCCAACCCTTGGGGAATTATGAGTGCCAAAACTCAAAGAGTTTAGCCTCTTTATATAGTGCAACTTGGAAACCTTGGATAAGCCCAAAACCAATATAATAATATTATCTTGAATTGGTCATTATCTAGCTTCCTATTTATCCTCCAAGGATAATTCTGGAAACCCTAAGGCCTCTAGAAACCGTCCACCCTATGTGTGGAAGGTTCTGGAGCGTTTTTCTCAACTATTGAACAATTACACTTTAGTCCCTGCACTTTTAATTAATTCTTTTAATCAAAAAATTAATTCCAATTAATTTCCGAGGACAACCCAAAAGGACTGTGCTACTATCAGTTCAAGTTTATACTAATTATAGTTATGGGCTTAGACACCTAATCCAACAGTCTCCCACTTGGATAAGTCTATAATTATAATTGCCCGTATAACTTCTAAACTGATCAGCAAATTGTAGCTTCCAAAAGCCGCTGTCGAACCTTGACCCAGTCAATTACGTGTCCTAAGATAAGTGATCATATAATCCTCCGTTGTGCAAGATATCATTCGAACATGAGACATGGAACAGAGTCAATCTCATTGTCCAATACTTTGTTTCCCGATTTCTGATTTGTAATGACATAGAACTTCTAATCGAACACATCAATTTAGTCCTGGCCGGGACCGACACTATAAGTCAACACCAAATCATCGAGGGGCCTAAAGATATCGCTTTTCCCATAAAGGCAAAAGGAACGAATAAACTTTGACTTATATGATTGCACCATTTACTCATCAAATCATGCACAACAATATGTTTTAGAACATCAAGTTACTGATGCGTTTACATATCATCAATGCACAACTAATTTGTAAACAACAACTCATGTATCTCCGTTTTAAGATTATAATATTATCGTCTCAGAATTACTCGTGATAAATTCCATGAAGTAATTCTCTGAGCGTGGGTTAATCCAATACTTAAATCTCCATTTCAAAGTACTCATGAACATTGCAACAATACCATTGCCATGTCTAACACTCTTTAGACAATCTACAAACTAATTCATGATAGTCTTAATTCAGTACTTACTTCCAAAATTATGATCGATTGTGGACTTTTGAATAATCGAATTATTCGGGAAGTAAAACATGCAAAATGAAACACAAGAATAAACAATTTACAAAAGGTAGTAAACAAACTCATAAATAATTCTCTATTATTTAATCACAAAAAGTCAATTACATTTATTTTGTTACAAGTTTCAAACCTACTATCTAACTACTAAAACTAATATCATCTCTCAGACCAATGCTCCTAGCATGCTGAATGTATTTAACCCTACTCAGACCCTTTATGAGTGGATGTGCAGGATTCTCTTCAGATGATACCCTTTTCACTACGAGGTGACCTTCTTCTACCCTATGTCTGATGAAATGATATTTTATATCAATATGTCTTGATCTTTCATGATCTCCTGGTTCCTTTGTCAAGACTACCACTCCTTCATTATCACAGAAAATTTCCATTGGCTCCTTGATGGCTGGAACAACTCCAAGGTCTCCGATGAAGTTCTTCAACCAAATTGCCTCCTTTGATGCTTCGCTCGCCGCTATGTACTCTGATTCACAGGTAGAACCAACCACTTTCCTTGCTTGGAACTTTTCCAAGTAACTGCTCCTTCATTCAAGGTAAACACCAAGCCAGATTGAGAATGGAAGTTGTCTCTGTCTATTTGAAAGTTGGCGTTTCTATACCTAGTTACTATCAATGTATCACTGCCTCCAAGTACTATGACCCAGTCCTTGGTTCTTCGCAGATATTTGAGCATATTCTTAACTGCTATCCCATGAGCTCTACCTGGATTTCCATGATAACGAATGACCATGTGTAACAATTGGAAAAAAATTGGTCAGAGTCTGGCGGTCAAATCACCACGAGATGCTATGTGTTAAGGACCAATTGTGTGTAATTCTATGTTTATAATATATATTAAAAATATTTTATTCATAATTATTTTCAGAAGATCCTAAACTGCTCAAAGCGTTTATCGTTGAAGATTGAATCGAAAATCACTAAAAATTAAATTATTGACAAAATTGCAAAAATGGTCCCTGTGGTATGCATTTTTCTGAGGTTTATTCCAAACCTCAATTTTTTTTGGCTTCATGGTCATTTTGAGCTAGTTTTGTTGTGTTTTTGGTCCCTCTGAATAGTGAAATGACTATAATACCCCTAGGGTATTTATTTTCCATTTTTCTTTCATTTCTTCTTAAATATAATACTAATTTATTTATTTTAATAATTAAAAAAATAAGAAGGGCCCACCTTCTCTCTCTTGTATGATTGCCATAGAAAAACCCAACTCCTATCATCGGGATACACCATAAACAATCACCACCACAGTTGGAGAAACTACTCTTTTCCCCTTCATCTTTCCAGTCACAAAGCCCCACCAGAAAACTCAATCGTCTCCTCCATTGTCTATCACTGAACCACCGTACTCCACCATTGAGTTCCATCTCAATCACTCCTATTTTTATAATGAGTGGAGAGTGATGGAGAACTCCTGTTTTTGTTTTTTAGGGCTTCTTCTCTCAATTCTTCCCTAATTTTTTTGCCTTATTTCCCCTAAATTTATCAATTCCTTTGATGGATTTCTTGTGAACTATAGTGGTTTGCATCGGTTCGAAACATGTGGTTAGGTCTTTCAATTCTTCCTTACACGATTCAGATTCTTTCACACATTTTTTGGGACTTAATCACTGAAGAATCATGATCATGATAATAATCACGTTCCGATGATAAGATCAGTAAGAACAAGGAGAATCACGCTGTTATTAATGATCCATTATCCGAAGCTTCAAATTCTGATTTGATTATTTTCAATTTTGGAAGATTACCTGAAGCAAAGCACATCGTCGGCGCCGCTGGATGGCCCTCTTGGATTTGTCTCTTCGTCGGTGAAGCTATTCATGGTTGGCTCCCTTTAAAATTCGATACCTTCCAAAGATTCGAAAAGGTACATGATACTATAATGCAGTTCTTCATAATCCCAAAATTTCTTCAATTTATGTGTTCTAGGTGTGTTCTAGGTTATAGAAGTAGAAAGATTCACTTGAACAATATCTTTAAATGAAATCATGTTCATTATACTAGTTAAATCCTTGTAATCTGCAGTTCAAGAAAAGAAAAAAGAAACACGAAGAAAAGAAAAAAGAAACATACATTGAACCAAACCATAGGGGGGGAGAAGGGTTCAAAATGATGAATAGTGTTGGGATTTTATGATGTTGTATGTGTGTTATGCTTTGTTTTCTTTTCTCTTCTCTTTTCTAATTTCATTTTCTAATTTCATTTTTGCAATCACTTTCTTTTCTAATTTCATTTTTGCAGGTTGGAAATTTGATGAATGCAATAGGGTTGGGATGTGTTTAATTCTCTTCCATAAACGATTTTAGATTTACAATAGAAAATCGTTCCAGAAACAATTTAGAATGCACTAGTTTGGGGGTTTCTTGAATTCTCTTGGTAGTGGTGATGGTATGTGTATATGTCTGTTATTGAGTGTTGAAGAACAAACGAGTATATGTATGTGTGTTATGGTTGTTGGAGAGAGAGAGAGAGAGAGAGAGAGAGAGAGAGAGAGAGAGAGAGAGAAATTGGGCCCCTTCTTATTTTTTTTAATTATTAAAATAAATAAATTAGTATTAGATTTAAGAAGAAATGAAAGAAAAATGGAAAATAAATACCCTTAGAGTCATTTCACTATTCTGAGGGACCAAAAACACAACAAAGCTAGCTCAAAAGGACCATGAAGCCAAAAAATTCGAGGTTTGGACTGTTTCCATCCTTCATAATCTCCACAACCCCGATGATGGCCAAATCGATGTGCAGGTTTTCATGAATCGACCTCCCCACCTCCCTTCCATCGGGTTAAGCAGCCTCGATCCTTCCCCGATCCCTCTATCGTTTCCCCGACCAGATGAAGACGGAGACCTATTTCCCTGGTTCTCAACCGGCGACGATGAATAGCAAACCCACAAAGGGTCACCAGCCTCGATGACTCTCTTAACGGTTTACCACCACTGAACCACACTTCACCACCATCGTTTTCATCCTCCTGTTACTTTGAATCGGTCAAGAAGTGGAAGTGTTTCTCTATTTCTTCTTTCGTTTCTCCTTCCCGATTAGGCGATAATCAAATCCCTAACCCTTTGATTTCTTCTTACGTTCTAGCTTCCATTCATCTCTTCCTTTGCTCGATCTAAAGATCAGATGAAGAAGACGTCCGTATTCCCCTTTCTTTGTACCTTTGGTGATTTTGGAAAAACATGCCCCTCACCTTTACTGATTGATCAAAAACAAACCCTTGTGGTGTTAATATGACAAATTAGACTCTCTTTTGATAAGTATTACAAATCAGTCCCTCCAATTGTAATTTTTAAATCAAAATGGCCCTTATTTGAATTATTTAAAGAAAACAACCCCTCAATTTTATTAATAGATCAAAACAGCCATAGTTTGGATATTTTAACAAAAATAGTCCATTTAGTTATAATACTACAAAAATAGTCGTGAGCTTTGTTTTAACTCAAAAAGACGTCAAGATGCGTTTATTCACAAAAAGCTTCACCAAAACGAACCTGGATTGAGATCACGCATCAAATGTAAGTTTCCACGGCCCCTCTTTTACTGTTTTAATATGTGGGGGAGAATACCTATGTGTTTATTAAAGTTTTGATGATTTTCAAGTTTTATACAAAATAGCATCATACTTTAATATCTGTCAAACGCTTATGAAATAGCAAATCTAAAATGTATAAATCTTCAACAAATCACATAAGTTATAGTAGAATTATATAAATGACATAATTATCCCTCGTTGTGATATATTAATTAATAATTATAAAAATCACAAGATTTTAGGAAAGATTGCTATGATAACACAAGTTAAGATTAAAAGTCATAAAAATGACAATTTTATGCGTATAAGTTAAAGTATCGACTGGAAGTGTGAAAATATATAAAAATGACCAAAAATATTGTTCGAGTATAAAACGAAAGTACATTGTCATATTTGATGGAAGAACCAAGATTATGAAAATATATAATTAATAGTTAAAATTATTGAAAATTAACTTTTAATATATATAAGTTATGTAAAAATGAATGTAAAATTTATTAATATATTTTTATTTTAAATATAAAAATATAACTCATTCTACTAAGTTATGGATTTTATTGCAATAAATAACATGATCTACTTCAAAACTTAAGAGTCGTTGTTTACGACATATTATATTGTATTATTCACGTGAATTATAAATATTATGGAAATTTTTGGTTTCACGTTGATTGAAACTTGGAAAATGTTATAAAAACAGCCGTTGTGCTTTCCAAATTTCGACATAACAGACAATAGGAAATTTGGAAATCCATTAAGCCTTATGAATCCCAAATACTAGAATACTTCAATCAGATATTATTCCTAAACAATAAAATTATAAATTGTAACAACCCATTGTTTCGAGACAATAAAAGTCAATGAAATTCACACTAGTTCAGTCAAAGTTTACACTAGTTTAAAACAAGGATTGAAATCCTTCACTCTAGAACCTAATACTTATTGTAAATTATGGAGAAAAATCATGTCTTTGGAAGTATATAAGCCTATACTTAAATGAAATTATAATATACTAATAAGTGTATATAGAATTCGGTTTTAGGAACCAAATTCCAAGACCAAGACCGATTTCCCTAAAGGA
Organism: Lactuca virosa; assembly: GCF_052849685.1. Lineage (NCBI taxonomy): Eukaryota > Viridiplantae > Streptophyta > Magnoliopsida > Asterales > Asteraceae > Lactuca > Lactuca virosa. Next base: position 288,374,714 of record NC_136430.1, read on the forward strand.
CTAAAGGCTTGACCGAATTTTGTTTTCTCCTTGACCAAGAAGCCGAATTCTCCTTCTTCATTGACTAGAAACCGATTTCCTTCCATGGTGTCCCACATTAGGATCGAATTCATGAGGAATTCAGTCATATAGGACCGAACACCCATCATTTGAGGCCCATTAAGGCCGAACACATCCTATATATATATATATATATATATATATATATATATATATATATATATATATATATATATATATATATATATATATGTGTGTGTGTGTGTGTGTGTGTGTGTGTGTGTGTGTGTGTTTTACCGATTTCCCAATTCATTTCTCACTTTTGCCACCGAAACTCTTGCCAAACTATGTTATGAACAAATGTAAATACTATATTTTATCAATGTAATGGTTGTGTTGCTTTGATTACTATTTTACAATTGTTGTGATACTGTACATGACATCCTCCGCCCCCGAATGTTTCCGCCATTCCGGTTTGCGGGTGTGATAGATTGGTATCAGAGCATTGTTTATAGTGAACTAAGTATATCAAACCTTACAAGATATACAACTATAAACACTATGGGGCCAAAGCGCTCTGAACGAAAAGTATAGTTTTAAAATATAAGTATTTTATAAGAAGTATACAAGTATACATAGATACCAGAAACAATATCACAAGAAGAACATAACAAAAGTATTTAGATGTTGAACACTATGGATAAACCTGGATAGTTATGTAATCATATATGGGATAAATATAGCCTGATCAACTATATTTATTTGAGATACGACCAACATGTGTTTGGGAGTGATAATGGTGTTGTAACAAATCTAAAACTTACCAAACTCTATACAAAGGAAATACTAGTTACTAACATACGGTTAAAATACTATAGGAGTATTTTATAGCACTACAATACTAGAGCCAAACACGTGAAAACAAAGAGCTCTTACTAATAGATCTATAATTGCTAAGTGTATACATCTAAGTTATATATAGTAAGATTTCATAGACTCAGAATAGGTGGTTTAACTTTACTTCCTATTCCTTTTTTGGTTGTGGACTTAGAGTAGGATCACTTAGTCGAAGGTCTGTTTGATCTTAGTTATATATAGTTTGTGTACATTATGTGATTATAGGGGGATCAAGCACGAACCACACTATACAAATTCATTCCAAGTGTTGCTATTAATTTCATGGCGATTGTTTACTTGTATTAGTATACTTCCTTTGTAAATCGCTTAATATAACACTATAACTGTCAGGATTGGATATATCTCGTTCATTATCACCTGACTCGTGACCCCTATAGAGGACTTACCATCATTTTATCTTGAATCATTTTAGAGAAATATGGCTCCAAAGAAGTCCAACAGGAAGAAAAACAACACTTCGACAAACCCACCACCGCCACCACCACCCCAATTTGACCCTGCTGTCTTCCAAGCAGCAGTGACTGCCACTGTGGCTGCCGCCATTTCGCAGATCAATTCGAGCGGTAGTAGCGGGTCGGGTAGTGGTACCAGTCCCCTTAACCTCAATGGTAGTCAAGGACACCCGAGGGAGTGTTCCTACAAGGATTTCATGAATGTGAAACCCAAGTCCTTCGATGGCACTGGAGGTGTCATTGCTCTAACTCGTTGGTTCGAGAAAATCAAATCAATTTTCGAGATCTGTACGTGCCCCGATGAAATCAAGGTGAAATTTGCTGCATGCACCTTCGCTGATAGAGCACTAACTTGGTGGAACAGCCAAGTCAAATCCCTAACTCTTCCGGTAGCCAATGCTATGAGTTGGGATGATTTGAACGAACTGATGCTCGCTGAATACTGCCCGAGGGGCGAGATGCAAAAACTGGAACATGAGCTCTGGAACCTAAAGATGAAGGGTTCCGACATTGCTTCTTACACTGCAAGGTTCAGTGATCTGGCTCCACTTTGTCCCAGGATGGTCACCCCGAAGAGCAAGAAAGTGGAGAGATATATTTGGGGACTGACTCCCCCAACGCAAGGGAATGTTCTAGCTACCAAACCACTCACATTTGATAGCGCCAAGCGTCTGGCGCAGACACTGATAGATCATGGGGTCACCAAGATGTCGTGACAGTTATTCTAGAACAACCCAAGGAGAGCAGTAGTGGGCAGAAAAAGTTCTGGAACAAATGCAAGGGCCAGTCATCGCAGGAGCCCTCCAAGAAACAACAAACAGTGGCAGTCCATGCTGCTACCATTCCTGCTGCTGTCCCCACTACTCAAGCACCTCCCAGCAGATACGCTGGAAATTTCCCTAGGTGCGATAAATGCAACTTTCATCATCATGGGCCTTGTCGGGAGTTGCAGTGCACTAGTTGTAACAAGAAGGGCCATACAGCCCGCTTCTGCAAGACACCTGCACAATCAAATGCCCAGACCCCCGGAGCTGGAATTGGCCAAGCCTATTATGGGTGCGGTGAAACCCGACACTACAAAATGAATTGCCCTAAGGGAAAAGATGTTGGCAACACAGGGAAAGTGCTAGCCATGGGTCAGGAGGAGGCAGTTGCAGACCCCACTGTTGTCACTGGTACGTTCCTCCTCGACAACTCTTATGCATGCATTCTCTTTGATAGTGGTGCGGAGAGGAGTTTTGTTAGTCATAAATTCAAACACTTGCTCAAACACAAATCACAACCTCTAACCGAAACATTCACTGTCGAAATGGTTAACGGAAAGAAAGAGAGCACTAACGACATACTCATAGGCTGTACCCTTACTTTAAACGACTATTCCTTTCCTATCTACCTTATGTCGGTGTCCATAAAAAGTTTCGAGTTCATCATCGACATAGATTGGTTGAGTCCCAATTGTGCTGATATCCTTTGTTTCAAAAAAGCCATTTGTCTCAACTTGCCAAATGGCGAAGCCATCGTTATCTACAGCGACAAACTCAACACGAACATGCGCATCATTTCTTGTATTAAAGTCCAAAAATACCTACGAAAGGAGTGTCACACATTCCTAGCCCATGTAGTTAACGAAAAACAACAAGTTAAAGACGTCGAGAGCATCCCCGAAGTCTGTAACTTCCCTGATATTTTCCCCAAGGATTTTCCAAGAGTTCCTCCCGAACGCCAAGTCGAGTTCCAAATCGGCTTGATACCTGGAGCTACCCCCGTAGCTAAATCCATGTATCGTCTAGCTCCAGCGGAAATGCATGAATTATCCAGCCAACTTAACGAACTGCTCAGGAAGGGATTCATTAGGCCAAGCTTCTCACCCTGGGGAGAACCGGTCTTGTTCGTTAAGAAGAAGGATGGATCTTTCTGAATGTGCATAGATTACCGAGAACTGAACAAGCTCACTATTTAGAATCGTTACCTACTACCCAGAATAGACGACCTCTTCGACAAACTCCAAGGAGCTAGCTACTTTTCCAAAATAGACCTAAGATCATGGTACCATCAATTACAAGTCCAGGAGAGTTATGTTCCTAAGACAACATTCTGAACTCGATATGGTCACTACGAGTTTGTAGTGATGCCCTTTGGTCTAACCAACGCACCCGCCATATTCATGGACCTGATGAATAGGGGGTGTCGCGCCTTCTTAGACAAGTTTGTGATAATATTCATAGATGATATACTTATCTATTCACGAAGCGGGGAAGAACACAGTCAGCACTTAAGACAAGTACTGGAAACACGGAGGGCAGAAAAGATTTACGCGAAATTCTCTAAGTGCAAGTTTTGGATTATGAAGGTAACTTTCTTGGGTCACGTGGTTAGCGAAGAAGGCATACGTGTGGACCCTTCCAAAATAAAAGCAATCGAGAATTGGTCAGCACCGAGGACGCCCACAGAAATCCGTCAATTCTTGGGTCTTGCTGGCTACTATCGCAGATTTATACAAAACTTCTCCAGAATTGCTAAACCGCTTACCACCCTGACTCAGAAGGGTGTGAATTTTAGTTGGGGAGAGAAGCAAGACACTGCGTTCCAGACACTAAAACAGGCCTTGTGCAGCGCGCCCATACTATCTCTTCCACAAGGGACAGAGGACTTCATTGTATACTGCGATGCATCCAACCAAGGACTAGGCTGTGTACTTATGCAGCGAGGAAAAGTTATCGCATATGCCTCGAGACAACTTAAGTCACACGAGGTCAACTACACAACTCACGATCTTGAACTGGAGCAGTGGTCTTTGCCCTAAAAATCTGGAGGCATTACATTTATGGTACCAAGTGCACGATCTTCACCGACCACAAAGTCCTTCAACACATCTTTGATCAGAAGGAGCTCAACATGAGGCAACGGCGATGGGTAGAGCTACTCAATGATTATGAGTGCAAAATTCACTATCATCCAAGTAAAGCCAATGTAGTAGCAGATGCCCGTAGCCGAAAGTATACTCAGGTCGTAGAGTAAAGGCACTAACCATGACAATCCATTCACATCTGTCCACACAAATCAAGGAGGCTCAGCTAGAAGCCTTGAAGCCGGATAATGTGGCAGATGAAGCTTTGAGAGGAATGGAGAAGAACTTGGAAATCAAGGATGATGGAATTCGCTACTTCATGAATCGGATCTGGACACCGAAGTTTGGTGGCTACAGAGACGTTGTCATGAATGAAGCCCATAAGACACGCTATTCCGTTCATCCAGGTTCAGATAAGATGTATTTGGATCTCAAGAAACTGTATTGGTGGCCGAACATGAAAGCAGAGATTGCTACCTATGTGGGTAAGTGCCTAACGTGTGCCAAAGTTAAGGTAGAATATCAAAATCCCTCAGGTTTACTTCAACAACCAGAGATACCTAAGTGGAGGTGGAAACGGATTACAATGGATTTCATAACCAAGTTGCCCAAGACATCGGGTGGTCATGACACCATTTGGGTTATCGTTGATAGATTAACCAAATCTGCCCACTTCCTGCTAATCAAGGAAACAGACAACATGGAGAAGCTGACCCGAACTTACATCTGAGAGATAGTACGACTGCATGGTGTGCCCATATCTATCATCTCGGATAGAGATAGTAGATTCACCTTGAGATTTTGGCAGTCACTTCAGAAGGCTCTTGGAACTAAGCTAGACATGAGTACAACTTACCATCCTCAAACTGACGGGCAGAGTGAGAGAACCATTCAAACCCTAGAGGACATGCTGAGAGCATGTGTGATTGACTTTGGTAAAGCATGGGACACCCATTGCCACTGGTCGAGTTTTCATATAACAACTATCACACTAGCATAAAAGCTACCCCATTCGAAGCCCTCTACGGTCGTAAGTGTAGATCCCCTATGTGCTGGGCTTAGGTGGGTGACACACATCTAGCTAAAGGGCAAGTCCATGATAGCACTCTCACTGGCCGAGAAATCATTCGAGAAACCACCTAAAAGATCGTCCAAATCCGCGAACGACTAAAAGCCTCAAGAGATAGACAGAAAAGCTACGCAGACAAAAGGAGAAAACCCTTGGAATTCCAGGTTGGTGACCGCGTTCTGTTGAAGGTCTCACCCTGGAAGGGCATGATACGCTTCTAAAAGCATGGAAAGCTAAATCCAAGGTACATTGGGCCATTCGAGATCCTCGCTAGGATCGGCCCCGTAGCTTACAAACTCCATTTGCCACAGGAACTTAAGAACATACATCCCGTCTTCCACGAGTCAAATCTAAAGAAGTGTCTATCTGACGAGACTCTTGTGATTCCACTCGATGAAATCGAGATAAATGAGAGTCTTAACTTCGTAGAAGAACCAGTAGAGATCATGGATAGGGAAGTCAAAGGAACGAAACAAAGTCGCATACCGATAGTGAAGGTTCACAGGAATGCCAAGCGGGGACCTAAATTCACTTTTGAGTGGGAAGACCAGATGCAACAAAAGTACCCGCACTTATTTCTTAGTCCATGATGTATTCGTCTTAGAATGAAGTTCGGGACGAAATTCCCTCTAACGGGGGGATAATGTAACAACCCATTGTTTTGAGTCAATAAAAGTCAATGAAATTCACACTAGTTCACTCAAAGTTTACACTAGTTTAAAACAAGGATTGAAATCCTTCACTCTAGAACCTAATACTTATTGTAAGTTATGGAGAAAAATCATGTCTTTGGAATTATATAAGCCTATACTTAAATGAAATTATAATATATTAATAAGTGTATATAGAATTCGGTTTTAGGAACCAAATTCCAAGACCAAGACCGATTTCCCTAAAGGACTAAAGTCTTGACCGAATTTTGTTTTCTCCATGACCAAGAAACCAAATTCTCCTTCTTCATTGACTAGAAACTGATTTCCTTCCATGGTGTCCCACATTAGGACCGAATTCATGAGGAATTCGGTCATATAGGACCGAACACCCATCATTTAAGGCCCATTAAGGCCGAACACATCCTATATATATATATATATATATATATATATATATATATATATATATATATATATATATATATATGTGTGTGTGTGTGTGTGTGTGTGTTTTACCGATTTCCCAATTCATTTCTCACTTTTGCCACCGAAACTCTTGCCAAATTTTCTCTCAAAAGTCATAAGAATTTTACCCAGATCTTCATCCCATCTTCAAATCTTCAACTGAATTTATCAAACCCACCTTCAAATTTTCATATATTCTTAATATCTTCAAGCGACCCCTCAAGAACACAAGAACACACCGAATTCACCCCATCCCCCACCGAACACTCTATATCCCCACCGAATTTACACTTCAACTATTCCAAACATTCCAAATATATTTTGTAAGTATTATTTACTTAATTAATTATTCAAAACACTATTTAAATTAATTTATTATTAATTTAAATACGACGACGAATACGTTTATTTTAGGGTAACGTTATTAGCGCGTACGCTTACCCGGAGATCGTTTCTACAACACGTTAAATTCCAAAGACAACGCACATTCAAGGTGAGTTCATACACCTACATTTTTAACATTTTTCATATGTTTAGGGGGAATACAAGTAAAACACAAGGTCTATTGTGTTATACAAATATTTTTAGATATTTTAAAAACTTTTGCAATTGTTTCAAAACGAGCCTTCGCTACACTTCCTAAAAATATTTTATATAATTTAACCATTTTGTAATATGTCGAGCATAAGGGTAATTACTTATACAATTAAATTGCAGATGTTTTTATTTCACTACGAAACATACATTTAAACTATAGTCGGTATAGTTAGGATTCGTTACAGTATTTACTAAGTATAATACACTAAACAAGGACGTAAAATCAAAACTATAATAGGTATAGTTTGGGAAACACTACTCTAATTCACTACTACAAAGATACACTACTAAAATAATTATTTAAGTATAATTATTTTGCACTACCAGGTAATACATACAGTTTCAATTACAAGAGAACACTATAACACTACATGTAAGCTAGTTAATACAGGGTTGTGAGGCACTACTTCGGGTACCCACCAGGGTACAGGTTCAAGTCCTATAAATTATAACCAGAGTCTCCTGGATGGAGAGCGTGAGGTTTGTGTATAGATCTATACGGGACTGACAATCCCACACCTAAACTGCTAGCTACAGTTAGGCAGGCATGCCTGGGGGTGACAAATGTCATATTACCGACGCCTGAAGAACGTCGTAGAGGCCACTAGGTCATATTAGCATGGTTATATGATACTCACAACAATATAACTAAAACATTTGGTTACGGGATTAACCCTACTTCAATGGTTTTGTTTTCATTAATAAAACTATGGTACACTACTTTACACTACAACTGGTAATAACCAGACATTCATACATGGTTTTCATGCAAACACTACTATGGTACACAATTTTACTCTACAACTGGTGATTTCAGGCATTAATACTAAGGTTTTATTCAAACGCTAATACAGTACACTACTTTCACTACAACTGGTGATATCCAGATATACATACTAAGGTTTTCATACATATGCAGATACGATACGCTGTTTTCTAACATAGAGTACACTAATACACGTATACAAAGACAAGAAACTTTCATGACTACATTACATTTACTATAGAAAATAATAGATTTTCTTGAGAAACACTCTAGCATTTTCAAAGTTCAAAGACAAGTTTTCAATCATTAAAACACACTTATGAACTCACCAACTTAAATGTTGATACACTTTCAAAATCACTTGTATTCTCAGGGAACCGATAAGACAGGTACACCCGCAGGATTTTGAGAAGACGGAGCATTCGAGAGTCACGTCTTTTATACTTTTGATATACTTTTTGATGTCATACAAACTATGTTATGAACAAATGTAAATACTATATTTTATCAATGTAATGGTTGTATTGCTTTGATTACTATTTTACAATTGTTGTGATACTGTACATGACATCCTCCGCCCCCGAATGTTTCCGCCATTCCGGTTTGCGGGTGTGATAGATTGGTATCAGAGCATTGTTTATAGTGAACTAAGTATATCAAACCTTACAAGAATACAACTATAAACACTATGGGGCCAAAGCGCTCTGAACGAAAAGTATAGTTTTAAAATATAAGTATTTTATAAGAAGTATACAAGTATACATAGATACCAGAAACAATATCACAAGAAGAACATAACAAAAGTATTTAGATGTTGAACACTATGGATAAACCTGGATAGTTATGTAATCATATATGGGATAAATATAGCCTGATCAACTATATTTATTTGAGATACGACCAACATGTGTTTGGGAGTGATAATGGTGTTGTAACAAATCTAAAACTTACCAAACTCTATAAAAAGGAAATACTAGTTACTAACATACGGTTAAAATACTATAGGAGTATTTTATAGCACTACAATACTAGAGCCAAACACGTGAAAACAAAGAGCTCTTACTAATAGATCTATAATTGCTAAGTGTATACATCTAAGTTATATATAAGTAAGATTTCATAGACTCAGAATAGGTGGTTTAACTTTACTTCCTATTCCTTTTTTGGTTGTGGACTTAGAGTAGGATCACTTAGTCGAAGGTCTGTTTGATCTTAGTTATATATAGTTTGTGTACATTATGTGATTATAGGGGGATCAAGCACGAACCACACTATACAAATTCATTCCAAGTGTTGCTATTAATTTCATGGCGATTGTTTACTTGTATTAGTATACTTCCTTTGTAAATCGCTTAATATAACACTATAACTGTCAGGATTGGATATATCTCGTTCATTATCACCTGACTCGTGACCCCTATAGAGGACTTACCATCATTTTATCTTGAATCATTTTAGAGAAATCTGGCTCCAAAGAAGTCCAACAGGAAGAAAAACAACACTTCGACAAACCCACCACCGCCACCACCACCCCAATTTGACCCTGCTGTCTTCCAAGCAGCAGTGACCGCCACTGTGGCTGCCGCCATTTCGCAGATCAATTCGAGCGGTAGTAGCGGGTCGGGTAGTGGTACCAGTCCCCTTAACCTCAATGGTAGTCAAGGACACCCGAGGGAGTGTTCCTACAAGGATTTCATGAATGTGAAACCCAAGTCCTTCGATGGCACTGGAGGTGTCATTGCTCTAACTCGTTGGTTCGAGAAAATCAAATCAATTTTCGAGATCTGTGCGTGCCCCGATGAAAGCAAGGTGAAATTTGCTGCATGCACCTTCGCTGATAGAGCACTAACTTGGTGGAACAGCCAAGTCAAATCCCTAACTCTTCCGGTAGCCAATGCTATGAGTTGGGATGATTTGAACGAAATGATGCTCGCTGAATACTGCCCGAGGGGCGAGATGCAAAAACTGGAACATGAGCTCTGGAACCTAAAGATGAAGGGTTCCGACATTGCTTCTTACACTGCAAGGTTCAGTGATCTGGCTCCACTTTGTCCCAGGATGGTCACCCCGAAGAGCAAGAAAGTGGAGAGATATATTTGGGGACTGACTCCCCCAACGCAAGGGAATGTTCTAGCTACCAAACCACTCACATTTGATAGCGCCAAGCGTCTGGCGCAGACACTGATAGATCATGGGGTCACCAAGATGTCGTGACAGTTATTCTAGAACAACCCAAGGAGAGCAGTAGTGGGCAGAAAAAGTTCTGGAACAAATGCAAGGGCCAGTCATCGCAGGAGCCCTCCAAGAAACAACAAACAGTGGCAGTCCATGCTGCTACCATTCCTGCTGCTGTCCCCACTACTCAAGCACCTCCCAGCAGATACGCTGGAAATTTCCCTAGGTGCGATAAATGCAACTTTCATCATCATGGGCCTTGTCGGGAGTTGCAGTGCACTAGTTGTAACAAGAAGGGCCATACAGCCCGCTTCTGCAAGACACCTGCACAATCAAATGCCCAGACCCCCGGAGCTGGAATTGGCCAAGCCTATTATGGGTGCGGTGAAACCCGACACTACAAAAGGAATTGCCCTAAGGGAAAAGATGTTGGCAACACAGGGAAAGTGCTAGCCATGGGTCAGGAGGAGGCAGTTGCAGACCCCACTGTTGTCACTGGTACGTTCCTCCTCGACAACTCTTATGCATGCATTCTCTTTGATAGTGGTGCGGAGAGGAGTTTTGTTAGTCATAAATTCAAACACTTGCTCAAACACAAATCACAACCTCTAACCGAAACATTCACTGTCGAAATGGTTAACGGAAAGAAAGAGAGCACTAACGACATACTCATAGGCTGTACCCTTACTTTAAACGACTATTCCTTTCCTATCTACCTTATGTCGGTGTCCATAAAAAGTTTCGAGTTCATCATCGACATAGATTGGTTGAGTCCCAATCGTGCTGATATCCTTTGTTTCAAAAAAGCCATTTGTCTCAACTTGCCAAATGGCGAAGCCATCGTTATCTACAGCGACAAACTCAACACGAACATGCGCATCATTTCTTGTATTAAAGTCCAAAAATACCTACGAAAGGAGTGTCACACATTCCTAGCCCATGTAGTTAACGAAAAACAACAAGTTAAAGACGTCGAGAGCATCCCCGAAGTCTGTAACTTCCCTGATATTTTCCCCAAGGATTTTCCAAGAGTTCCTCCCGAACGCCAAGTCGAGTTCCAAATCGGCTTGATACCTGGAGCTACCCCCGTAGCTAAATCCATGTATCGTCTAGCTCCAGCGGAAATGCATGAATTATCCAGCCAACTTAACGAACTGCTCAGGAAGGGATTCATTAGGCCAAGCTTCTCACCCTGGGGAGAACCGGTCTTGTTCGTTAAGAAGAAGGATGGATCTTTCTGAATGTGCATAGATTACCGAGAACTGAACAAGCTCACTATTTAGAATCGTTACCTACTACCCAGAATAGACGACCTCTTCGACAAACTCCAAGGAGCTAGCTACTTTTCCAAAATAGACCTAAGATCATGGTACCATCAATTACAAGTCCAGGAGAGTGATTTTCCTAAGACAACATTCTGAACTCGATATGGTCACTACGAGTTTGTAGTGATGCCCTTTGGTCTAACCAAGGCACCCGCCGTATTCATGGACCTGATGAATAGGGAGTGTCGCCTCTTCCTAGACAAGTTCGTGATAGTATTCATAGATGATATACTTATCTATTCACGAAGCGGGGAAGAACACAGTTAACACTTAAGACAAGTACTGGAAACACTGAGGGCAAAAAAGATTTACGCGAAATTCTCTAAGTGCGAGTTTTGGATTATGCAGGTAACTTTCTTGGGTCATGTGGTTAGCGAAGAAGTCATACATGTGGACCCTTCCAAAATAAAAGCAATCGAGAATTGGTCAGCACCGAGGACGCCCACAGAAATCCGTCAATTCTTGGGTCTTGCTGGCTACTATCGCAGATTTATACAAAACTTCTTTAGAATTGCTAAACCGCTTACCACCCTGACTCAGAAGGGTGTGAATTTTAGTTGGGGAGAGAAGCAAGACACTGCGTTCTAGACACTAAAACATGCCTCGTGCAGCGCGCCCATACTGTCTCTTCCACAAGGGACAGAGGACTTCATTGTATACTGCGATGCATCCAACCAAGGACTAGGCTGTGTAGTTATGCAACGAGGAATAGTTATCGCTTATGCCTCGAGACAGCTTAAGTCACACGAGGTCAACTACACAACTCACGATCTTGAACTGGGAGCAATGTTCTTTGCCCTAAATATCTGGAGACATTACATTTATGGTACCAAGTGCACTATCTTCACCGACCACAAAATCCTTCAACACATCTTTGATCAGATGGAGCTCAACATGAGGCAACGACGATGGGTAGAGCTACTCAATGATTACGAGTGCGAAATTCGCTATCATCCAACTAAAGCCAATGTAGTAGCAGATGCCCTTAGCCGAAAGTATACTCAGGTCGTAGAGTGAAGGCACTAACCATGAAAATCCATTCACATCTGTCCACAAAAATCAAGGAGGCTCAGCTAGAAGCCTTGAAGCCGGATAATGTGGCAGATGAAGCTTTGAGAGGAATGGAGAAGAACTTGGAAATCAAGTATGATGGAATTCGCTACTTCATGAATCGGATCTGGACACCGAAGTTTGGTGGCTACAGAGACGTTTTCATGAATGAAGCCCATAAGACACGATATTCCGTTCATCCAGGTTCAGATAAGATGTATCTGGATCTCAAGAAACTGTATTTGTGGCCGAACATGAAAGCAGAGATTGCTACCTACGTGGGTAAGTGCCTAACGTGTGCCAAAGTTAAGGTAGAATATCAAAAGCCCTCAGGTTTACTTCAACAACCAGAGATACCTAAGTGGAAGTGGAAACGGATTACAATGGATTTCATAACCAAGTTGCCCAAGACATCGGGTGGTCATGACAACATTTGGGTAATCGTGGATAGATTAACCAAATCTGCCCACTTCCTGCTAATCAAGGAAACAGACAAGATGGAGAAGCTGACCCGAACTTACATCCGAGAGATAGTACGACTGCATGGTGTGCCCATATCTATCATCTCGGATAGAGATAGTAGATTCACCTTGAGATTTTGGCAGTCACTTCAGAAGGCTCTTGGAACTAAGCTAGACATGAGCACAACTTACCATCCTCGAACTGACGGGCAGAGTGAGAGAACCATTCAAACCCTAGAGGACATGCTGAGAGCATGTGTGATTGACTTTGGTAAAGCATGGGACACCCATTTGCCACTGGTCGAGTTTTCATATAACAACAACTATCACACTAGCATAAAAGCTGCCCCATTCGAAGCCCTCTACGGTCGTAAGTGTAGATCCCCTATGTGCTGGGCTTAGGTGGGTGACACACATCTAGCTAAAGGGCAAGTCCATGATAGCACTCTCACTGGCCGAGAAATCATTCGAGAAACCACCTAAAAGATCGTCCAAATCCGCGAACGACTAAAAGCCTCAAGAGATAGACAGAAAAGCTACGCAGACAAAAGGAGAAAACCCTTGGAATTCCAGGTTGGTGACCGCGTTCTGTTGAAGGTCTCACCCTGGAAGGGCATGATACGCTTCTAAAAGTATGGAAAGCTAAATCCAAGGTACATTGGGCCATTCGAGATCCTCGCTAGGATCGGCCCCGTAGCTTACAAACTCCATTTGCCACAGGAACTTAAGAACATGCATCCCGTCTTCCACGAGTCAAATCTAAAGAAGTGTCTATCTGACGAGACTCTTGTGATTCCACTCGATGAAATCGAGATAAATGAGAGTCTTAACTTCGTAGAAGAACCAGTAGAGATCATGGATAGGGAAGTCAAACGAACGAAACAAAGTCGCATACCGATAGTGAAGGTTCACAAGAATGCCAAGCGGGGACCTAAATTCACTTTTGAGTGGGAAGACCAGATGCAACAAAAGTACCCCCACTTATTTCTTAGTCCATGATGTATTCGTCTTAGAATGAATTTCGGGTCGAAATTCCCTCTAACAGGGGGATAATGTAACAACCCATTGTTTTGAGTCAATAAAAGTCAATGAAATTCACACTAGTTCACTCAAAGTTTACACTAGTTTAAAACAAGGATTGAAATCCTTCACTCTAGAACCTAATACTTATTGTAAGTTATGGAGAAAAATCATGTCTTTGGAATTATATAAGCCTATACTTAAATGAAATTATAATATATTAATAAGTGTATATAGAAGTCGGTTTTAGGAACCAAATTCCAAGACCAAGACCGATTTCCCTAAAGGACTAAAGTCTTGACCGAATTTTGTTTTCTCCTTGACCAAGAAACCAAATTCTCCTTCTTCATTGACTAGAAACTGATTTCCTTCCATGGTGTCCCACATTAGGACCGAATTCATGAGGAATTCGGTCATATAGGACCGAACACCCATCATTTAAGGCCCATTAAGGCCGAACACATCCTATATATATATATATATATATATATATATATATATATATATATATATATATATATATATATATATATATGTGTGTGTGTGTGTGTGTGTGTGTGTGTGTGTTTTACCGATTTCCCAATTCATTTCTCACTTTTGCCACCGAACTCTTGCCAAATTTTCTCTCAAAAGTCATAAGAATTTTACCCAGATCTTCATCCCATCTTCAAATCTTCAACTGAATTTATCAAACCCACCTTCAAATCTTCATATATTGTTCATATCTTCAAGCATCCCCTCAAGAACACAAGAACACAAGAACACACCGAATTCACCCCATCCCCCACCGAACACTCTATATCCCCACCGAATTTACACTTCAACTATTCCAAACATTCCAAATATATTTTGTAAGTATTATTTACTTAATTAATTATTCAAAACACTATTTAAATTAATTTATAATTAATTTAAATACGACGACGAATACAATTATTTTAGGGTAACGTTATTAGCGCGTACGCTTACCCGGAGATCGTTTCTATAACACGTTAAATTTCGAAGACAACACACAATCAAGGTGAGTTCATACACCTACATTTTTAACGTTTTTAATATGTTTAGGGGGGAATACAAGTAAAACACAAGGTCTATTGTGTTATACAAATATTTTTAGATATTTTAAAAACTTTTGCAATTGTTTAAAAACGAGCCTTCGCTACACTTCCTAAAAATATTTTATATATTTTAACCATTTTGTAATATGTCGAGCATAAGGGTAATTACTTATACAATTAAATTGCAGATGTTTTTATTTCACTACGAAACATACATTTAAACTATAGTCGGTATAGTTAGGATTCGTTACAGTATTTACTAAGTATAATACACTAAACAAGGACGTACAATCAAAACTATAATAGGTATAGTTTGGGAAACACTACTCTAATTCACTACTACAAAGATACACTACTAAAGTAATTATTTAAGTATAATTATTTTGCACTACCAGGTAATACATACAGTTTCAATTTCAAGAGAACATTATAACACTACATGTAAGCTAGTTAATACAGGGTTGTGAGGCACTACTTCGGGTACCCACCAGGGTACAGGTTCAAGTCTTATAAATTATAACCAGAGTCTCCCAGATGGAGAGCGTGAGGTTTGTGTATAGATCTATACAGGACTGACAATCCCACACCCAAATTGCTAGCTACAGTTAGGCAGGCATGCCTGGGGGTGACAAATGTCATATTATCGACGCCTGAAGAACGTCGTAGAGGCCACTAGGTCATATTAGCATGGTTATATGAAACTCACAACAATATAACCAAAACATTTGTTTACGGGATTAACCCTACTTCCATGGTTTTGTTTTCATTAATAAAACTATGGTACACTACTTTACACTACAACTGGTAATAACCAGGCATTCATACATGGTTTTCATGCAAACACTACTATGGTACACAATTTTACTCTACAACTGGTGATTTCAGGCATTAATATTAAGGTTTTATTCAAAAGCTAATACAGTACACTACTTTCACTACAACTGGTGGTATCCAGATATACATACTAAGATTTTCATACATATGCAGATACGATACGCTGTTTTCTAACATAGAGTACACTAATACACGTATACAAAGACAAGAAACTTTCATGACTACATTACGTTTACTATAGAAAATATTAGATTTTCTTGAGAAACACTCTAGCATTTTCAAAGTTCAAAGACAAGTTTTCAATCATTAAAACACACTTATGAACTCACCAACTTAAATGTTGATACACTTTCAAATCCACTTGTATTCTCAGGAAACCGATAAGACAGGTACACCCGCAGGATTTTGAGAAGACGAAGCATTCTAGAGTCACGTCTTTTATACTTTTGATATACTTTTTGATGTCATACAAACTATGTTATGAACAGATGTAAATACTATATTTTATCAATGTAATGGTTGTGTTGCCTTGATTACTATTTTACAATTATTGTGATACTGTACATGACGTCCTTCGCCCCTGAACGTTTCCGCCGTTCTGGTTTGGGGGTGTGACATAAATCATTAACAATATTATAACGGGAAGTTTTGGATTAGGATGCCTAGACATATTGTTAGGATCCATCACACCCACGGGACGTTCTATACGAGCTATGTTTGTTTCTAAAAGCTTTATGAGTTAGGATCATATCCTAAGCTGCATGGGCTATGTTTGAAACCACACTAAGGCAATCTTATCAATAATCCCTCTGTATCATAACCGTTAATTCGTATGGAACGAGGAACATCAAGTATAAGTTTTGGATCACATACTTGTACGGGTTGACATCCCGCTATCGGTTGCTAGCTACAACCATCGGATGACAAGTCGAGCATGGGTGTTGGCGTTTCCTTCACTAATTATTTCATCGCGTCATCAAAAACGTGGTGTGGGATTTCAATGCAACCTTTCAGTGTTGGTGCATAGGTGTTCATCACAGTTCGGTTATGAACTCATTATAGATCCTGGATTTGCCTTGTTACCGTATATAATTGGTATTGGGTTTATACGGGGTTTTTGTTCACTCATACTATTTGTAAGAGACTGTATCTAGTGGGATAAGTTGTGAGTCGAAATGATAAGTGCCAAAACCAAAAATTAAGTTATATAACGCTTAATTAACAACATGACACGATTGCTTAAGGTTTATTAATTTACAATTAATAAGTTGTTTATATAAACCGATTGTTTTTGTATGAAAACACAATATGTACGTGGGGGGAGTTTGCCCCACTGGTTAAGTGTCGGTTTCTAAATTAAGTAAGATAATACTTAACTAATTCTACGACACGAATTTACAAAGTTTATAAATTCGAAACTTATGAGTTTTACATATAAACTATATGAATGTTTGTGCAAGGTTTCAAGAGTAAATTTGGATATTTTATGTTTTCACAAAGAGTGATATGGCTTTCTTTTATATAAATTAGTATTCAAAATCTTTATATAAAAAGCATTTTGGTCATGAGAACCGTAAAGATTTGTTATAAATTTGATTTACTTATATATTCAACAAATTGTTATATTTGGATTTGAGCAAACGATATTTTTAAATGAGTCCAAATACACTTTTAAAACTCATTTATTTTTATACTTTTGATAGAAATATATGTATTTATAAAAGTTGGTCAACCAGAAAAATTTTACAAAACACTTTTGATTATAAAAACACTTTGTGTTAAACCCTATAGAACTCACCAATAATTTTGTTGACGTATCTTAATGCATGTATTCTCATGTTTATTAGCAGGTTGGAAGGATTTGCATAGAAGATTTTCCATTGTTTTACTAGACCTTTGTAAACGTCGGTTGTTAGGTGTATGTAGCGATTTAGCAATAGTCATTGTCAATGTAATTTCTAGTTCGGTATTAATAGAAGATTATACTTGTACTATTCAATGTATGTTCAATCATTCTGATTGCTGATTTATGTAGCGCACCTCGGCCTTTCCGCCGGCGGCCGAGGGTGTGACAGATTGGTATCAGAGCTATTGGCTATAGTGAACTTGTACTTTATTACGAAAGCACAACTATAGCCTAGGGCTTACTATCTTAGGTTAAGTATATTCCTTAACCCCCAAATGATGAAGACGCCCGTATTCCCCTTTCTTTGTACCTTTGGTGATTTTGTCAAAACATGCCCCTCGCCTTTGCTGATTGACCAAAAACAAACCCTTGTGGTGTTAATATGACAAATTAGTCTCTCCTTTGATAAGTATTACAAATCAGTCCATCCAGTTGTAATTGTTAAATCAAAACAACCCTTATTTGAATTATTTAACCAAAATAACCCCTCAGTTTAATTAATAGATCAAAACAGCCATAGTTTGGATATTTTAATAGAAACAGTCCCTTTAGTTAAAATATTACAAAAACATTAATGAGTTTTTTTAACTCAAAAAGACGTCAATATGCGGTTATTCACGAAAAGCTTCACCAAAACGAACTTGGATCGAGATAATGCATCGAATGTGAGTTTCCACGGCCCCTCTTTTACTATTTTAATATTTGGGGGAGAATACCTGCATGTCTATTAAAGTTTTGATGATTTCCAAGTTTTATACAAAATAGCATCATACTTTAATATTGGTCAAACGCTAATGAAATAGCAAATCTAAAATGTATAAATCTTCAATAAATCACACAAGTTATAGCAGAATGCTACAAATGAGATAATTATACCTCGTTGTGAAATATTAATTAATAATATTAAAGATTGATATGTTAACACAAGTTAAGATTAAAAGTCATAAAAATGATGATTTTATATGTGTAAGTTAAAGTATCGACTGGAAGTTTGAAAAATATATAAAAATGACCAAAAATGTTATTCATGTATAAAACGAAAGTACATTAATTGTCATATTTGATGGAAGAACCAAGATTATAAAAATATATGATTAATAGTTAAAATTATGAAAATTAACTTTTAATATATATAAGTTATGTAAGAATAAATGTAAAATTTATTAATATATTATTATATTAAATATAAAAATATAACTCATTCTACTAAGTTATGGATTTTATTGCAATAAATAACATGATCTACTTCAGAACTTAAGAATCGTTGTTTACGACATATTATATTATATTAATCACGTAAATTATAAATATTATGAAAATTGTTGGTTTCACGTTGATTGAAACCTTAAAAATGTTATAAAAGCAGCCGTTGTGCTGCCCAAATTTCGTCATAACAGGCAATAGGAAATTTGGAAATCCATTAAGCCTTATGAATCCCAAATACTAAAAGACTTCAATCAGATATTATTCCTAAACAATAAAATTATAAATCATCAACAATCTTATAATGGGAAGTTTAGGATTAGGATGCCTAGACATATTGTTAGGATCCATCACACCCATGGGACGTTCTATATGAGCTACTTTGTCTCTAAAAGCTTTATGAGTTAGGATCATTTCCTAAGCTACATGGGCTATGTTTGTAGCCACACTAAGACCGTATATCTTAGCAAAAATTCATGTGTATCATAACCGTTAATTCGTATGGAACGAGGAACGTCAAGTATAAGTTTTGGATCACATACTTATACGGGTTGACATCCCACTATCGGTTGCTAGCTACAACCATCGGCTGACGGTTCGAGCAAGGGCGTTGGCGTTTCCTTCACTAATTATTTCATCACGTCATCAAAAACTTGGTGTGGGCTTTCAACGCAACCTTTCAGTGTTGGTGCATAGGTGTTCGTTACAGTTCGGTTATGAACTTATTATAGATCCTGGATTTGCCTTTACCGTATAGAAAGTATTGGGTTTATATGAGGTTTTTGTTCATTCATACTAGTTGGAAGAGACTGTATCTAGTGGGATAAGTTGTGAGTCGAAATGATATGTGCCAATACCAAAAATTAAGTTATATAATGCTTAATTAACAACATGACACGATTTGTTAGGGTTTATTATTTTACAATTAATAAGTTATTTATATAAACCCATTGTTTTTATATGAAAACACAATATGTACGTGAGAGGAGTTTTCCCCACTGGTTAAGTGTCGGTTTCCAAATTAAGTAAGATAATACTTAATTAATACTACTGCACGAATTTACAAAGTTTATAAATTCGAAACTTATGAGTGTTACATATAAACTATATGAATGCTTGTACAATGTTTCAAGAGTAAATTTGGATATTTTATGTTTTCACAAAGAGTGATATGGATTTCTTTTATATAAATTGGTACTCAAAATCCTTATATAAAAAGCATTTTGGTCATGAGAACCGTTAAGATTTGTTATAAATTTGATTTACTTATATATTCAACAAATGGTTATATTTGGATTTGAGCAAACGATATTTTTAAATGATTCCAAATACACTTTTAAAACTCATTTATTTTTATACTTTTGATAGAAAGATATGTATTTATAAAAGCTGGTCAACCAGAGAAATTTTACAAAACACTTTTGATTATAAAAATATTTTGTGTCAAACCATGTAAAACTCACCAACAATTTTGTTGACGTATCTTAATGCATGTATTCTCAGGTTTATTTGCATGTTGGAAGGATTTGCATAGAAGATTTTCCATTGTTTTACTACACCTTTGTAAACATCGGTTGTTAGGTGTGTGTAGTGATTTAGCAATAGTCATTTTCAATGTAATTTCTAGTTCGGTATTAATAGAAGATTATATTTGTACTTTTCAATGTATGTTCAATAACTGTGATTATTGATTTATGTCGCACACCTCGGCGTTTCCGGCGGCGGCCGGGGGTGTGACACCATGCTCAAAGCAAAAGCCACATCAGGGTGAGTACATGTCATATCATACATGATAGATCCAATGGCGTAATCGTATGGAACTCTACTCATTTCTTCTATGTCACACCCCCAAACCAAGGATGGCGGAAACGTCCAGGGGTGGAGGACTTCATGTATAGTATCATAACAACAATTTCAATAGTGATCAAAGTAAACACAACCAACATAAATATAATTGAAAAAGTTACACCATAGTATAAGTTTACATGTTTCCAAATCAATTACATTATGTTGTCAAAAATGAAATGTTTGACGCCTCAACGTCCCATCCTCAAAAGCGCTTGTTTACCTGTTTATTTATTTCCTGAGAATACAAGTAGTTAGAAAGAGTGTCAACAACTAAGTTGGTGAGTTCATAAGCTTTTGAATGTAGTGATAAAAACCTTTCCTCTTTAAAAGTAATGTTTGTTCCAGAAAAATCCAATATTTTCCCAAAGTGTGAATTGCAGCCTTAAATCCAAAGACCAAAATGTACAAGTAATTTCCATACTTATAGTAAAACAATGCAAGTTTAAATTGACATAAACTCGATTGATTTAATGGAATCCCCGTAAATCCTATGAGTTGTTAATACTTTATGTGAGTTATTATAACCATGCTATGACCTAGATGGCCTGAAACGACGTTCTTCAAGCGTCGGAAATGATATGACATTTGTCACCCGTAGACCTCGAGGTCCTACTGTAGGTCACAGCAAGGTGTGGGGTGTCAATCCCAATATAGATCTATACACAACTATCACGCTCTCCCTCAAAGAGACTCTGGTTACAATACAGGACTTATAGTGCATTACTTGAAAAGTAACATGAAGCGAATGTCTCACAATTTAGTCATTAACGGATTTATGTTTAGTGAAGGAAAACCCTTTTTGTGTAAATGAAACCTCTGGTAGTGAACTTGTTGTGTAACTGCTTCATAAACTATACATATTATAGTTTATCAAGTAATGGTAGTAGTAGTGAATATAAACTATACTTACAATAGTTTATCAAAATGTTTGTATGCAATGGATATAAACTTTGCTTATTATAATTAATTACCATACTTGTGGAGGTAAAAATCCATTTGTTTTCTGATGTATGTCTATTTACCAAGACAAAATGGCATATAATATAACACATATATGCACATAATGATGCACACCTTGCTCAACAAGTTACAAGGTGTAAATGAAATTGATAACATTTTTCTAGTGTTGACATTTCTTTTCCTGTTCTTAGAAGATTTATGTGACAACCCGAAAAATTTTTGCTTTAAAAGCCCAGTCAGTCAACTCAACTGAGTGTCAAATTCACTGGTAATGAGTTCTAGCCTGATTAAAGGTCATTCTAAGGAGTTTTAAGCCTAGTACACTAAAGGAATGAGTGTTAGAATGAACCTGCTAGAGACACTGTACAACAAATCAAGCCTTAACCTTTTCCTTAAGAGTTCACGACCACAACAATTGAGTTTACGGCCGTAAACTCAAGGTGGGCCGTAAACTCCCCCTTAAGGACTCATTTCCCTCATTTTCATTCATTATCTCACTTTCCTTCAAGAACACTTGAGTTCTCTCTCAAGTATCATCCAACTTTTCATCTTAGATCTTCAAAAGTGTAAGTGTTCTTTCTCTAGTTTGTTGTTAATACTTCTTAACTAGCCTCATCCTCATGATTCATCCATGGAAATCATGTTTTCTTAGATCTTCAAGAAACACCAAGAACACACACTAGTGTTCTTGGCCAAAATCAACCCTTTCAAGCCTCCATATCGTAAGTATTCCTTCATTATACTTCATATCTACTAGGAAGCCTTGGATCGCACCCTTGAAACATACATTTCCCAAGAGCATCTTGAGTTTACGGCCCAAGATCTTCCTTGGCTGTAAACTCAATGTTATGACATGTATAGGCCATAAACCCTCCTAGATGCAAAGCTTGTGACCTAGAACCCTTCCTTGATGGAAATAGGACCTTAAACTACTCTCAAATGCATAATGACCATGAGTTTACGGATGTAAACTCCTTTGGGCCGTAAACTCATCAAAAGCCTTCATTGAGTTGGTCTTTCTCATCCTTATGTAGAGCAAAAGTCCCTAAAGTTTCCCTAGCATTCAAACCCACACTTATGCATGTTTGACCATGAGTTTACGGCCGTAAACTCCCTTGGGCCATAAACCCATGGTAGTAAACTCATGTTAGTGTCCTTTCACTTTCCTTTGATGAATCACATGTGATTCCAACACTTGGTCAAAGTGTTTCCTAGTCCCGGAAGGTGTTTCCTTTCATATAGTTGCTTATAAACACTATATTCATGCCAATATATGCCAATATATGTCATTTAGGACTTGTTGTGTCTCGGGACTTCATTCGTGGAACTTCTCATCCTTACACGCGTATTCGTTGAATCACCCACATCAGGTGAGTTCATACACCGTAATGAATCTTTTAACTGTTTTAAATGCTTTTAAGGGGGGGGGGATACAAGTTGAACACAATGATAATTGTGTAATTGTTTGTTATAAACATCTTTCAAAATGTTGCTTATATCTTTTATAAGTGATCAAAACATTTCAAAAACTATTTTAAGGTTATGTTACTTTATAGTTAATCAAACTCCGTTTTTAAAAGTACAAGCATAACTTAGTAGATAAATGAGTCTTTTCAGTAACAGTTCAAGTAAAACATTAGTAAACTATAATAGGTATAGTTTAGGAAGATACTATTCATTACTTCTAGTACAATGAAGCATACAAAGAGTCAGTTCATACATGAGTCGGAACATACTATGATGAGAAACAAACAGAGCATACTATTATGAGAAACAGAACATACTATGATGAGAAACAAACAGAACAAACATACTAAGTTGCTATAGCATGGAACTACTACAGGATCTAATTATACCAATGAATCACTAACTCATTGTTTTAAACAAAAGGTGATAGTTATATTGGGTATACTTGATCATATAACTTCAATGTGAATTACACGGCTTGCAAGAATTTGCAGAGGTCGCGTTTGGTTCCCTTAATCTCTAGGCAGGGAGAGCGTTTAGTAGGGGTACTAGCCTTCACATTATGACCATAATAAAACAAACATGTTTTAGGTCATCAGTACATCCGTATGTCATTATAAACGACAACTGTGTACTTACATCTCCCATTACTTTTATAAAGTGACAGTACCACTTGAAAGTCAATACAAACTATATGTTGGTTAATGATAGTCTCACTTGGGAAATACACAACTCATGCAAGAAACAAACACACATAGCATTAGATGCCTTGGTAGAAGGCTACGTTTAGTAGAGAGGACCATAATGCTAACCTTATGATTCCTTAATGTATACATCAAAGGATATATATATTAATAGGATCCGACAGGTAATAGGATGTGTGCTCTCCGCTTCATTTCATGTTCCTTGTTTGGTTGTGGGCTTGGAGCGAACTCACCCAGTCTATTTTCTATTCGATTCTATATATATATATATATATATATATATATATATATATATATGTATATATATATATATATATATATATATATATATATATATATATATATATATATATATGCTCAGTACACATTAAGTCATCATAAGGGTACCAGGTATGGGTCAAGTCATAGGACACAAAGTCAATGCATAGTTTTCTAGTACAAAACATACTTTCCAAATCAGAACCTTTGGTATACAAAACTAGAAACTTCCCAGTAAAGGGTTTAATCCATTTTATTAAACCAGTATAAACTTAAAGGACCTTAGGTGATTAACTCTATAATACTTTAGTTTATACATCATGGTTATATATAACTAATACCCAATAGGTAGTTGGATGTGTGTTTTCCGCCTTACTTCCTGTTCCTTGTTTGGTTGTGGGCTTAGGGCAGATTCACCCAATTAACTTTCTATCCAATATTAGATCATATATATCCAGTATAAACTAAGTTATTATAGAAGTAAGCACTGTGGTCACCATTTTATTATAAGAAATAAGGGTTTTCTTAAAGAATCTTTTCATTAAATATAAAGGGACCATTACAATTAAATCCATGAGTAACAAGTGAATACACCAGGGTTATATACAACAAAGATCTAACAACCAATGGGATGTGTGCTATCCGCCTTAATTTCTGTTCCTTGTTTGGTTGTGAGCTTAGGGCAGATGCGCACAATCGATTGTTTGTTTCCTCGGAGTCTTATATAACTTGTATCCATTTAGTACTCATAGAAGGGATTGTAGAGTCATTTTTACTTATCTTTCATCAAAGTAGGAAATATAGGATTTTCTAGAGGAACATGCGAACTTTTCTAAAACAGAACTTACAACTTACTACATTACAACTACTTTTTACAACAACTTTATACAACTTACTTACATCACATAAATCTTATGAACTCACCAGCTTAATTGCTGATCAACTCTTTCAAATAACTTGTATTTTCAGGAGACTATTAGACATGTACTCGTGCTGGGAATTCAGAAGATGGAGCATAGTGGCTTCAAGTCTTGTTTTGTTATTTGCTTATGAATTCTATGTTTTGTGAAAACACACTTTGTAAACACTTTCTTTCAAATGAAATGGTTGTTCATTAGTTGATTACTATAATGCATATCTTGTGATACTAAACATGACGTCCTCCACCCCGGAACGTTTCCGCCGTTCCGGTTTTGGGGTGTGACAATTTATAGAAAAATCATAAAAGGTCCAAATTAGAATCCGTAAATTCTGAGTGTTTGGAAAATGTGTCTAGTTTGTTCATAAATTTTATTATGATTTTTAGTGACTTCTCACTTGTGTGAAAAAGTCCATATTCACAGACTGGTCCGGATTTGTTCTAGAAATGATAGGCAGTTTTGTAAAAATCACCATAAATTGTAGAAACATCTTGTGGAGATGTGCAAGTAGTCATTTTAAAGGTATGAACCTGAAATATTTGCACCAAATATAGTTTTGAAAACTAAAGTGGTTAAGGTGACCAAAACAGTCCGTGAATGGAGTTAAACTTTTCTGATGAAAGCTGTTGGATGAGTTTAGTTGTGTTGTTGGTGTTTTAACTTGTATTCCCCCCTTAAAACTTAAGAAAAACGTGAAAAGATAGGGGTATGAACCCACCTTGTTTGGTTTTAGAAGATGGATGAAGAAGAAAGGAAGTGTTCAACTCAAGAACACTTTAGAAGATGCTTGAAGATTCGAAGATCTAACACAAATATGACGATGTTTGTGTAAGATATCCATGATTTAAGTAGAAAGAAGGAGAAATAATCATGTGAGGAGTGATATTACTTACTAGGAGTAGATGAAGAACTTGTGATCAGCCTTGAAATTTAGAGATTAGAGAGGGATAGTGAGAGAGAATGAGTTTTTGCTTCTTGGAGGAGTGTGAGTGAAATGGGAGGAGAGATAAGGATTTTTCTATCCTTGAATCAAAGTTTTTGGCTGAAAAGAGTGAGAAAAGGACGATGGAATGACCAGGTATGGTGGAATAGTGACTGGGGATGGTCATGGAGTGGGTGTAGAGGGTTGCTTGTGTCATAACTCAAAGGTAAAGTCAACACTCCACCTAAATATCTCACCCACTAGATTTTAATCTTGGATAAAGATTATCCTCAAAATGTGATTAAAATATGAATATTTAGGGTCTTATCTGTCAAAATATAAGTTTGGGTGAAAATCCCATGTTAAAATAATGAAAAACGGGTTTAAAACGAAGATTGGGTAAAAAACCGGGAAGAAAATGGAAAATCCGAAGTCAGGGGCGAGGTTCGGTCTTAGAAGCATTAGAACCGAAGGTAGGGTTCGGTTGGTGTATTGGAACCGAGAGTGAGGAGTTTCGGTCCGAGCAGGTCTCGCAGGCGCACTCATCAGATGGGACCGAAGGTGAAGCTGGCTAGTGGTTCGGTCCGAAGGGACCTTCGGTCTTCCGAGGTTCGGTACTAATAGGAGCTTCGACTCCTTAAGAGGGTTCGGCTAATTAAGACTGTTTTTCGCGCAAACTTCCGTTTTCGAGCTGTTTTTGACTAGTTCAAGGGTCGGGATGCCCCGAGTGATTATAAAAAGTTGAGAGAGATTTTGAGAGAGATTTGGGAGAGATTTCACATACTTGGAGAGATTTCTCATACTTTGAGAGATTTGGGAGAGATTTCACATACTTGGAGAGATTTCTCATACTTAGAGAGATTTGGGAGAGATTTGACATACTTGGAGGGATTTGGGAGAGATTTGACATACTTGGAGAGATTTGTGAGAGATTTATTTTGTGACCTTTTTGAGTGTTTGGCTTTGTAACGCAAGGTCCGTAAACCCTGTTAAGCCATGTTTAAAAGTCTTACACACCCCCGAAGGGTATGTAATAGTGTTTTATCGCTTTGCTACATCACTTACCCCGATTAGGGTTCAAGAATCCTACACATACGAACTTTCCAAGTGATGACTTCTTATTAAAATAGCGAGTTGTACAATAATTACATAATGTAAACCCTAGTATACAAGGGTTAGTAGAGTTGACCGGTTTGACTTGTTGACTTTATTTGACTTTGACTTGACCAGAATTTGACGGTTGTCACATCATCCTCCCGTTAGAAGGAATTTCGTCCCGAAATTTAGCTTTTTGACTGGGACTTCAATAATTTGGGAAGAGATACGGATACTTTTGTTTCATCTGATCCTCGCGTTCCCAGGTGAATTCGGGTCCTCGTTTAGCGTTCCAACGGACCTTCACAATGGGAATACGACTTTGCTTTGTTCTTTTGATCTCTCGATCCATGATTTCTACAGGTTCTTCCACGAAGTGGAGACTCTCGTTGATTTCAATTTCGTCGAGTGGTATCACGAGGGTCTCGTCGGATAGACATTTCTCTAAGTTCGATACGTGGAAGGTAGGATGTACGTTATTAAGTTCCTGAGGTAGGCGAAGCTTATAAGCTACCGAGCCAATCCTAGCGAGGATCTCGAATGGTCCGATGTATCTAGGGTTCAGCTTTCCTCGTTTGCCGAAACGTATTAAACCCTTCCAGGGTGAGACCTTTAATAGCACACGATCTCCAACCTGGAATTCCAAGGGCTTTCGTCTGTTATCTGCGTAACTTTTCTATCTGTCTCTAGAAGCTTTTAATCGTTCTCGGATTTGAACAATCTTCTCTGTAGTTTCTCTTATTATCTCCGGTCCAGTGAGGGTGCTATTAGGGACTTGTCCCTTAGCTAGTTGCGTGTCACCCACTTCAGCCCAGCACAGAGGTGACCTGTACTTGTGGCGATAAAGGGCTTCAAATGGTGCAACCTTGATGCTAGTGTGATAACTGTTATTGTACGAGAATTCGACAAGTGGTAAATGGGTATCCCAAGCTTTACCAAAGTCTATCACACACGCCCTAAGCATGTCCTCTAAGGTCTGAATGGTCCTCTCACTTTGCCCGTCGGTTTGTGGGTGATAGGTTGTACTCATGTCCAACCTAGTTCCCAAGGACTTCTGAAGTGACTGCCAGAATCTCGAGGTAAATCGACTATCCCTGTCTGAGATAATGGACTTTGGTACGCCATGCAGTCGTACAATCTCTTTGATGTACGTCATAGTCAGTTTCTCCATCTTGTCGGTTTCTTTTATCGGCAGCAAGTGTGCTGATTTGGTCAATCTGTCTACGATTACCCATATGGTATCAAGCCCGC
This sequence comes from Lactuca virosa, assembly GCF_052849685.1. NCBI lineage: Eukaryota > Viridiplantae > Streptophyta > Magnoliopsida > Asterales > Asteraceae > Lactuca > Lactuca virosa. The sequence goes on from NC_136430.1 coordinate 288,402,939, forward strand.
TCGTGGTCTTAGGTAGCTTGGTTATGAAGTCCATGGTTACCCGTTCCCACTTCCACTCAGGTATATCAAGCTGTTGTAGTAGTCCTGAGGGTTTCTGATATTCTACCTTGACCTTGGCGCACGTCAAACACTTGCCTACATAGGTAGCAATTTCGACTTTCATATTTGGCCAACAGTACAACTTCTTGAGATCCAGATACATCTTATCTGAACCTGGGTGGATGGAGTATCTAGTATTGTGTGCTTCGTTCATGATGACGTCTCGGAAACCACCGAACTTCGGTGTCCAGATTCGGTTCATGAGGTAACGAACTCCGTCGTCTTTGACTTCTAGGTTTTTATCCATTCCTCTTAATGCCTCAACCGTCACGTTTTCCGGTTTCAAGGCCTCCAACTGAGCCTCTTTGATTTGTGTGGACAGGTGTGAATGGATTGTCATCGTTAATGACTTTACTCAGCGCCCCGGGTATTCCTTTCGACTTAAGGCATCTGCTACTACGTTTGCCTTACCTGTGTGATAACGAATCTTACACTCGTAATCATTCAGTACTTCTACCCATCGTCTTTGTCTCATGTTGAGCTCCTTTTGGTTGAGAATGTGATAAAGGCTCTTGTGATCGGTAAAGACAGTACACTTTGTTTCGTAAAGGTAGTGCCTCCAGATCTTTAGGGCGAACACTACTGCTCCCAATTCGAGGTCATGCGTGGTGTAGTTGACCTCGTGCGTTTTTAATTGCCTCGATGCGTAGGCAATGACCTTTCCTCGCTGCGTTAATACACACCCAAGCCCCTGGTTTGATGCGTCGCAGTAGACTACAAAGTCTTCGGTTCCTTCTGGCAGAGACAGGATCGGTGCCCTGCACAGGGCTTGTTTTAACGTTTGGAAGGCAGCTTCTTGTTTATCTTCCCATTTAAACATCACTCCTTTTGATTCAAGGTGGTGAGTGGTTTAGCGATCTTGGAGAAGTTTTGGATGAATCTTCGGTAGTATCCAGCAAGCCCTAAGAATTGTAGGATTTCCGTCGGTGTTGTAGGTGTTGACCAGTTTTCGATTGCCTTGATTTTGGAGGGGTCCACATGTATCCCTCTTTCACTGACCACATGACCAAGGAAATCCACTTCTCGGATCCATAATTCGCACTTAGAGAATTTAGCATAAAGCTTCTCGGCTCTCAATGTGTCTAACACTTATCGCAGGTGTTGGCGGTGCTCTTCCTCGCTTCGTGAGTAGACCAAAATGTCGTCAATGAATACGATCACGAACTTGTCTAAGTAGGGTCGACAGACTCGATTCATCAGGTCCATGAATACCGCATGTGCGTTTGTTAACCCGAAGGGCATCACTACAAACTCGTAGTGCCCATAGCGAGTTCTGAAGGTTGTCTTGGGGATATCTTCTTCTTGAACTCGTAGTTGGTGGTAACCCGACCTCAGATCGATTTTTGAAAAGTAGCTTGCTCCTTGAAGTTGGTCGAAGAGGTCGTCGATTCGGGGTAGAGGATATCGGTTCTTGATGGTAAGCTTATTTAACTCGCGGTAGTCGATGCACATGCAAAAAGATCTGTCCTTTTTCTTCACAAACCGGACTGGTGCTCCCCAAGGTGAAAAGCTCGGGCTGATGAACCCTTTGCTTAATAGTTCGTTCAGCTGACTGGACAATTCTTGCATTTCTGCCGGCGCTAGGTGGTATGGAGCTTTGGCTACTGGGGTAGCTTCGGGGACCAAGTCGATTCGGAATTTGACTTGCCGTGCAAGTGGTACGCCTGGAAGGTCTTCTGGGAATACGTCGGGGAAGTTGCACACCTGTGGAATGTCTTTGATATCCTTCACCTCTTGTTTCTTATCTACTACGTGTGCTAAGAAGGCGTGGTAGTCCTTTCGGAGATAGTTTTGAGCCTTGACGCAAGAGATGATTTGTAAGTTTGCACTGGGTTTATCACCGTAGATGAGAAGGGTTTCGCCACTTAGCAGATTAAGGCGAACGACCCTTTCGTAACATAGAATGTCGGCACGATGAGAACTTAACCAATCCATACCGATGATTATGTGGAAACTTTTTATTGTTACCGGCATTAGGTCGATTTTAAATGAATGATTGTCTAGAGTGAGGGTACACCCTGAGTATATATCGCTAGTGCGCTCTGCCTTTCCGTTTGCCATTTCTACGACGTATGTGTCTTTTAGTAATTGGGGATCTTTTCTAAGTAATTGTTTGAATTGATGGCTCACAAAACTCCTCTCCGCTTCACTATCGAAGAGTATGCATGCATATGAGTTATTGAGAAGAAACGTACCAGTAACCACCGTGGGGTCCTTGACTGCTTATCCATGTCCTATAGCCAGGACTCTCCCCATGCCACCAGCATTAGGGGTTCGTGTCTTTGGGCAGTTTCTTTGGAAGTGCCCTGTCTCTCCACAGCCGTAACAGGCTTGACTTGCCCCCGTATTGGCGACTCGAGTGATTGGTTGAGCTGGCGCCCTACAGAAGTGAGTGGTATGCCCCTTCTTGTTGCAATTGTTGCAGTAAATTTCCCGACAAGCACCGGTGTGGTGGAAATTACACTTGTTACACTTGGGAAGGTTTCCAGCATATTGCCTCGGTGGTGCTGGAGTGGCAGGAGTAGTGGCAGCACGGACAGCAACTGTCTGTTGCCTCTTAGCGGTGTCCTGTGCCGGTTGTTTCTTCTTGTTGCTCCAGAACTTCCTTTTGTTACTTCCCCCTCTTGTTTGATCGGGAGTAGTTTTCACAGTGCCATGGCTGCCTGTCAAAAGTAGTTGGTCTTGAGGCCAACACACTATTCTGAATCTGAGGAGACAGTCCCCAGAGGTATCGTTCCACCTTCTTGTCTTCCGGAGTGACCATCACGGGACAAAGGAGTGCCAGATCGTTGAACCGAGCAGTATAGGCTTCAAGGTCAGAGCCCGCCATCTTGAGGCTCCATAGTTCTTGCTCCAGTTTTTGTACTTCGCCCCTCGGGCAGTATTCTTTCAGCATTATCGTCTTCAGTTCTTCCCAGCTCATTGCGTTAGCCACCGCGAGTGTTAGTGACTTCACGCGGCTCTTCCACCAGGTAAGAGCTCTGCCTGATAAGGTGCAAGCTGCATATTTGACCTTGCTTACTTCGGGGCAAGCACAACTTTCGAAGACCGTTTCAGTCTTCTCGAACCATTGCATTAGGGCGATGACGCCCCCACTTCCGCTGAACGAATCGGGTTTGCCATTGGTGAAATCCTTGTAGGAACATGCTTTTGTACGCCCCGTACTATCCCCATGGTTAGAGTGTGTAGCACCAGATCCGAAACCACCAGTGCCATTTGTGCCAATTTGTGACATTGCGGCCGCCACAGCTGTTATTACTGCAGCCTGGAATATCGCGGAATCGAACTGTGGTGGCGGCGGCGGAGGAGGTGGTGGAGGAGGTGGTGCTGCGATGCCGGAAGGTCTGGACTTTTTCTTTGGCGGCATAGTTCTGTCATAAGTTATATAGACGAAAAGTCGGTAAGTCTTCAATTGTAATGACAAATCGGAGTTTATTGAATTTGATTATTTGTTATATGTCCCGGCTTAAACATTCATAAATGATTTATGATGAAAGTTCATGCGCTCGAACTCCCTGAATTTAGTAGTGACCCAAATGTAATTCTGTAATCTTTGGTCATGCCTGATCCTTTCCTAAGATCACTCGATGCACACCAATTATTTGTAATTATGGTCCAATCGGCCGTTGAACTTAATGAGTCTATCCTAATTCCACAACCAAACAAGGAACATGACCTAAGGCGGACTCACCATTTCTAAGTCAATCGTCTCACAATTACAATTAACCAGGAGGTGCACATTAAGAATCTCAGAAACACCGAAAGAAAATTGTTTGTACTGTCATGTTATGAGATTTATCATAAACTCGCAATGAAATAAAATACATGCCAATTTCATTGATATAATTTGATACACATTGTTTAGGAAAATTTGACCTTTATGCAGGTCTACATCAATGTAACGGAAGATTTTTGGCATAACATAGCCCCTTGAGTAGTGTAATCACTTAATCGCAGGGTTAGCTTACATGCAAAAAGAGTAGCACCAACGCATACTCATAAACCTATTCTACAAGGACGTACGAGTAGCATGAGTTCTACTCATGATGATCAGTCCCTGGTGGTGCTTTGGACGAGGTCGATGCGCCCTGGAGTTCGGCCAATCGTCGCTCGGCTGTAACCATTCTTTCCTCGAGTGCCAAGTATTTTTCTTGATACTCCCTTGCTTCTGCTCGAGCGGCGAGAAGGTCCTTGATGAGTTGGTCCCTGAAGTAGGAGTCTCTCTCTAGGTCCTCTGGTGCGGGTAGTAGTAGCTTCTATATTGGCACCCAGCTCCCAAATTTGGTCCGTCGTCGCTCTACCGCGATCATCGATGATAGTTATCTGTTGGGTCATGACTGGAAGCGCTCTGTAAGCCGGTCCCCCGTGGTTGAGGTCGTAGTAACCTCGTTGATCGCCAAATGGTGATCGTTGTCGTTGTTGACGGCTCCATCGCTCGATCACTGTTGCCTAACGGGGTTCGGGCCTGTTGTAGCCAAAACGGTTCGCATGCACCCTGGCGATGTAAGGAGGGTTCATGACTTCCTCCTCTGGTTCTTCTTCTTCTTCTTCTTCCCCCATTTCTTCTTCCTCCTCGGGTTCCTCTTCTTCCTCAACCTCTTCGGGGTCTTCTTCTTCCTCACCCTCTTCGGGGTCTTCCTCAGGATCCTCCTCGATCATTTCCTCGGGTTCTGCCTCAAGTCGATTGTTTGCTATCCGCCTTAATTTCTAACAACAATGGGATGTGTGCTATCCGCCTTAATTTATGTTCCTTGTTTGGTTGTGAGCTTAGGGCAGATGCGCACAATCGATTGTTTGTTTGCTCTGAGTCTTATATAACTTGTATCCATTTAGTACTCATAGAAGGGATTGTAGAGTCATTTTTACTTATCTTTCATCAAAGTAGGAAATATAGGATTTTCTAGAGGAACATGCGAACTTTTCTAAAACAGAACTTACAACTTACTACATTACAACTACTTTTTACAACAACTTTATACAACTTACTTACATCACATAAATCTTATGAACTCACCAGCTTAATTGCTGATCAACTCTTTCAAATAACTTGTATTTTCAGGAGACTATTAGACATGTACTCGTGCTGGGAATTCAGAAGATGGAGCATAGTGGCTTCAAGTCTTGTTTTGTTATTTGCTTATGAATTCTATGTTTTGTGAAAACACACTTTGTAAACACTTTCTTTCAAATGAAATGGTTGTTCATTAGTTGATTACTATAATGCATATCTTGTGATACTAAACATGACGTCCTCCACCCCCGAACGTTTCCGCCGTTCCGGTTTTGGGGTGTGACAATTTATAGAAAAATCATAAAAGGTCCAAATTAGAATCCGTAAATTCTGAGTGTTTGGAAAATGTGTCTAGTTTGTTCATAAATTATACTATGATTTTTAGTGACTTCTCACTTGTGTGAAAAAGTCCATATTCACAGACTGGTCCGGATTTGTTCTTGAAATGATAGGCAGTTTTGTAAAAATCACCATAAATTGTAGAAACATCTTGTGGAGATGTGCAAGTAGTCATTTTAAAGGTATGAACCTGAAATATTTGCACCAAATATAGTTTTGAAAACTAAAGTGGTTAAGGTGACCAAAACAGTCCGTGAATGGAGTTAAACTTTTCTGATGAAAGCTGTTGGATGAGTTTAGTTGTGTTATTGGTGTTTTAACTTGTATTCCCCCCTTAAAACTTAAGAAAAACATGAAAAGATAGGGGTATGAACCCACCTTGTTTGGTTTTAGAAGATGGATGAAGAAGAAAGGAAGTGTTCAACTCAAGAACACTTTAGAAGATGCTTGAAGATTCGAAGATCTAACACAAATATGACGATGTTTGTGTAAGATATCCATGATTTAAGTAGAAAGAAGGAGAAATAATCATGTGAGGAGTGATATTACTTACTAGGAGTAGATGAAGAACTTGTGATCAGCCTTGAAATTTAGAGATTAGAGAGGGATAGTGAGAGAGAATGAGTTTTTGCTTCTTGGAGGAGTGTGAGTGAAATGGGAGGAGAGATAAGGATTTTTCTATCCTTGAATCAAAGTTTTTGGCTGAAAAGAGTGGGAAAAGGACGATGGAATGACCAGGTATGGTGGAATAGTGACTGGGGATGGTCATGGAGTGGGTGTAGAGGGTTGCTTGTGTCATAACTCAAAGGTAAAGTCAACACTCCACCTAAATATCTCACCCACTAGATTTTAATCTTGGATAAAGATTATCCTCAAAATGTGATTAAAATATGAATATTTAGGGTCTTATCTGTCAAAATATAAGTTTGGGTGAAAATCCCACGTTAAAATAATGAAAAACGGGTTTAAAACGAAGATTGGGTAAAAAACCGGGAAGAAAATGGAAAATCCGAAGTCAGGGGCGAGGTTCGGTCTTAGAAGCATTAGAACCGAAGGTAGGGTTCGGTTGGTGTATTGGAACCGAGAGTGAGGAGTTTCGGTCCGAGCAGGTCTCGCAGGCGCACTCATCAGAAGGGACCGAAGGTGAAGCTGGCTAGTGGTTCGGTCCGAAGGGACCTTCGGTCTTCCGAGGTTCGGTTCTAATAGGAGCTTCGACTCCTTAAGAGGGTTCGGCTCATTAAGACTGTTTTTCGCGCAAACTTCCGTTTTCGAGCTGTTTTTGACTAATTCAATGGTCGGGATGCCCCGAGTGATTATAAAAAGTTGAGAGAGATTTTGAGAGAGATTTGGGAGAGATTTCACATACTTGAAGAGATTTCTCATACTTAGAGAGATTTGGGAGAGATTTGACATACTTGGAGAGATTTGGGAGAGATTTGACATACTTGGAGAGATTTGGGAGAGATTTCACATACTTGGAGAGATTTCTCATACTTAGAGAGATTTGGGAGAGATTTGACATACTTGGAGAGATTTGGGAGAGATTTCTTTTGTGACCTTTTTGAGTGTTTGGCTTTGTAACGCAAGGTCCGTAAACCCTGTTAAGCCATGTTTAAGAGTCTTACACACCCCCGAAGGGTATGTAATAGTGTTTTATCGCTTTGCTACATCACTTACCCCGATTAGGGTTCAAGAATCCTACACATACGAACTTTCCAAGTGATGACTTCTTATTAAAATAGCGAGTTGTACAATAATTACATAACGTAAACCCTAGTATACAAGGGTTAGTAGAGTTGACCGGTTTGACTTGTTGACTTTATTTGAGTTTGACTTGACCAGAATTTGACGGTTGTCACATTCTATCTCTGCATCGTTACTCGGACTCTAAGTCTTATTCACTTTGGTATTACTTTGGATAGGCAGTTCTCTCCTTTCTTGGAATTCTCCATGCTTAAACGTTTTAGCACCTTTTCCAAGTATGTACTTTGACTAAGTCCAATTAGTCTTTTACTCATGTCTTTAAAATTCTTATCCCCAGAATATAAGCAGGCTCTCCCAGATCGTTCATAGCGAAACACTTTCCAAGCCAAGACTTAACCTCTTGCAAAGTTGGAATGTCGATTCCTATAAGAAGTATGTCATTTACATACAATACCAGGAAGGTCACTATACTCCCACTAGCTTTGACATATACACAGGACACATCTTCACTTCTAGAGAAACCAAACTCCTTGACTTTCTCGTCGAAGCATAGATTCCATCTGCGAGATGCTTGTTTCAATCCATAGATGGATTTCTCTAGCTTACACACTCTATTGGGCAACTTTGCGTCAACAAAACCCTCTGGCTGACTCATGTAAACATCCTCAACCAACTTCCCATTAAGGAAAGCAGTTTTGACATCCATCTGCCAAATTTCATAGTCATAAAATGCAGCTATGGCGAACATTATCCCAATAGATTTTATCTTAGCCATTGGTGAGAAGGTCTCATCATAGTCAACCCCTAGGGTTTGAGTAAAGCCCTTCGCAACCAATCGAGCCTTGAAAGTGTCTACCTTTCGATCCATGTCGGTATTCTTCTCGAAGATCCATTTGCACCCAACTGTCTTACGACCTGGTACATTATTAACCAAATTCCTAACTTGGTTGTCATACATGGACTTGATCTCGCCGTCCATTGCCTCTTGCCATTTGGCTGCCTCAGGGCCCGCCATTGCTTCCTTGTAGTTAGTCAGTTCATCCAAATTTACTAGTATATTGTCACTGATAAACGTGTCACCTTCTGAAGTAATATGTAAACCATAGAACTCAGGTGGCATTCTAACTCTACTGGAATGCCTAAGAGGTAATGACTCGTCAACTGATTCAACTGGAATTTCTTCCCCTGGTTGAACCCTAGCGTCCTCAGAGGTTCCTTTATCGTTTGATTCTTGAATCTCTTCAAGATCAATGGTACTCCCACTATCCTTTTTACATATAAGCTCTCTCGCGCGAAAGACTCCTCTTCGTGCTACAAAGACCACGTTCTCACTAGGTCTATAGAACAAATATCCAAAGGACTTTTATGGGTAGCCGATGAAAACACATCTCTCGCTTTGAGGTTCAAGCTTGTCGCGAGTCTCTCATGTAATGAAAGCTTCACAACCCCAAACCTTGATATGTGCTAATGAGGGAACCTTCCCTGTCCACATCTCGTGAGGTCTTTTGGCAACTTTCTTAGTTGGGACAAGATTAAGAATTTGGGCAGCAATCTCTAAGGCATACCCCTAGAACGAAATTGGAAGTAAATCTTAACTCATCATGGAACGAACCATGTCTAAAAAGGTTCGATTGCGCCTCTCAGCCACACTATTAAGTTGTGGTGTCCTAGGAGGTGTCAATTATGAAACTATTCCACATTCCTTGAGATAGTCGTGGAACTCGATACTAAGATACTCTCTGCCTCTATCTGATTGGAGCATCTTTATCTTCTTGCCCAAATGATTCCCGACTTCATGTTTAAACTCTTTGAACCTTTCAAAGGTTTCAGACTTATGCTTGATTAAGAAGATATAACTATATCTGCTATAATCATCAATAAAAGTCACATAGAATCAATTAGCATCCCTTGTGGTGGATACAAAGGGCCCACACACATCTGTGTGTACGAGGTCCAACAAACCTTCACCTTTTTCACAATATCCAGTGAAAGGTGATTTTGTCATCTTACCCAATAGACAAGATTCACATGCATCATCTGACCTTAGGTCAAATGATTCCAACACTCCATCTTTTTGGATTTGGGTGATGCGTTTCTTGTTAATGTATCCAAGACAACAATGCCACAAACACACTTTGTCTATACCATTAGACGAATCAATCTTAATTACAATATTGCCTAATTTGTCTACACACATCACAATTTCATACACATCATCACAAGGTAAAGCTTTAAATAAAAAAAATACCATTTTTATAAGCAGAAATAGAACCATTCTCATTATTAAAAGAATATCTAAGACCTTGTATGAAAAATGCATGAAAAGAAACAATGTTTCGTGTCATTTCTGATGAGTAGCAATAATTTAACAATCTAAAATAACATCATTACTAAGCACTAGACTATAAACTCCAATCTTGGTGACAGGTGAAGATCACCTATTCCTCATGATCAAGTTTATTCTACCGTGCTCCACCTCCTCACTTCTTCTTAGGCCCTGCAAATCTAAAAAATGTGAAATCCACATCCTGTATCATGGACCCAAGAACGAGAAGATGATGAGTTATTAGATAAGATAGTGTATATACATGTATAATTCGGCTTCACCTTGCCATCTTTAACATATTGCAGATACTTTGGGCAGGTTCGTTTCTAATGCCCTTTGTCGTTGCAATAAAAGCAAACGACCTCTTTAGGATCAGAGACAGGAGGAGCATTAGAACTGGACTTACCTTTGGATCCATTGCTTGACGACCCAACTTGAGACTTTCCCTTCCAGTTTTGTTTTGGAGGACCTTTCCTCTCTTTCCTTTCCCTTGACAAATAGCCAGAACAAGAGCACTAGCAGGAGTGGAGGCAGTGTTGTAAAAATCGGCCTGCTCGGCCGAGTACTCGGAATCGGCCCTCCACTGAGGCGAATTTTGTGAACTCGGAAAAAAAACTCGGATTAAGTCAAACTCGGTCAAAAATCGGTCAACCTCGGTCAAAACTCGGTCAATATCTCTCTAACTTGGGACTACTCGGTCTTACTCGGGTCTACTCGGTCAAACTCGGCCAACTCGGTCAAACTCGGCCAACTCGGTCAAACTTGGTCAAAGGGTCAAAATTGTCATAAAAAGATAAAAAAAATCAAGAATTTCAAGATTAATATGTATAATACACTTAATGATTTATTATTTAACACACACATGTGATTATTACTATATATATCATAAATTTTCAGTAATTATTCACAAATTGAGACAATTGTGTGTATTTCAAGTTTTATGTATTCACATGTATCTAATTTTGTTATATATTTCAATCAAATTATGATTTTAACTTATGATTTTGACATATAAAATTTTCTTAAAAATATTTCTACACGAATTACCAAATCCGAGTACTCCCCGAGTACACCCGAGTACTCGCTACTCGGTAGTCGGCCGAGCAGGTACCGAGTAGCGAGTTCTGCAACCTTGAGTGGAGGTAATAATTTTTCCCTTCATGCATGCTTCAGCTGTTCGCAGGAGGTTGTGCAATTGAGCCAAAGTGGTCTCATTATTGTTCGGATGGTAGGTCAAGATGAATTGATCATAACAACTAGGTAAGGAGTTCAAGACTATGTCAATAGCCAACTCCTCATCAAAATGCACATTTAGCCTAACAAGGCGATCCACGTATCGTTGCATCCTTTGCACGTGGCTGCTAACAGACTCTCCCTCTTTTATTTTGCTTGCTATGAGGGACTTTACCACCTCGTACTTTTCTTGACGAGCTCGCTTATGGTACTTTTCCATAAGGTCCTTTTTCATCTTGTACGACCAGTAATCCTCATAAAACATTTACAGCTCAGGAGTCATGGTGGCTACCATGATGTAAGAAACTTTTATCGTATCATTGTAGTGCTTCTTATAGGTTGCTAGTTCTTTAGGAGTGGCCTTCTCTTCATCAATTTCATTCAGTTCTTTCTTAAGGACATACTCCTTGTCCTCGAAACGAAGGGCCATTTTTATGTTGCGCATCCAGTCATTGTAGTTGGTGCCATCCAATGTCACCTTAGAGTAGATGTTCAACAACGAAAAGTTATGGGAGGAGGAGGAGGAACCAGAAGCATCATTTGAAGTAGACATCTGTAAAAGGAAGGTAGTTTTAGTTAGATAAGAATAATCCTTAATATAACAACCCAAAATGAAATATTAAGGATAGGATCCAACTAAAAAATTCACAAATTAGAAAAAGGATGCTGTAATCTAATTAAGGTGGGTAAATGACGATTTACCAATTCCACCATCAGAAAACGAAATTTGAAAGAAATTAAGTTAAGTGAAATTCCTAGATCTTTTAAGACTCATTGAAACTATCAAATGACATGTTTAATCTCAAATTATGCTCTTCCATTTGTGATTGGGATACCGATGATCACAAACAAGATGTGAATAACTGTTAGGGTGCAAAGTCACTCTTGGATGTAGTGTTTTAGGCTTTCCCCTTTGTATGTGTAAATAGGTTGAGTCTTTCCTATAAATAGGAAGTGAGTGACTCCTATTATGGAAGGGAACCATTTGGAGTGTTAGACTAGAGAGAGAAATTGTGTACAAACCCATTTGTATATTCTTTCTAGATCTAATATGAGCTTACAAAGATTTATTTACTCCTTGTGTTCTTGATTTTACATGATGATTCACTAGATCTTTCTAATTCCGCACATGCCATCATAATCAACACAACTACAATTGGTATCAGAGCAGGTGTTCTTGATTGGATCAAGAATTGATCCTTGATGGCGATTTTGATTTAGTGATTTATTTTTTTGATCTATGATCTTCATGTTTTAGAGAGTTTTTGGATTCTAGAAATCGAATTCATCTTTGATTCTATTCATAATTCGATTTTCTTCACTAGAATTCAAGTGATTTTTACTTTCTCTCTCTAGAAAACTCATTTGAAATCACTTTCTCTCTCTAGAAATCTTCAAGTTTTTGTGATCATGGTGAATTTGCCGTATAATTCTTGGATTGTGATCGTTGAAGATGTCAAATACAAAGTCAATAAAAATCAATATTATGGGTTGGTGTTAAACAAGTTGATATATTGGGAAACTATGGTTTCTTATGGAGGATTGAAGGATGATCATAGAAGCTTGATATTTCAACCACTTTGTGAGATCAAATGGTTGGCTGATATTACATGGTCCATATCATCACGTAGTAGTGGTAAGATTGGAGAAAAAAAATATTTGTTCAGAAAGAAATATATTTCTCTTATTGAAGACCCAAATGATCTTCGTGCTCTTAAGGTTGTTGAAGTTGTTAACAATGGAGTTTAATGTGATGTTCTTGATGTTCTTGAAGTTCATGATAAGAAGATTCAAGTTGATTCTCAAGATGAAAAAGTTTTTTGCTCGATTGGAGTTCAAACCGATGATATTTTGTGTTCTTGTGATTCGTTTGAAGGAATGATTCCTTATCGGAAGCCGGTGATCCAAGAAATTCACAAGTATCAAACTCCAAAAGATTTGATTCAAACTCATAAAGTTGAAGTTGTGGAAAGTCGGTTTGTTCATGAAATCAAGTCTTCAAGATGCAAAAAGATGAGAAAGAAAAAGAAGAAGAAGATTAAACGGAAAAACAAGCGGGTTTATTTAAATGTTGTTGTAAAGCCGAAATCCGTGAAGCAAATTTGGGTTCCAAAGCAACAATCTCCAAGTGTTGCATTGAATTTGAAGTCAAAACCCAAAAGTGTTGATGGTTCTTTTGAAGATGTTCTTGGTTCGATGAAGAACACGAAGAACACGAAGAACGAGTTGTACATCTCGCATAGTGGGTGGTACAATGTTCAAATTGGAGATTTCCTCCTTCCAACAAAAGAACCAAGATCTTCTAAATTTGATTCATTCGTTGAAAACAGAACTCGATTCGTCAAAAAGGTATCTCAAATTCTCAAATGGATTCCAAAACGTCCATGATTTCGATTCTTACTTTGCGTTTTTCAATTTTTGATCGATTTACCTCATTGGATCTAATTCGTCTGAACCCCATAGTTGATCCAATTATTTTTGTTTAGATCAAAATTCCAAAATCAAAATCATATTCTTATAGTTTTTTTAAATTCAAAATCAATTTTTTTGAAATTGTTACTGTTCATGTGATACATCTTTTGAAACCCAGCCCAACTACGATTTTCTTTATTTGTTCATCTAACTTCTTTGTTTGAGCCCAATCCACCAATCTGATAATTCGTTAATGTTCACAAGTTTTAAGCCCAAATCAAATCCTGTTGATATTCATACAAACCCGATTCGTATCTTACACCGTTCAATTTTGGGTGTATAAGATGTATAAAAGTCAAAATTTGACTTTGATGGTTGATACTCGATTCGTACGACTTTGAAATTAGAATCGAACTTAGTTTTTGTTACCAATTCTTGGAGTCGTATTTGATTCAAGTTGTTTTTGATGATTTCGATTTTGACCGGTTCTTGAGTTCATAATCAAATCTTTGATTCAAGTTCTTGTTCTTCACTGATTAACTGTTCTTGTCGATCTCTGATTTTGGAATGAAGTTACAATAGAATTCGACAGTTGAAGAATCGATTGAAATCGATGTTTGATTTAACATGTCTGGTATTGATTCTCGATTAGAAAGAAGAACTTGAATGAAAACTTTGATTGTGATGTTATGAAGTCGATTAAATTGTAGAGTCATCTCAAAAGTCAAAGTTAGATGGAATGTTCGATTATCATTTTGTAGACCGAATTCGATTTATGATGTTGTGATTTTGGTTTGATAATTGAATGGCTGAAGGACTGGATAACGAAGATTTTGGGTTGGTAAATGAAAAACAAAGAATCGAAGAATCGATAGTCAATAGTCGTGATTTTGATTGATGATTTTGGAGTGGCGAATCAAAGCTTAGGATCGAACTGGGTTAAGTTTTGATTTTGCTATTAATCGAGAACTGATAACGAATAATGAATGGTCCTTTGATTTCGAAATCAGGTTCAATTGGTATTGATTTGTTGATGACTGAAAAACGACGGTTCGATTTTGGGGTGATGTGTTTGTTTGTGAATGAAATCGCTGAATCATTTTGAGTTGGAGTCAAAATATCTTTGGTTTGATTTTGAGTCGATTTCTTCATTCTCATCTATAGTTGTGGGTTGACGATATGTGATGATTTTGGGGTCTGTCAATGATCGATGGTTAATAGTTTGCAAAACGAAGATTTTGATTTCGAAGCTTTTGGGAATGGTCGACTTTCATGAATCGATTGTTGATGTGAAGAAAAAGCGAGGTCTGAAATTTCGAAAGTTTGAGTCTATGTTCGTTAGTTTGGGATCTGTTAGATTTTGGAGTCAGATTGTTTGGAATCGATGATAGTCGATGTATTTGGATTCGAATAGATGGTTTGGAGGATCGATGGTTACTTGGATTTTGAGGTCTCTGTATTGAAAGCGATGTCTGTGTAGCTGAATTCGATTGTGTTTGGGTTATTGTTAAGGAAGGGATAACAAACTTTCATACGAAGGGCTGTGAATTTTTTTTTCTTCGTATGTTTTGAAGATGAAGTTTCATAGGAAGAGTTTGGTTAAATGCTTTTGAAGACTGGGAAGATGATTTAGATTCGAAGGGGGTGTTTGTTTGGGAATTATACGAAGGATAAGATTGTGTAGATTTATACGAAGGGGTGTTTGGAATTTCGTATGAATGATAAAGGTTGGATTCGTACGAATTGAAGAAGAAGGCGAATTTTCGAAAATGGTCCCTAGACTTTCGCACGAATATGCAAAGTTTCGTATGAATGATCAAAAAGCTTCGTATGAATTGAAAAAGCAAAAGTTTCAAAAACAGCCTCTGAACCTTCGAATATTTGACACTTCAAAAATTAACCCAAGTTTCGTATGTTTGACACTTTTCACCCAAATTCGAAAATTTTTGAAGCTTCGTATGTTTGGATGATTCTTCGTATGTTTGGAGCACAAAAGGAAGAATTTTCGAAAATAGTCCATGAGGCTTTGAATGTTTGGCAGTTTGT
The DNA here is from genome assembly GCF_052849685.1 of Lactuca virosa. NCBI lineage: Eukaryota > Viridiplantae > Streptophyta > Magnoliopsida > Asterales > Asteraceae > Lactuca > Lactuca virosa. Next base: position 288,418,109 of record NC_136430.1, read on the forward strand.
ACCCAAATTCGAAAAAGGACTGTTTTTGCTAAAAATTGAAGAAAATGCATTTCAAGCCCCTGCAGTTTGTGCAAATTGACACTTTCTACCCAGCTTTGGAAAAGGGGGAGAGTTTTGCATATTTGGCTGTTTTAGGCGCAACGGGTCCCTGCAGAATTCAGAAAGTGACGATTTTTACCCGGTTTTTGAAAAATCTTGCTACTTTCACCCAAAAGTCAAAAATTTTCATAAATTGGAAATTTTTTTGTGGCTTTTTCATGATTGTTTTTCCGTGCAAGATTTTTGGTGATTCATTTTTGGTACACATCAAGGGGGAGTATTGTATTGTTCATTCCTCGAGCGCTTCTCACCCTTAATGGGTTTTATAATCATTTTTTGATTATAAAAAGGGGGAGAATGATGGGTATTCGAAGCGGGTTTCTCGGATATTCGTTTGCGGATTTTGAAGACCGGTGTTACTTCGAGGGGGAGTTTGGTCTTGATCGCGCTAGCTCGTTGGAGATTGAAGTCGGACATCCAATCCTAACTTTGAGGGGGAGAATGTTAGGGTGCAAAGTCACTCTTGGATGTAGTGTTTTAGGCTTTCCCCTTTGTATGTGTAAATGGGTTGAGTCTTTCCTATAAATAGGAAGTGAGTGACTCCCATTATGGAAGGGAACCATTTGGAGTGTTAGACTTGAGAGAGAAATTGTGTACAAACTCATTTGTATATTCTTTCTAGATCTAATATGAGCTTACAAAGATTTATTTACTCCTTGTGTTCTTGATTTTACATGATGATTCACTAGATCTTTCTAATTCCGCACATGCCATCATAATCAACACAACTACAATAACCATGCAAATTAGCTTGGCACTCTCGATGTCATTTATCATCTCATTTTAATGTGTCGGTTAACCACACACGCTCCATTAATCAATGATAATTTTCGAGACGCCCATTATTACTCATTATAGTCACTATTAGTGTGCCGGTTAACCACACACGCTCCACTAACTACTATAAAGTATAATGTGCAATTTCATGGGTTAGCATACAAATTCACATTTTTCCTAAAGTAACTAAGATTGGGATTTTTAATAAAAAGTTTAGTTACTTTTATTTGCATTATACTTATTAATGAGAATTAATTGTCTTATCAAACCCGTTCGGCTAACGACCATCCACCATACAAGAGAGCGGTCGGAAAGAGTTGATACCCAATGGCGGTCATTTTATAGGCTGCTTCCTTCAACTTCCCTTATAGTATGGTTTCCGTAATAAGGCGTACTAGCGGTTCGACTGACTTAGTCTTATACATATAGTAATTATTAAACTTTTAATCTTAAATATAGTATAAGGTGTACCTTAAAACTTTTTCAAAATACTAAGTTTATATTAAATTTCGAAAATTTATATAATTTAAATTTAATATAAACCAAATAATATTTGACATTAACTATTAGGATCAATTAATATCTAAAATCAATTATTTACACTCTTAAAAAATTAATCATATTAATCAATAAAATAATTAATCAAGTTAAAGATTTATCTACTAACTTTTAGGCTTGTATTTTATCATCAAATATTCAGCAAAGTCGGATTTGGAAAATATTTAAAGCAGATAATTACCACATAAAACAGATTAGGTAGATAATCTCGAAAATTCTGATCTGATCAGATCTCACGTCGTGAGAAGAACAAAATCGAAAATTTTAGTTTCAACAAGTCACCAATGTGCAAATACATGAAAGATAGTCATAGGCTCTGATACCGTTAATGTAAAACGTAGGTTACAAAACAATGCACTAATCGGAAAAACATTTAACACTTAAATGATTAGGGCACATGCAACCTAAGAAGGATCTATGTATTACATGTAAAGGAAACATACTATGAACTATCAAACTACAAAATTTTCCTAATAAAATCTGAATTCATAAGTTTGAATACATACCTTGTTGATTGTTGAAATCAACAACCAAGAACCCTTTTTTTTATCTTTTGGAAGCAAGCACCATAAGCGTCGTGCCTCTAGTGGTTCACACCCAACACAAGCAAGAAGGATATTGAGGAGAGAGGAGGTAGGGGATCAGAATTCCGGCGAACCCTTGGGGAATTATAATTGCGAAAAATCAAAGGGGTTAGCCTCTTTATATAGTGCAGCTTGGAAACCTAGGTAAGCTCAAAACCAATATAATAATATTATATTGAATTGGTCATTATCAAGCTTCCTAATTATCCTCCAAGGATAATTCTAGAAACCCTAAGGCCTCTAGAAATCGTCCACCATATGTGTGGAAGGTTCTGAACCCTTTTGCTCAACTATTGAACAATTCTACTTTAGTCCCTGCACTTTTAATTAATTTTTTTAATCACAAAATTAATTCTAATGAATTTCTGATTAAATATTAATTAAATATTACTATTTCTAATTAATATATTATTCTCTTAATATATTAATAAATCAATTATTTCAATTTATTAATCAAATAATAAATTAATCTCTCTCCAAAATCATCATGTCCAATTGCTAGGTTTGAGGGAAACCCAAAATGACTATGCTACTATGAGTTCAAGTTTATACTAATTATAGTTATAGGCTTAGACACCTAATCCAAAATGTCTGACAAAGGAACGGATCAAGTGCCAAGGGAAATGATCATGCAGAAGGGGTTTTGGAGCACCTGGAAGAGGTTTGGAGCGCATGGGAGTGATATGGAGCAACAGGGGGATCTTGTTGCGTCATGTGTTAAAGGGATGGGCCAAGAAGGATGCTCTTGCGCCATGGAATTCCTTTTTGCACCATAATTCTCCCTCTTGCGCCATGAAGGGTTCCTCTTGCGCCATGAGGACCCCTCTTGCACCATGGGGTACTCCTCTTGCGCCATCAGGTATGCTCTTGCACCATGTATGGACCTGTTGCTCCATGCATGTTCCTGCTGCGCCATGGTGGTGGTGTTGCTCCAATCTTGATGTTATTGTGCCACACTTGAATCCACTTGCGCAATCCGTATTCTTATTGTGCCATGATGGAGCAAGATGGACCATCTTGGTCCTTGATGAGCCAAGTATGCTATGAAGTCCTCTATGATGTTCAAGATCGTTCAAAGATGCTCAGAAGTTTGTATTGCTCAAGGTTTACACCATGTTGTTCTACCATGACGGATGTTAGACCATTATTGTTTATGATGCACCACCTGTGCATCATGAAGTTCCACTATGGTCAAGGTGGTCAATCATGTGTGTTGTTGATGCTCTTGGGTTGTATGACATGGAAGAATGTTCCTAAAAGATGTTGCATGACAGAATATGATTTTTGGTCACCATTCATGGGCCTATGGTCTAATGGGCTTGGACCATTAGGGTTTTAGGTCTGATCCCTCAAGTATAAATAAGCTCATACCCCCATCATTGTAAATCATTAATTCTCTGTGAGAGCTCAAAGTGAGATACAATTTTATGTGCTTGTAATAGTTCCAGAAAGTTAATAAAATCCTTTCTCTCTCGTTCTCCCATAGACGAAGGTCACCTTGACCGAACCACATTAACTATCGTGTTCTTTTGATTTACGTTTTTCAGAAGTTTTGTGAGTTCACCGAAGTTTGTTTTTTGATATTTTTCTGAAGTGATTAACTTGTTTTGTTGTCACCCAACATAATTTGTTGTGGTTCGGGCACCTTCCCCATATAACATCATCCTCGGTTGAGCAGGTTTAAGGAAAATGAAAGCCATTCCTTCTAGTTTGCATGGGTTAGTCAAAATTTCTACCCCTAACGGGATTAGGATCATGGTCTGTGTCCCAATGATCACACCATGCTGCAACTAAATAATGGACTCTTAATAGTTTGAACTCGAACATAAACGATAACAAGATCATGAGGACGAATAATTCATATATACGAAGTACCCGGATCAATCGATAAAGATAGGAGTTTCACTTCCCCTGTCACTTAAGAAGGAACTCCGAAAACTCCTTCGAGACAACATGGATATTTTTGCTTGGACACCTTCTGATATGGAAGGAATATCCGAAACTTGGTTGAACACAAGCTTATCCTTATCCAGAGGCTTGTCCCATCAGGAAAAAGAAACACAGGTTGGCAGGTGAAAGGAGCAAGGCAATGAATAAATAGGCCGATAAATTGGTGAAGCAAAGATTTTAAGAGAATCCATATTCCCTTTGTGGATATCCAACCCGCTCTTGGTTAAGAAAGGAGGCGGATCATGGCGATGTGTGTGGACTATACAAGTCTCAATAAGTCTTGTCCTAAGGATTGCTACCCCCTCCCCAAAATTGTCCAAAACATTGAATCTCTAGAAGGCTTTCGATGGAAGAGTTTCCTAGATACGTACAAGGTATATCATCAAATTCACATGGAAAAATATGATGAAGATAAAACATCTTTCTATACAGATCGAGGCACCTTTTGTTACACCAAAATGCCATTCGGTCTAAAGAATGCAGGATCCACTTACCAACGCATGGTGGATAAAGTTTTCAAATATCAAATAGGATGCAATGTGGAGGTTTATGTGGATTACATGGTTATGAAAAGTAAGGGGGAGGAAACCTTTATTAGCGACATCAATGAAACATTTTGTAAGCTAAGAGAAGTAAAGATGAAGCTAAACCCAGCTAAATACACGTTCGGTGTGTAAGGGGGAAAGTTTTGGGTACATAGTCTCTAACAAGGAAATCCAAGAAAATCCTTAAAAAGTGGAGGCCCTAGCCACCATGCGACCCCTAATAACTTTGAAAGAGATACAAAGTCTCATTGGTAAATTGGCAGTGCTAGGCCCGTTCCTTGCTAAGTCGGCAGAGAAGTCGTTACCTTTCTTGAGGACCCTCATAGGATGCATAGATAAGAAAGATTTTTGTTGGACACAAGAAGCTAATGAAGCCTTAATGGAGTTAAAAGAGAGTCTCAAACATCTCCCAACATTGGGTTGTCCAATTCCTGGGGAAACACTAATGATCTATCTTTCTGCCACATCAGAAGCCATTAGTGCAGTGTTGGTCGCCGAAATAAACAAAAGCATGTCCCTATCTACTTCGCCAGTCGAGCATTGCAGGGCCCATAGATAAACTACCCCCCAATAGAGAAGCTGATGTTGGCTCTTGTTTATGCCGAAAGACGACTTAGAGGTTATTTTCATGCACATCCCATAAAGGTACTCATCGATCAACCTATTCGACAAGTATTACTCAAACCATAGCGTTCTGTGAGGATGGATAAGTGGGCGATCGAGCTTGGTGATCACGACATATAGTACCTCCAAGAACAAGCATTAAGGGACAAGAATTTGCATATTTCCTTGTTGAGATGCCGCATGATACAGGTGCCTAAACCACCCTAGAGTTCCATATGAAAGATCGGAGCAGTCATCATGATGGTCACAAAGAAAAGGAAAATATTGAAGAAGAAATTTTTTTGATATTGTTCACAGATGGAGCCTCGAACAATGATGGAGCAGTGGTATGTCTTGTACTCACTAGCCCCATTGGAGAAACAATCACGTACGTATTACGTTTTGACTTAGAAGCTTGCAACAATGAGGCTGAGTACGAAGCCCTTATTGTGGGACTGAAGTTAGCACAACACCTTGGAGCAGAACACTTAAAGGCATTTGGTGATTCCATGCTGGTGGCAAACCAGTTAAACGAATCATATGAAATATGCGAGCCACATCTACGAAAGTATTTAAATAAGGTAAACAAAATTATTAGCAGGTTTAAAACATTTATGATTGATCAGGTTTCCCGATCAAAAAACAAGAAAGTAGATGCGCTGACTAAAATGGCAGCTACAACTTTCCCCCATCTCACAAAGGAAGTGCTCGTAGAAATACAACGAGAACGTAGCACAGAAGAAAAATAAGTCAACGACATCGGCTCCACCACTCAGAAAGACTGTGGGATGACTCCTATCCAGAATTACCTAGTCCACTGAATCCTACCCAACGAAGATGGAGAAGCCAGGAATATCATAATCAAATCCCCAAGCTTTTTCATGAGGCAAGGCGTGCTTTACAAGAAGGGATATTTAATGCTATGGTTACGATGTGTTGACTTGACGAAGCCAACTATGTCCTAAGAGAAAATCATGAGGGGATATGTGGATGTCACTCGGGGGAGAGGACACTTTCTAAGAAGATAAAACGCCTAGGGTATTTCTAGCCGACAATATACAAAGATGTTGAGGCTCTAGTTAGCAAATGTTTAGAATGTCAGCAACACGCTCCAATACCCCACCTGCCCGCAACAAAAATGGTCAGCATCTCTAGCCCTTGACCATTTCATCAATTGGGAGTGGACTTGGTTGGAACCTTTCCAGAAGCACATGGAAAGGTGAAATTTCTTATAGTAGCAGTTGACTACTTCACGAAGTGGGTAGACGTGGAGCCATTAACAGTAATAGCTGTGAAAAATGTTATCAAGTTCTTCTGGAAAAATATAATTACCACGTTCGGCATGCCAAATATAATATTAAGCGATAATGGTAAGCAGTTTGTAGAAAATCCTTTCAAGCAATGGTTCATCGATATGAAAATAGAACAGAAGTTCACCTCAGTAGCACACCCACATGCTAATGGTCAAACTGAAGTTACTGACAGAACCATTGTCAAAGGGCTAAAAACAAGGCTAGCCAATGCTAAGGGATGGTGGGTTGACGAGCTCCATAGTGTTCTATGTTCATACCGAACGACAACTAGGACCGCTACTAATGAAACACCATTTAGCCTCGTCTACGAATCTGAAGCCGTTCTTCCCCCGGAAATAGGACTTCCAACTGATCGAGTGCTCAATTTCAACATAGAAGAATCAAAAACAGACTTACAGGCAAACCTAGATATCCTTCAAGAAAGGTGAGAGGTGGCAGCTTTGAGGCAAGCAACTTATAAGTACCAGAAAGAAAAGTACTACAACAGTCGCGTTAAGGAAAGAGCATGCAAGGTAGGGGACTTAGTGCTTAGATGAAACGAAGTGAGTAGAGTTGCAGATCAGGGGAAGCAGAGCCAGAATTGGTAAGGCCCTTACAAAGTGATAGAAGCTCACCAAAACAAGTCTTATATGCTCGAAACACTCTAAGGTATCCCAATGCCTCGCACGTGGAACATTATATACCTAAGGAAATATAACTTCTAGAAGGAAGAGTATTCTCCTTCATTCATAAGTTTCGGTATTTACATTATTTTTTGTTTCTTGCACGTCTGAATTTGAACTCTTGTACTTATGTCCTACATTTACATTTGGTACTTCACAAGTTTAAATTGCAAAATTTGAGTGCTTTGAGGAATTTTAAATGTGAACTTTTGAATGTGATCAATTTTATCAGTTTCTCTCATTATCTTGCATATGGTTGATCACATGAGACATATTCTGGGTGACCTTCACACCTAGTAAAGACAAACTTCCCTGGGTTATGAAAATAACCTAGAAGTCACTCTCGACGACATGAGAGAGTTTGAACATTATACATTACACAAATCACCCTTTACAGGAGGAAAACATGTCCTATACTCTCTCCCCATGCGCTGAAGAGTATACAATCATCATAATTTTTCCAACTTACAAATACCCAAATACATTCATTACAAATGAAAAAAGTACAAACATTCATTACAAGGGTACACAACAAGACATCCTAGAAGAAGCATAGATCATTCTTCTTCTTCAATCAAAGAGGCCTTAAAAGCCTCAAAACTGGATCGGTCCAGTCCAGATGATTCCACATAATCTTCGTTGGAAAAGGCTGCCAGAGCATGTTGCAATTCTTTTGAACGCCCACTCGGCATCTCATGGTCCGGGATCTGAAATCCATACTTTTCTTTCATTAATTTGCATCCTTGCTCTATTCCATAATCATTATATGCTTTGTAAAGTCTTTTGGAATTACTCACAAATGTCTCGGAACACATGGATTTAACCATCACCAAGAATAACAGGTGAGCTTGTTGTACCAAAGGTGGTACCACTTTGAACGTAAGGAACCTCCATGGCTACTCCTTGCATGGCATTCATAAAAGCAACTCTGCTTTTACCACCAGAATCTTGACGGTGATCCATGTCTGTGATATTAGTAGTGGACACCAATTAAGCATAGTCTTTTATCTTCTTTCTGTATGGTGTATTAGCAAACTGGGCAAAGCTTGACATAAAAGTGGTCTGCTTCCAGGGCTAACAGATTGACATGCGTCATCATTGTCACTCTCGTCATCGACATTGTCTTCATTAACATCCATTTTTCTCTTGTTGTCATCATCACAGGCTCTTTCCCCTCATTACCCTGGTAGAAATCTGGCGATACAACATCTGCCTCTAGTTCACATTCATTCAGGTAATCATGTAGAAGAGCTCTTAACATATTCAAATATACTTTTTGTTCTAAACACAACAAGAAAAGATAATATGAAAATCACACCTCAAATTATGGGTAATAGTTATTAAAAAATGATAGTCACTTACCATTCACCCTCACGAATAGCATGGGGACCATGAGTCTGTTGTGTCGATCTCACACAACCCTTTTTTCACCAGCACCAAGAACGAATTCGTCGATCTCGTCTCCTAGTACACAATACCCTTGTAATTTGCTTAAGTCCTTACGAAGTTGAGGTTTGATAATTTTTATGGTCGGGTCATTGACCATCCTTGATGTGTCACCAAATAACATCCCTTAAGGTACGAGGTTTTGGCTCACCCAAAAGAACTCTTGTTTCCATTTCCTAGATGGTATTTTTGGATTTGCTGCAATTTGTCTCTTTTTATCGCGGTTGTAGAAAATATAACAATCTTCACTAGAAGATAACCTGTAGAAAATACGAAATAAGGGAACATAAGACTTAACCTTTTTTGCCTTACACAGGTGTTCAAATGCCACGATTTTGAACATTTTATTTGGCTTTAGTTGGCGTATGTGTATAAAATAGTGAGATAACAAATCTTTAAGAAACTTGGAGATTAGGAAGCGAAGGCCTGCCTCCGTAGTTTTGATATAAATACCTACTTTATCTGGAGGTGGATCCTTGATATGCCGAGTGGGAGCAGGTAAAAGAACTCCATCTGACGGACACAATCCATATTGGCTAGCTACCCTTTCAATACCTGCTTGTGAAAGATTTGAGAATATGTCTTCTATACCCCGTTCACAAGCCATCTTCTCATTACTCATGTTTTGCTAGATATTTGGTAAGTGTGGTATGTGATTGTTAATTCAGGCTCTTTTTATAGATGTTATGTATGTGTGGTATGTGATTCTTGTTGGGTTTTGAGCGTTCTAACACTCCTATGGTGTACATGCAACCCTATGTGCTTTGGATCTATGTTTTCTCTATTATACATGTATACATTCAAAATTCCCAAGCATCATCCTAACTAGCATACAATGGAGTATCAATACTACAAAAGTCTAGTTAGATGACATACCTTTTGATGGAGCTTGAAGTCTTGAACCTTTAAGAGCTTAGTGCCCCAAGTGTTGCACCTCAAATGGAATCACACAACACCACCAACAATTGGAATAACTTGAGAAGAGGTTACTTGGTTCACTCTATGAAATCGACTTTGCCCTCTTTGTGTCTCCACTAGTTCCATTTCATGAACCATGGGGTCCTTTATATAGTGTGGCTCATTTAGGGTTACACCGTGTAAACCCTAATGTGCATGACTTTCCATTTCCTTCATGATCCATGGGTTTTAACCTCCATGGAGTATCCATGGGTTACCACATGGGTTAAGCCCAACATGAAGGACTATTGATCACAAGCCCACATATATAAGAATGAATGATTTACATAATCAATCCCCATATATTTAATTAGTCTCTTTTGATCACAAAATTAATTCCAAATTAATTCTTGATCAATACTAATTAAATAATATGATTTCATATTAATATATTAGAACTTATAATATATTAATATAAATCATAAATAACCTTTTTCTCATTTGTCTATCCAATTGTACCGATGCCATGCAACCTAAATGGACCATGCTACTCTCGGGTCGAGTACATACCAATAATAGTTATGGGCTTAGACATCTAATCCAACAGTCTCCCTGTAACACCGTTATTTTTCAAACTGATTTTTCATTTTAAAATCACATACTTTTCATAACATATTGTATAGAAACCTCGTTTATTCAAATTACAAAGCACAACTCCATTAATAATCCAGGATCCTCAAAACATAACTCTTTCTCTGGTGTGTACAATCAAGCCGGTGCCGTCCCGCGATCCCGAGAAAACCTGAAACACATAACACATAACACGGTAAGCACAAAGCTTAGTGAGTTCCCCAAAATACCACATACAGCACATAGCCACTCGAGGCTATAACTCGGTATGACCCTCCAGTCAATGTGTCTCAGCGGGACCCTCCAGTCCCGTAGCTCGTTCGACCCTCCAGTCCGTCTAGCTCGTTGGACCCTCCGGTCCGGTCTAAATCGTTGGACCCTTCGGTCCGGTCTACTCGAGGACCCTCTGGCCTCGTAAGTCGTTGGACCCTCCGGTCCGGTCTATATAACACATAGCATACATATATCACAATGCACATAAACTCAACATACACATAACACATAATACCCTCCGGTCTGCACATAGTTACCACTCTAGGTAATGTATAGTGAGAAGACTCACCTTGGCTAGCAGGTGAGCAAATAACCTCGCACTCGGATCTCGAACTAGCCTCCTCCTAACACAAAGGATGAATATCTCTTATTTATACTCTTTTCACAACTCAGATAATCGAAGGCGGTTCTTTCTCTTTCTAACTCCTTAAAGTGGGTAAAAGACCATTTTACCCCTCCAAGGTCTCTATCACATATGTTGACCAAAACCCCAAAGTCAACAGAAGTTAAACTCGAGTCAACAGTCCAAATTTGACCCGACTCGTCGAGTGCACTCCTGCGACTCGTCAAGTCCCCTCGTATCCTCAGAAGTCTCAAAATTCCAGCTCAACTCGTCGAGTTGACCCCCAACTCGCCGAGTTATCGCACAATCAATCCATCGGGACAAACCCTCGCCGACTCGTCGAGTCAGGACATGGACTCGGCGAGTCCCTTTGATCTGATTTCTCATTCATACGATTTCAACCAGATCTATCACTCTAAACTATAGATCTATCATCCCAAGGCTCAATAATTACGTAAAGCTTCGATCTTTACGTTCATACATGATGTTATTGCTTCAAAATGCCAAAACATGCTCTTCACGAAGGTTTTTGCTCATCAACCCTCATTTGGACCACTAAAGCTGAGACATCTAGACTCTAAGGACCTTAGGAGGTCCAGATCTGAGGTTTCCAACCACAACCAGGTCTCATTCGACTCATAGATTCAAAAGGGTGGAAGCAAAGCCCTAAAACTCCCAAAATGAGATCTAGTACAAAGAATGAACAAGATGAGGACTTTGTACCTTCTCTTAGCAGCTGAAACACTCAATACCACAGATCCACTGCCTTCCTTTGTTCCCCATCATGAAGCTCTTCATCCTTCTTCATAGAGATGCACCAAGAACCACAATATGAGCTTCTCTCTCACTCTCTAGCTCCAATAGGAATTAGGGTTTGCTCTCAGGGGAAGGTAGCCACAAATGAGGCTATAATTGCCTTTAAATAGGTCCCAAACCCGGGAAATTAGGGTTTCTCTGCCCAGCACCTACTCGGCGAGTCCCTCCTCTGACTCGTCGAGTCCATTCATTAAATCCACGCGAGCAACTCGACTCGACTCGGCGATTTGGTCCCTCAACTCGTTGAGTCCCTCCTTAAATCTCAAGATTAACATACACAGTAATGTCCCTGAAAATCTGGATGTTACAATTCTCCCCCACTTGAATTAGATTTCGCCCTCGAAATCGCTCCTCCACAACATATAGATCTAATCAAATAACCCAACAGCACCATCGAAAGGGTCTCATACCACACAACTGTCTTCCTTTCTGGACACCTGAAACCAAACAGGAACTCCTCCCTGGAAAAGGACAGACCCATCTGCCACTATGCTACCCCTTCTGACTCTCAAGAATCTGGAACTCTAGCAGCCTGACACAGCCAGACCGCCATCTCCGGATGTCACCACGTTATTCGCTCCTCGAATAACAAACCCCGATAGCTCACTGCCCCTCTGATTCTCTAGTGGGGACCGATAAAACAAGTCCATGCCCAAACTGGATACCGATCACTCGTCCCAGACATGATAAACAATCCAGATCATATACCAAGGAATGGAAGGATCACATCACACCAGGGACTCATCCACTGAACTGCAATAAAACCCCCGCTCCCTTCTCCAAATCCCTTTGAACACTGAGCACCATGTCATCTCCCGACCTAGAAGTTGAACCTCTAAGGGTTACCGATTGCATACCTCAACATGTCTTACTGGCTTCCTTCCCACACTAGCTATCCCGGCCCAGTGTGACACACAAGTCACGAAGTTCGCTTTTCCTCAAGCGAGTACGGAATTCGTTTCACCCTCGACCTCTGTCGTCTACTACTCATTAGTTCCATACGTTTTGCGGTTTCCTCACACCAACGAATTGACCCACTCAGGTCTAAGGCACCAGATGGAAGCAATACCCCCTTCCAAATGAAATTCAGTTCTGAATCCGGAATCTCATTCTACCTACTCAACGCACTACTAGAGCCAAACTCAAACTCGAGAGTTTGATCTGACCTAGAGCTGGAACCACTCGCCCCAATGAACCACTCAACTCATGAATCATGACCCGCAACCCATGCGTACCCCGCTGATCCACTTCCCTTTGGCTATGAAAACCACTACTCAATTCAGAATATAACGACTTCCGACAAACATGGAGACCCCAGTCTCGCCCCTGGTTCGACCCCAGGCTTCCACAAACTCAAATATTAGGGCTGCCCAAGCCTAAAACTCTTCTACTTCAAGCTCTGATCAGAGAGCACTTCATCACAACATTCTCTCGCTGACTAGTGGGTACTACGGCTCCCCGCAGTATCACAACGACCTCTCACTGAATAGTGAGTACTACGGCTCCCCATAGCATCACCACAACCTCTCACTGGATAGTGAGTACTACGGCTCCCCGTAGCATCACCGCAACCTCTCGCTGAATAGTGAGTACTACGGCTCCCCGTAGCATCACCGCAACCTCTCGCTGAATAATGAGTACTACGGCTTCCCGTAGCATCACCGTGAATAGTGCGTACTACGGCTCCCCGTAGCATCACCACAACCTCTCACTGAATAGTGAGTATTACGGATCCCCGTAGCATCACCACAACCTCTCACTGGATAGTGAGTACTACGGCTCCCCGTAGCATCACCGCAACCTCTCTCTGAATAATGAGTACTACGGCTCCCCGTAGCATCACTGCAACCTCTATTGCTCAAAACTCACGCAAGAATACTCATAACGACCCTGAAGTTGGTTGCCCAATCAACTTCTTCCCTTCCCATACTGCATATAATAGCCCATACTCTGAACCAGAAATTCTCAACTGCCGAGCTAACCTCACAAGCCAACCACCTCGAATTCACCATTTTAACCTTGAAGGATTCCTAACCACCACACGGTCTCCGATCAACGGCCACTTGCCGTGGAGACACTCATCCTTTCTCAAACACGTACCACATGCACTATCACACTCTACACCTCTCCTTGACCACCAATAACCCTGGTCTCAGGAATCCGCACCGCAGGCCTTTCTACCCAGTTCTCTAACCGCTCTTGAACAAATCTCTGATCTCCTCAAAAGTACCCGGTTCTCCCCCACTTAGGGTTCGAACCAAAACCAATTGGTTCGCCAACAATCTAACCCGCAGACTGTTTTTACCAATAACATCGGACCTACTCTTGGAAGGTGATACGCAATGCTCGATGATCTCCCCGATGGAGGTCAAGCAATTCCAAATACCCCGAATCTCCGATGAAATCCTCAGAAACTTCTCATCATGACTACCTCTAGTCATTCAGAATTTCGTACCATTCCACTACCGGACATCTCAACTGTCCAGTCGTAACCCTGACTCTCAGTCTGAAAATAACGAACTAACATATTCCTCATCCTTGACCCTTCAACCAACGTTCCATCACGTGGGTCGTAATAAGAGTGGAGTACTCATTACCACACTCGATACTCATCATAGACAATAAGAACCACCGCTCCAATATCCTCTTCTTGATCGTCTGCCGCTGCAGCTAATACATGCCCTACTATGCTCAAATAGGGTGTATCCTTGTCCTTAACCATCTCAGTCCCCGCTGACAACCTGCTCATGCTCTAACATTACCTCTCGGCAGACATACTGCCTAAATACTCTGATGAAAGATCGCAACCAAAGCTACCCCACAGGGCTCACCCCCAACCTTGGAAACCGAAAATCTCAATACCTCTTCTGCTTCCCACAGGAACAGAAATAGCACCGCTCAGGTCATAGAAAATGACATCTCCACCATCGTCCGGTCGCTCAGCCCAGACCGTATTCTCCCATAACGCACCATCCCTACTCATCCCTGAGTCTTGCGACTTCAACTGGCATTTCACCAACAATCCCTCGGAGCTAACTCGATTTCCCTTTTAAGGGATGCTCCACTAAAACTCGTTCATCATGGCCCTCTGGCCCCCTATTCTTTCACATCTGATCTCAGTCTAGACAATCACAACGGAATAACTAGTAGAACCAGTAACACTAACCGCCACGGGTCATGGTACTCGAACCATGTGGCCACCTCTCGATCTGCTATGAATCATGGTACTCAAACCATGTTATCTCTTCTCAACCCGCCATGAATCATGGTACTCAAACCATGACATCACCTCTCGATCCGCTACAAATCATGGTACTCGAACCATGACATCACCTCTCGATCTCCTAGAAGTCATGGTACTCGAACCATGACATCACCTCTCGATCTGCTACTTAAAACCTCTGGAATGTTCCCTATATCGAGTATGGGTCCTCTGCTTTCAGTAGTACGGGCCCATACTACTTGCCACATCTACCCATACCTTCCACACGGACCATCCCCGAGTTCCTAAGTAGCTGCTCGACCTCCTCAATCACCAACCCCGTCATGCGTGTTCGCTCCTCTGCGAAATATCCTACTCTGTCAGCGTACTCATCTGACTAGAGTCACCCTTTCCTAGGCTCTTTCTAGGTTCTCACACTTCTCCGCCATCAGCTGCTGATGAACTCCTTATGATGCCAGCCATCTACCTCCTGAATATCGTCATATTCACTAGTAGCTGACTCTCATCATCAAGAGTTCCATAAAGCACGAAGCAAGCAGCATTCGGGCATCGAATAATCTCTACCAATCATGTAAAACCACTCTAGGTTATTACCCACTTGCTCTCCTCATACTCAAAGGATACCACCGAACTCAAGCAACTTTACCCCACGCGGGTATCAGACTACTCTCTTAGTAGACTCCTCAACTTCTCATCTAGGTATCTCTCCTAAATTACTCCTCTACTCAAATCCCTCTCTAGAGGATTCCTGATGGATACTCTTACTCAGCACATACTCGAAAGCACATCACATATAACAGTAATTCCTAGGCTAAGGCATCACAAATCAGGCCACTCTAGTCCTAACATATGAAATACCTAGCCTATCACTAGCATGCATAATATCTCATAGCATATCTCATAAATATCTCATAATACAAATGTAATGGTATTTTAGGAAATCACCGTTCGGGCTCTGGCTGATTGTACACACTGCTCCTTCTCGTTTTCTCTTAGAAACTCTTGTTCGCTTTAGAAAAATCATTTCTTTGAAAATTTTTCTAAAATCCTCAGTTTGAGTCCAGATTTACCCGAAGGTGCATCCGAATCCCTCAAACCAAGGCTCTGATACCAACTTGTAATACCGTTATTTTTCAAACAGATTTTTCATTTAAAATCGCATACTTTTCATAACATATTGTATAGAAACCTCGTTTATTCAAATTACAAAGCACAAGTCTATTAATAATCCAGGATCCTCAAAACATAACTCTTTCTCTGGTTTGTACAATCAAGCCGATGCCGTCCCGCGATCCCGAGAAAACCTAAAACACATAACACGGTAAGCACAAAGCTTAGTGAGTTCCCCAAAATACCACATACAGCACATAGCCACTCGAGGCTATAACTCGGTATGACCCTCCGGTCAATGTGTCTCAGCGGGACCCTCCAGTCCCGTAGCTCGTTGGACCCTCCAGTCCGTCTAGCTCGTTGGACCCTCCGGTCCGGTCTAAATCGTTGGACCCTCCGGTCCGGTCTAAATCGTTGGACCCTCCGGTCCGGTCTACTTGAGGACCCTCTGGCCTCGTAAGTCGTTGGACCCTCCGGTCCGGTCTATATAACACATAGCATACATATATCACAATGCACATAAACTCAACATACACATAACACATAAGACCCTCCGGTCTGCACATAGTTACCACTCTAGGTAATGTATAGTGAGAAGACTCACCTCGGCTAGCAGGTGAGCAAATAACCTCGAGCTCGGATCTCGAACTAGCCTCCTCCTAACACAAAGGATGAATATCTCTTATTAATACTCTTTTCACAACTCAGATAATCGAAGGCGGTTCTTTCTCTTTCTAACTCTTTAAAGTGGGTAAAAGACCATTTTACCCCTCCAAGGTCTCTATCACATATGTTGACCAAAACCCCAAAGTCAACAGAAGTCAAACTCGAGTCAACAGTCCAAGTTTGACCCGACTCGTCGAGTGCACTCCTGCGACTCGTCGAGTCCCCTCGTATCCTCAGAAGTCTCAAAATTCCAGCTCAACTCGTCGAGTTGACCCCCAACTCGCCGAGTTATCGAAAAATCAATCCATTGGGACAAACCCTCGCCGACTCGTCGAGTCAGGACATGGACTCGGCGAGTCCCTTTGATCTGATTTCTCATTCAGATGATTTCAACCAGATCTATCACTCTAAACTATAGATCTATCATCTCAAGGCTGATAATTACGTAAAGCTTCGATCTTTACGTTCATACATGATGTTATTGCTTCAAAATGCCAAAACATGCTCTTCATGAAGGTTTTTGCTCATCAACCCTCATTTGGACCACTAAAGCTGAGACATCTAGACTCTAAGGACCTTAGGAGGTCCAGATCTGAGGTTTCCAACCACAACCAGGTCTCATTCGACTCATAGATTCAAAAGGGTGGAAGCAAAGCCCTAAAACTCCCAAAATGAGATCTAGTACAAAGAATGAACAAGATGAGGACTTTGTACCTTCTCTTAGCAGTTGAAACACTCAATACCACAGATCCACTGCCTTCCTTTGTTCCCCATCATGAAGCTCTTCATCCTTCTTCATAGAGATGCACCAAGAACCACAATATGAGCTTCTCTCTCACTCTCTAGCTCCAATAGGAATTAGGGTTTGCTCTCAGGGGAAGGTAGCCGTAAATGAGACTATAATTGCCTTTAAATAGGTCCCAAACCCAGTAAATTAGGGTTTCTCTGCCCAGCACCTACTCGGCGAGTCCCTCCTCTGACTCGTCGAGTCCATTCATTAAATCCATGCGAGCAACTCGACTCGACTCGGCGAGTTGGTCCCTCAACTCGTCGAGTCCCTCCTTACATCTCAATATTAACATACACAAAAATGTCCCTGAAAATCCGAATGTTACACTCCCACTTGGATAAGTCTAAAACTATTATTCAAGTATGACTCCAAGATCCCGACTAGCAATCGTAGCTCTTAAAGCCGATGTCGAACTCTGACCTAGTCAAATGACGTGTCCATTAGATAAGGGATCATATATTCCTCCATTCTAGATATCATATGGACATGAGACATGGATTATAATCATTCTCTCTGTCCATCTGTTGTTTCCTGATTTCCGATTTATGACGACTGACTAAGTGAACAAATCAAATCAGTCCAGGCTTGGCCAAGCACTTAGGGTTGTCATCACTAAATCATCGAGGGGCCCACAGATATCGCTTTTATCCCTCCAAGGGTAAAAGGAATGGATAAACTTCGACCCAAATGCTCGCTTGTACTTACTCATCAAATTACACACAACGATATGTTTTATAACATCCAAGTTACTGGTGCGTTTACATATGTCAATGTGCAACCGAATCGCAACTACAAATCACACGTCTCCGTTTCAAGAATATAAGATATTATCGTCTCATGATCACTCGTGATAAAATCCATGAAGTGATTCAAATGAGCGTGGGTTGAATTTAATACTCAAATCTTATTCCAGGAGTACTCACGAACACTGCAGCCACTTTGTCCTAGGCAAACTACAGACCCATTCATGACAGTCTTGCCTCAATACCTACTTCCAAAGTATGATCGACTATGGATGGTTTGAATAACCTAGTTATTCGGGAAGTCAAAACATGCAAAGTGAAACACAAGAATAATACTAATCCTATATGGCCCCGAACCTTTTGAGCCATATTGATTACTCATTATTCATTGTTTAATATTTCAAATAATCAACTTAATACTTGAATTAAAACCATAGTCATGCCATGCTCCAAGCATGCACACTATGTTTGTCTAAACAATAGTATGCCATGCTCCAAGCATGCACACTATGTTTGTCTATGGTCCTTACTTTGTGAAATATATCAAATGAAAAACATTTCAACGATGCTCATTTCACAATTCCAAATCCTTATTGCAAGTGTAAGAATTCCAAATTCTTGTCACTGCTAGAAAGTGTTAGATTCTAAACTATCATGCAATGATTCTTTTGTAATGTCTAGGTACCATAAGTCACAGAGGCTTGACCAATGATATTACAAAATATTCCTTTGGAGATTGTTACAGGACAATTCCATGGAAATGAAGTCTCAAATTCAAAGTACATTCCTTTGAAAATCCTTCTTGCATAAAAGTTTCTAACTTTCTCATCTATTCTTCAACTCCCAATATGGAAACATTCCATATTTGCCATATGGCAATTCATTATTAATAGACTCATGTCTATTCATAACAATGTCAATATGGTCCTTCCATTACTATACTTCCAACTGTCCTTAAGCGACCAATCTTTGGCGAACCTTAGCTGTCCTTAACAGTTGTTTAACCACTTTAGTCAAGTCCGGTTCTATTCCTTTTTCCATCTTAATGCCCTAGGCATTTGGAAAATTAGAACACGATAATATTATAGCATATGCACTCGAACCTATACCTGAAGCATATGGGACACGATTCATAATGTCTAACATAAAGACACGATACTTAATCAGTCTTTTTCTACAATATATTTATTTTGCCATGTTCTCAAAATTTAGATTATGAAAAGGGACGTAGTAATCATAACCAAATTTTGAGAACGCAATTAACCTTTCCATATATACAATTTCCTTATGTTGAACCATTCCAACATAACATTCATATATATTTTAACTAAAATTGATTAAAATCTCAATCCAAGATTTTAGATTTGAAATGAAGTATAAATTCCTCTCCCTTAATTATAGCAAAACAACTTTTCAAACCCTGAAACTTTTGTTTTCTATAATTAACATTGCTAACTTGCAACATTTTCCATAATAATTATGCTCCCACTAGCATCACAATTATTAACTTGCTAGCATAACACTTATGCTCCCACTAGCTTTGACATGTACCCAGAAATCAGCTGGGCTTCTAGAAATCAATACTTATTGACTTTCCTACCAAAGTTCAGATTTCTGATACGAGATTTTTTGATAAGACTAAATCAAAATCATACACCTTTCCTTAGATAGCTCACATGTGTGTCCAAACAATTATGAAGAGGGATGTCGTAATCATAATGTTTAGACCTTTTGCCATTCTCACTAGTCCATGTTAGTGTGTCGGTTAACCACACACGCTCCACTAACGACTTTGAGAATGCAAATATCACAATAGCTATCTACTTAAAATCTACTTAGTGAAAGCATTTCCTCACCATCATTTTCATGAATCGGAGAGAAACCTTATGACACTTAGATTTTATGGTGTATGTGTTCCTATCCATGTGAATTTGTCAAAACCATAATCACAAGACAAGGTTAGTGACAAATCCAAACTCATATGGACTGAACTTGCCCAACCTTATTTTCTTGCCACTTGGCAGCACAAGGGCCTACCATGTCTTCCAAGTTGTTATGCAATCAATTGAGAACTCTCAGAACTCATATGCAAAGTCAACTTTAACTGGAATGGCACATAAACAAGAATATGTCAACACGATAGGTCGCAAACCTCAAGTCGTGTGCTAGTGTTTTACAATAGGTTTATTCTTGACTAGTTCTTGAAACTTGTCAAGATCTTTAAGACTCCCATTGACCTCTTGACATATATGATTCACTTTGTCAAGAAACATTACTTGACAACCAAATATTCAAGAGTTAGTGCGGATTCTAATCAAGACAAGCACTTCACACAATTGGCCTTAGTTGGTCTTTATTTTATCCAAAACATCACAACTTACCAATTTCAAATGTACAAGAGTAGAAAACATTTTACTCTACATTTGGTGAGTGTTTTAAACCTTTCTTAAGATTATGTCACTCGAGGTTACAATCTTGGAGTATGACTCTAAGACTTGTTTTTGGAACGAAGTATGATTCACCTTAATTGATTTAACCATTTCAAAAATTCATGGTTCCTCTTCTTAGTCATGCAAATGCACTAAGATGTCCTTAGAGAATCAACTGTGATATGGTTTTTCATAAACATTAAGATGATCATAAAACAAGATACTAAAGTACTCTCCCATCTTTTCAGATTGAAGAAACTTTTATCTTTCTACCTAATTTGATTCTTCTCATTCGTTCTGCCATACATCGAACCTTTTCTAATGTTTCAGAATTATACTTAAACTTGTAAGCATAACCATGTTTACTAAACTTTAGTAAATCATGACGAATAGTCTTATCGATCTTTGTGGTGGACCTTGACCAGCGCACACCCAGTGTACCTGATCCCCTAGTCCTTCACTTGACTCACATATACATGTGAACAAGGAATTTGTCTTAATTTCCTAAAGATGAAAATTCTCATTCATCACACAATACAAGTTGCATGATTCCAAGTTTCTATCCAATTGAAACTTGGGTGATGAGAATCTTTCCTTATTTGGCAAATACTCGACATTACCACAAACGAAAGAATCAAATTCATATTGCTAAGAATAGAAACATACAAACATCAATCTTTCATAAATGCCATTGTAAGGAGATATAAAATAAAACAAAATTTTGTTTATTTATAAAATGCGGAAAAAACTTTTCCTTACAATGCAATTACAAATGAAAACTATGTTATTACATATTTCCTAGCAATTTATCATAACTCTAAGCAACAGCTCAAAAATACGATCTTCGAACCATACGATTGAAATCCATCTTCGCGATCAGATTCAACATACTCTTCCTTTAAGCTTCCTTCCCTTTGCATGATCCTACAAAACATCAAAATGCAACCTTGTCACATCATGTATTAAGAATCAACAATTAGGAACTTAGTAGAGTTAGACAATGAACTCACCTGAAGTAGAACCATACAATCTGATTAAACTTCTCTGGTAGTCTGGGCAGCTTCGATTCCAATGTCCCTGTCTTTGGCAATAGAAACACACAGGCTCACATGGAGCAGTCTTAGATTTGGCCTTTCTCTTATGATCAAAACTTTTGACCATGCCCAATTCCTTTCCTTTAGGAAAAGGAATCTTTTCTGGGATGTCCATGTCAGCTTGGGATGTAGAACTTCCAATCAGATTTGCTTGACCATTGTGCCAAATCATTGCTGATTCGGCAACAATTAGCAAATAGGTAAGATCAATTAGGGTCATGTCGTGATCTGTCACATAGTAGTCTTTAACGAACTCACTACATGACTCGGGAAGTGACTGAAGGACCCAGTCAATAGCCAATTTCCTTGGGAAGACGACACCCAACATCCTTAGCCTGTCAATATGCAGCTTCATGTCCAAGATATGAGCACATATAGGCTTTCCATCTTTGTGTTTACTATTCAATAGGCATTGAGTGATCCGGAACTTTTCAAGTCTTCGAGCTTGTGGGTCAGGGAGAATGATTGGAGGAGGTGGAGGAAGTGAAGTATCATATTCGAGAGGAAAACTTGTTTTAAAAGATTTGGGAAGACCATAGCTGTCTGAACGAGACATCTACACGGGAGAAATTCAAGTTAGTTGATTTAAGTCCTTAATATAACACCCAAATGAAATATTAAGGCTAAGAACCAACACAATATTTTACTACTTGGAAGAGGGATGCCGTAATCCAAACCGCAAAATATTTGAAGGTAGGTAAATGACGATTTACCAATTTTCACCACGAAAAACGAAAAAGAGTGTTAGGTTTTAAGTGAATTGAAACTCCTAGATCCGTTGGGATTCATTGAACAATTCAATGGCATGTTTAAATCTCGATTGTGCCCTTCAAGTTTGTGACTGGGATGCCGAGGACCACAAACAATGTGTGAATAACCATGTAAATTAACTTGGTACACCCAATGTTACAACCACCTAATTAATGTGCCGGTTAACCACACACACTCCATTGATCTATGATTAACATCAAGCTACCCTTTTCCATGCACTGTCAGTCCCGATTAGTGTGCCGGTTAACCACACACGCTCGTTTAACGGCTTAACAAGGTGCAAAGTGCACTTTCATGGGTTAGCACCATATTCATATTTTCCTAAAGTAACTAAGATTGGGAATTTATAAGTGTTTAGTTACTTTATATTTATCATTATACTTTTAATGAAGGGAGAATTAGAGTCTTATCATACCCGTTCGGCTAACGACCCTCCACCAGTCAAGGAAGCGGTTGGTGAAAGTGGAAACCCATTAAACTGTCATTTTATAGGCAGTAAGCTTATACCCCCCTTATAGACCGGCTTCGTGAATGAGGCCTACTAACGGTAAGACTGACTTTTACTCTTATACATATATATAAATATTAAACCTATAATATTATAATAGTATAAGGGTTGAATTTTAAACTATTTGAAATTCTAGGGTTTGGAACTAAAGTATGCAAGAGTGTAACTTTACAAATTCCAAAACTTGAGGGCAAACAATTCAAAAAAAACTTTTGGAATCCATAACATATGAGTTTAATATAGGTTTTAAAGACTTTAATGAAGAAACTTTTGAAAATCCATAACTTGAGGACAAGTTATGGAGGTCATAAAACAATTTATGGGAAAAAGACTCTTCAAGTTTATAACCTATGGCTTTAATGATTCTTTTAAAAGGAAAAACTTTTGGTTTTCCATAACTTGAGGACAAGTTATGGAATCCATTAAAAGCATTAATATCATCAAATAAACTAACAAACATGTCTAGCAATACTCATGATCAAGATTAAACTCATATGAACAAGACAATTCAAATCAATAATTTTCATGTAATTAGCCTAACGATTAAACTAATACAAAACATGAAACTTTTGATAATTATCTTTTGAGTTGGATTATCATGATCATTACCACATCAAAAACAGGTTTATAAGTTCAAAAACATCTTAGGTTAATGATCCTAGTCCAATTCCAGCCAAAAACATCGAAAATCTGCATTCTGGAGCACCAACTCGTCGAGTGTATGAACAAACTCGACGAGTTGGTCAGTTTTTGCCTTGGACTCGGCGAGTCCATCAGTGGACTCGGCCAGTCCACAGTCCAGAACAGCAGAAAATCGATTTTTAAAGCATATCCAGTCAAGTAGCCTCAAGTATAATTGAAAACAACCTTAGGCTCCGATACCACTGTTGGGTTTTGAGCATTCTAACACTCCTATGGTGTACATGAAACCCTATGTGCTTTGGATCTATGTTTTCTCTATTATACATGCATACATTCAAAATTCCAAAGCATCATGCTAACGAGCATACAATGGAGTATCTATACTACAAAAGTCTAGTTATATGACGTACCTTTTGATGGAGCTTGAAGTCTTGAACCTTTAAGAGCTTAGTGCCCCAAGTGTTGCACCTCAAATGGAATCACACAACACCACCAACAATTGGAATAACTTGAGAAGAGGTTACTTGGTTCACTCTATGAAATCTATTTTGCCCTCTTTGTGTCTCCACTAGTGCCATTTCTTGAACCATGGGGTATAGTATGGCTCATTTAGGGTTACACCATGTAAACCCTAATGTGCATGACTTTCCATTTCCTTCATGATCCATGGGTTTTAACCTCCATGGAGTATCCATGGGTTACCACATGGGTTAAGCCCAACATGAAGGACTATGGATCACAAGCCCACATATATAAGAATGAATGATTTACATAATCAATCCCCATATATTTAATTAGTCTCTTTTGATCACAAAATTAATTCCAAATTAATTCTTGATCAATACTAATTAAATAATATGATTTCATATTAATATATTAGAACTTATAATATATTAATATAGATCATAAATAACCTTTTTCTCATTTGTTTATCCAATTGTTCTGATGCCATGCAACCCAAATGGACCATGCTACTCTCGCGTCGAGTACATACCAATAATAGTTATAGGCTTAGACATCTAATCCAAAAATTCTATGTAGTTGCATGTAAATATTCCTTCTCCCAATTGACATCGACCTATGCATGCCACTTGTTCCAATGACAATATTGTCTTTATTATTGATAGTGACACATGCATGAAAAGATTCCTTCTCCTAATTAACATCGACCTATGCATGCCACTTCTTCCAATTGACATTGACCTATGCATGTCAAGATTCTTTTATCACATATACCTTTAGGCTTTATATCGCACACTTAACTAGGTTATATGTATACTAAAAATCCATGGTTTGTTTTTCTCAAATACATATGGATGTTGGAGTGACAATGCGGGCATATTATTAAATATGAACTGAAATGTGTACTACCCATATCACTTCATACTGGGGGGCTGACGACGGTCATAGGGTGGAGTCTAACAGACAGAAATGACGGACAAAAGTGACGGACATAAGTGACAGTCAGAAGTAACGGACAGAAATGACGGGAAAAAATGACGGACAAAAATACATGGCCCAATGTGCATGGCCTAAAGTGCAGGCCCAAAATGCATGACCAAAAATGCATAGTGACCCAAAATGTATGGCCCTCACGTTTTACTTCTATATTTAATTGCGTCACACTCATACAATATATATATATATATATATATATATATATATATATATATATATATATATATATATATATATATATATATATATATATATATATATATATATAATATTTTATATTGTTACTTGTTGATCAAAACGTGTTGATTGAGCATATCATAATATCTTGAGTTAAAAGATAATCACGATTCAAATTGATGAAAAAATTCTCCACTTAATTCGGATGACAGGTAATTATATCTTATAAATAGCCAAGGTTTGCAATTCGAGAAAAGGGCAAGAAACTCTAATATCCTACTTTCAGCTTTGATCGATTTCTCTCGATAAATATTGACTTTACCATCGGAGTGTCATCTCGGGTCCCCACCCGAAGTTGTTTCAGGTATCACCGGAGTCAAGGCTGAACGAAGGACATAGCGAAGATTCATGGCAAGTCTCTTTATCTCAATCGTCTCGTGAACCTAGGTATTCATCAGTTCCCGAGTCTAATTTAAAGACTAAAGAGAGAAGCTAGAGAAAGGAAGTTGATGGAACTTAGAAAAAAGGAACAAAAAATCGATATTCTTGAATTTTTTAATGGGAAGAATCGGAAAGAAAAGAAAAGAGGATGAACTGAAGGAAGAAAAAATAATCTTTCCTTTTAATTTTCCTTCCAAACTTGGAAAGAAATGAATTGGATTTTGAAAATAAGACTTGAATTTAATTTATTTTCTCTTCCTTTTAACCTAGGGAACACATAAAATGTTTATTTCCTTTTTATTTCTTTCAAACTTAGGAACACGAAAATACAATATTTTTTTCATTTCTCTTCTCTTCCTTTCTCTCCATCCCTTTTTTTTCTTTGCTAAAATTCGGGAACACAACGTAAATCATTTGAGAATGGTGTCGAAAGTAAAAGGTGGTAATGAAGTTTTGTGGGTAATAGAAAAGCGTTGCAACAAGTTTAATGAGTGTAATTTACAACACATAAGCATTAACTACATAATAATTAACCTATTTCCAGATCGGGCTGGAATGTGAAGCAAAGAAATAAACCAACAGCCTTTAAGATGGTGAATTACATTGGGTAGCTCGAGTAGCTTGCATGGTTTCTAAGGTTTGTTTGGTATGATGAAATGGAACGGACAATGTAATGAATGGGTAATGAAACAGATCATTACATTATATTGTAACATCCTAAAATTTAAAACTAGGTTTTATAATTAGTAGAGTAAATTAGATAAAGATGATTTATATAATTAAATCTTTATGGGTTAATCATATCATTAACTAATATGAAGTTTAGAACGTTAAAAGTGTGGAATAATAGCATTTTAAAAGTTAAAGGACCAAAAATGTCAAGTTGGCAAAGTGAGTTGACCAAAGGGTTTTTACTCAATTAGTGGAAAGGACTAATAAAGTTGTATAATAGATGGTAGGGGACTTATTATGTCAAAACCTAACTTAAAATCACAAATATTGAGGTTTGGTGAGTTTTATCCAAAAGGGGAAAACTAGAGGGATCATATATATATATATATATATATATATATATATATATATATATATATATATATATATATATATATATATATATTTACACTCCCCTTTATCTCTTCAAATCATGAATAGCAAGAAAGAGGCTTCAAAATTGGAGATTTCTCCACATTTTCTCCATTTAGGGTTGGATTCAAGTGGAGTTTTACGCATCTAAGAGAAAGGAAGAGGAATCAAAGGCTAATGAGGTATAATCTCTTCTTTTTCTTACTCCTAAATTTCGAGTCCAGTGCATGGAGAAAACCCCAATGTCGAATTTGGCATCTTATAAGGGTTAGGGTTTGGTTTTATGACCTCCCTTAAGTTGTTTTGATGATCCTAATCTCAATCCAATCATCTCATTTATGAATTTGAGGATTTTAGTGAAAACCCTCATGAACCCTAGATAACCAAATTAGGGATTTCATGCTTATATGTTAAATTGTAATGGAATCAATGACCTAGATGATATTTGATAGCAACAGATCCAATTAGGATGCCCAAATTCATCCATGATGGTAGAATCAAGCTTAAACATGGGTTTAGATGGTTTTGAGAGAAACTGTGATGAAAACAATGGAATCCGTGGTATGTGAGCATTTTATAAGTATATGATGCTCATAAACATGAGTTGATACTAATAATATGGTTTAAATGAAAAAACATGAAGACTTGATGTAACATCCCAAAAATGATGATAATTTTTTTTAAAAATTTTAAAAAGGCATTTCCATAAACCATAATATTGTGAACCATTGTTTTCAAATCAAAATCATAGAAATCAGTGTATCAAAACAATCTCTCAACATAAAATCAGCAGGAGGATGTGTACGATCATGCATTCGCCTTTCCCCGATCGTATGAAGTACCTAAAAAATGAAATCAACAACTGTAAGCCAAAGCTTAGTAAGTTCCCCCAAAATACCCCATACAACAATACATATATAATGCATGCACATCGGGCCCACAGTATAAAATTGGATTCCTCTGGGACCACAATCATCAGACTGGATTGCCCTTATGCCCACAATCACAAAACTGGATTGTTGCGACCCACAGTCACAAGACTAGATTGCCCTAGTCCACAACAAGCAGCTGGATTGCCCCGGGTTTGTTGGCCTACAACATAAAGTAGTACCGCCTCAACCCAACCGCACTATGTCGACATATGCAAACAGATAAACAATAACCACCAATACATGTAATCATACAGATATACCAAATCTATCATGTCACCACAATCTACCAACATCCTACACACAAGGACACATAGTGTAGTATAAATTATAGTGAGAAAACTGTTGGATTAGGTGTCTAAGCCCATAACTATAATTGGTATGTACTTGAACCGAGAGTAGCATGGTCCATTTGGGTTGCCTTCACCAAAACAATATGATAAGATGGATATTTGAGAAAGAGGTTATTTATGATTTATTAATATATTACAAGTATAATATATTAACTGTGAAATCATATTATTTAATTAGTATTGATCAAGAATTAATTTGGAATTAATTTAGTGATCAAAAGAGACTAATTAAATTAACGGGGACTGATTATGTAAATCAGTGATATATATATATATAGTGTTTGGGCTATTAATCCATGTTGGTCTAAGTTTTATGTAAGTATCCATGAAGAGTTAGCCCACATGAGATATGGATCATAACCTAAGTGTATGGATTAGGATTTACCCATGACTCTTGGAATCCTACACTATATATGTGTTATCCCTTAGCCAAAATCGTGCGACCCTAAGCATTTTAAGAGTTCTAAGAGAACCCTAGCCGATTTTGGTGGTGCTTAACCTCTCTTTCAAAGTCCTCCTTTGTTCATGGTGTTTGTGAACCATTTGAGGCATCACACTTGAGATGCTAAACTCTTGAAAGGCCAATAACTACAAACTACATCAAGAGGTATTCATCTAACTTGATTTTATATGATATATCCTCTATTGTATGCTAGTTAGGATGTATGCTTTGGAAAATTCAAATTGCATGTATAATTAGAGAAAACATAGATTCAAAGCATCTAGGGTTGCATGTGCACCATAGGAGTGTTATAGTGATTAAAACCCATCAAAAACTCACCTTGTAAATTAGCATACAAACAACATAGCTCTTAGCAGGATCCACAACAGGTACTACCGGTCACCTATACAATAATCAGTAACCAGGTTCTAAAACTACAACCCAATATCCACTAGTTGACCTAAAGTCAAATTCGGTTAAAAGTCAATGGTCAAACTCCAGTTGACCTACGCTCAACGTAGCATGCAACTCTACGCTCAACATAGAGCTTAAGGCAACAAAACATGAAAACTTAAAGATATGCTCAACGTAAGGCAAATTACGTGCAACATAGCCACCTAATGTCCAACTTTTTATTAAGTTCTTTAAACATAAGATCAACTCCACAAAGTCTCAGATATAAATCAAATGGATGTATTAAAGGATAAAGTCTCTGACTTTATCCATTTGCATGGTCAGATAGAGCACAAAACCAAAACCTAGGTCCATAAAGTTATCTAGTGCTCAATAAATCATGCATGGATGGATGGGAGTGACCAAGCTCATATTTTTATGACTTAACAACCCCAAAAAAGCCTGGAAATGATACTCAAATGGTCTGGAGTAGCTCATACTCATAAATACCAAGGTTATTAGGACAAAATCATGGAAATATCAAGAGTAACTAGATCTAATATGAAACATCCTCAAGGTAGAAATTTTATGCCTTCTCGAGATGGAAGAGAGGATAAAAATTATGGATCTACATTGATATGAGCTCCCACATGGTTCTATAATACTATTCTTCCTTCAAACGTGAACACAAAGCACACCAAAAGCTCAAAACTCACTAATGGTGGCTAGGGGTTTCAAGTTGATCATTTGGGAGGGTGGAGAGGGCCTCAAGGGCTTAGAGCCTTTAAATAGGGCTCAATACCCCAAGGATTAGGGTTTTGGTGCTGCGTACCTACGCTCGGTGTAGCTCAACCAACGCCCAACGTAGGTCATTAAACCCCCTCATCCAATCTCCCACCTACGCTCAACTTAGGGGACTATCCTACGCTCAACATAGGTCATAAGAATGCAAAAATGACAATTTAGACCTTAAAGAATTATACCTAAAGTGACGAGTATTACAATTATCCCCAACTTGAACTACATTTCGTCCTCAAAATCCTCAATTGCAAATAGATATGGATAGTGCTCACACATCTCTACCTCGGGCTCCTAGTTTCACTCGGAACCCTTCCAAAGCTGCCACTAAACCTTGACTAAGGACACCACCTTGTTGAGCAAGGCCTTCGTCTTCCTATCCAAAAATTCCACCGGCCTCTCTACATAATTCAGACGCTCATCGACCTGAATTTCATCTAATGGAACCACAACTGAATCATCAACCAAGCACTTCCAAAGCTGAGAAACACGGAAGGTGCTATGAATATGACTAAGCTCCTTAGGTAGATCTAACCGATAGGCCACCCTGCCTACCCTGGTCACCACTCAAAAAGGTCCAATAATCTGGGGCCCCAACTTGCCCCTCTTCCTGAAACGTATAAGACCCTTCCAGGTTGATACCTTCAGAAAAAATGTGTCCCCAACCTGGAACTCCAACTCAGACCACCACCTATCAGTGTAGCGCTTCTGCCAGTTCTAAGCTATCTATAACCTCTGTCTGATCTGCGGGATAAGCTCTGTCATATGGAGTACCACATCAGTCCTCCCCATGACCCTATGGCCCACCTCTCCCCAACAAACTAGGGTACGAAACTTCCTCCCATATAAAAGCTCATACGGAGGTGCACCAATGTTGGAATGATAGTTTTTGTTGTAAGAAAACTCAGCTAGAGGGAGGTAGGCGTCCCAACTCCCACCAAAATCAATGACACATTCCCTCAATATATCCTTGAGCGTCTGAGTAGTCTGCTCGCTCTGACCATCTGTCTGAGGGTGATAAGCAGTGGTAAAGTGCAATCTCATACCCAACTCCTCATGAAACCTCTACAAAAACCGAGAAGTGAAATGCACATCATGCGTAGATATGATGGAAACCCGTACACCATGGCGAGAAACGATCTCGTGCACATATACGTTGGTTAATTTCTTGGCCGAAGAACTCTCCTGAATGTAAAGAAAATGGGCAATCTTGGTTAGGCGGTCAACAATGACCCATATGGCATTAAATCCCTTGTCCATCCTTGGCAATTTGGTGATGAAATCCATGGTAATCTGCTCTCATTTCCACATGGAAACCTTTAAGGGCTGTAACTTTCTGTGCGGTCTCTGGTGCTCTGCCTTGACCATCTGACAGGTAAAACATCTCTCCACATACTAGGATATCTCCTTCTTCATGAAAGGCCACTAATAGCTAAGTCTCAAGTCTCGATACATCTTCATGGCTCCAGGGTGGACCGAGAACCTAACTTGTGTGCCTCATCCATCAATGTATGTTAGACCCCACCAGAAACTGGACCCAAACTCACATGCACTAGGTCATAAGCCTGCGACTATCAGTGGTACATCTGCCAATCTGGCCCTTGATCTTATCCTTCTTCTAATTTTACCTCCTAATTCCCATGGCATGAGCCTCCCTAATCAAATCCAGGAGTGTTAAGTCAATGGGCATCCTTAAACACAATCCTCAAATATGAGCACTAGTCGCCTTGCGGCTCAAAGTGTCGGCGACCACATTGGCCTTCTCCGGATGATAAAGAATCTCACAGTCGTAATCATTGACCACATCAAGCCACATACGTTGCCTCATGTTCAGTTTCGGCTGATCCATAAGATATATTAGGCTCTTGTGATCTGTGTAAATGGTACACCGGACCCCATAGAGATAGTTTCGCCAAATCTTGAGGGAAAATACCACAGCCCCCAACTCCAAATCGTGATTAAGATACCTAACCTCATGAGGCTTCATTTGCCTGGAAGCATACACAATGACTCTACCATGTTGCATGAGTACCACCCCCAAAACCATGATCGAAGCATAACAAAATACCACAAAATCCTTAATACCATATGGAAGAGTCAATACTGAGGCCACACATAACCTCTGCCTCAGAGATTTAAATGCAGCATGCTGCTCAGGCCATCTTTATTCTTTAAAAACATAATCGGCACTTCCCAGGGCGAACAACTCGGTCTGATAAACCCCTTGTCTAACAGCTCTTGTAGTTGCGTAGCCAACTCCTGCATCTCCTGCGGTGCTAATCGATAGGATGCTTTGGCTATTAGAGCCGCCCTGGAACCAAATTAATACGAAACTCCACCTGCCTCTCCGGAGGCACTCCAGGCAAGTCCTCCGGGAACACGTCTACATACTCTCGAACAACTAGCACATCATCAATCGTCCTCTTTTTCTCATATCTGGTATCCAATATATAAGCCACAAAACTAGAACAACCGTGATATAGATACCTCCTAGATCTCACAGCTGAACAGAGAGCCAGACCACGATGAGCACCATGGCCATGAATAACTAGTTCTCCCCCACTTAGGGTTCGAACCCGAACTAACTGGTGCACGCAGGTAATCATCCCCTAATTAAGGCTCAACCAATCCATCCTACGATCACATTGCTCTCGCGTAAAGGGATAAGAACAAATCAATCAGATACCGCTCGTTGAATAACTCCAAAACACAACCTTGATGTACCCTCGATGCCCACATTGGATGGTCATCGAAAATCTCTACTTCTAATAGATAATCAAGCTCCCCTGGAACGTCACCGAACCTCTTACTAAGCGCAAGAGATACAAATGATCAAGTGGCGCCCGAATCAAACATAACTAAAGTTGGGTTGACTCGGCGAGTAGAGTCAATCAGGAAGGTTGACTTTGACCGATTGACTTCAAGGGTATTATGGTAATTTGGATATTTATGTCAATGGTTCATTGATGGCTTTAGGTGTTGGAGTTTGGAGCAGTAATTCGGGATTGTGCTTTCGTGGTTCAGCTTCAGCAGTAGGAGGTGAGTTTCCCTTTGTGTGAATGGGTCTACGGCCACAATGTCGGCCCATGTAGTTATGAGTAGGAAGACCCGGGGGTTAGCCCTAGGCACAGTATGCTAGTATAACATTCGGGACTAAGGTCCAATGTTAGCGGGCGGGTGCCCAAGGAATGGTTTGTATGATAGTTATACTTGTTGTCTGTGTGATACATGTATGTGCCTGGTAGGGAGGTGAGTATGGGTGAGGTCCCGTATCTCACCAATAGCAGAGTGTGGACGGTGTTCCATACCTCATTAGCAGTAGAGTAGAGGCGAGGCCCAAGTTAGGATAAGAGTGAGTGTGGGCTGGGCCCGTATCTCACTATCAGTAGGAGCGTGGACGGGGTTCCATGATTCACCAGTAGTAGGACAGGGGCGAGGCCCAAGATAGGAGAGGGTGGACGGTGTTCCATACCTCATTAGCAGCAGAGCAGGGGCGAGGCCCATGTTAGGAAAAGAGTGAGTGTGGGCTGGGCCCGTATCTCACTATCAGTAGGAGCATGGACGGGGTTCCATGATTCGTCAGTAGCAGGACAGGGGCGAGGCCCAAGATAGGCGAGGCCTTAGCACAGTAATCCAGTAGAGTATGTTATTTATGTGTTGTGATATGATTGTATGCTAGTATATGTTAGCGGGCGGGGCCCGGAGACAGGCGGGGCCTAAGGAAAACAGATTTGTACGCCGAGCGGGGTTCGAAGCCAGGCGGGGCCTGGTGGCGGACGGGGTCCGATAGCGGGCGAGGCCCAGTATGTGGTTATGTGCTCAGTATTATGTATGGCATGTATGGATCAGTAGATATGTATGGTATGCGGTAGGTTGGGGAACTCACTAAGCTTCGTGCTTACGGTTTTCTGTTTTGGTTTCAGGTATTCAGTTTTCAAAAGAGGAGCTCGGGAGGATTGTAGTGCTCACACCATGACAAGTTAGCCTGGGATGTTTACTCTGATAATTAAACAAGTGTTTTGGAAATGAAACTATGATTTGTCATATAAACCCTTTTTGTATGTTTGAATATCTTAACGCTATGAATTAGTAATGTTTTTAAAAGAAATTTTTGGACCCGATTTTCGGGAAGTTACAAGTTGGTATCAGAGCCTTGGTTTGAGGGATTCGGGCACACTCTCGGGTGTGTCTCAACTCAAACTGAGGAAGTGGTATAAAATTTTCAAAAGAAAAGGGTTTTAGAAAAAGCAAAAGGAACTTTGAAAAGAGAAAAGGGTGTGGTGCATGCAATCAGCCGAGCTCAAGTAAGTTCTCCTAAATTACCCATACAAGTTTATGTTATGATATGATTATGTGATCAGCATGCTAGATTTAGGGCTAAGGATCTAGGAGGATGCCTTATGTGCCTGTTATATGCGCTTATTGAGCTATATGGTAGCATTGGTTAGACAGTGGTAGGATAGCCTGTTTAGGTTATGCCTGATTATGTGAGCTTATATTGCATGCTAGTACAGATTCTTGTATTTTGATAGAATTGCTTAATTATGTTCTGGTTAGATTTTCCTTTGGTCTGAATGCTGCCTGCTTTGTGCTTTGTGGGACTCTGAGTGATGGGAGTTAGCTATTAGGTGAATGCGTTAAGTCACATGTGACCAGGATTGAATAATCTCATAGTGCTGGATTTGGCCCTATTGCGCAGCTCTTGTCTGAGTCCAACCGTTGTAGGGACGAGTCCTTTACTCGAAGGATTATCTGAGCCTCGTTACATGTGATGGTATTCAGGTGATGGCTAATTGGCATTACAAAGAGACCTTCAGCAGCTGAGGACTGGTTTGGGTCAGAGATTTCCCTAAAGTAGGCCTAGGATGAGTTTAGTGCTGGGAGCAGCAGTGGTAGTCGTGCAAGGGACTTGGTGGAGTCGAGGAAACTCTTGAAGAAAGTACGGATATATGTGGAAGGTAGTATGGGCCCGTACTACTGAAAGCAGAGGATCCGTACTCGAATCAAGAGGGGCCGAGACAAAACCAGGGAACTTGTGGTGCGTGTGAGGTCCCTCAGCAGGGAGGTGTATTTTGATGATTGTTATGGCATGTTTTCAGTATGGCGACATTGGAAGATGGACCAGTGGATGGGTCGGGTGTTAGAGAGGGATCGGGCTCGGGTTCAGGGATCGAGCAGCTCGAGGAGCGGATGAGAGAGTTTGTATCAGCTGATATTACGCGCGGTATTCTTGATCAGACTCCTGTGATCTTTGGCACGGTCAAGGAGGGTTTGCTGGAGATTTTGGATGAGAGGCTTGGAGCCTTTCGCACAGAGATGATGGCTATGTTGGGAGCGCGTACCTTGACATTCCGAGAGTTTAGAGCTTGCGGAGCACCAGATTATCATGGGGCTAGGGACCCCATTGCTAGCAGCAGGTGGTTGGCCGATGTCACCAATGCATTCCGTACGAGCCGGTGTCCCGAGGGGGACAAGGTCAGACTCGCCTCCTGCCTTCTGAAGGACAGAGCGAGGGATTGGTGGGAGGAGATTAGTCATGCCTTGGGGGATGATGTCGCGTTGGACGCGATGACATGGGGTGATTTCTCGGCCAGGTTCAGGGCTGAGTTCTCACCGACTATTGAGGTGCAGCAGTTGGCACGGGAGTTTCAGGATTTGACACAGACTACTGAGACTGTGGCGGAGATCACCGCCAAGTTCAGGGAGAGGGCCCTTCTTGTTCCGCAGTATATCGCGGATGAGGAGATGAAGAAGGCCCGATATCACGAGATGTTGAGGGACGACATCAGAGAGTTTGTGAGTCGGTCCAGCTGCAAGACGCTGGAGGATATGATAGCTCGGGCCAGGGAAAGGGAGATCGATCTGGAGCACCTCGGGAAGAGGAAGCCGAAGGAGGTTCAGGTATCTACGGGATCGGGCAAGAGGCCGAAGACATCAGACTCTAGATCGAGAGGTCCTCAGGACCGGGGCCGCTGTGGCAAGTGCGACAGGACGCACGAGGGTGCGTGTAGGAGTGGCAGCAGTGGTGATCCTGGTTGCTTCAAGTGCGGCCGGATTGGTCATTTCAGCAGAGATTGTACTGCTACCACCACCCAGGGATCAGACCTATTATGTTTCCATTGCAGTCAGAGTGGCCACAAGAAGGCCCAATGTCCGAGTTTGCATTCAGCAGGACAGGTGATAGCACTTGCCCCTGCAACCATGAGGATCACCGACGGCCGTCAGGGTCGGGCAGAGACGCCTGCAGCGAGGAGCAGGGCGTATCAGTTGGTTTCAGATGAGGTGTGAGCAGCCCGATGTGTCAGGTACATATCTTCTTTCATTTCTCTATCAGTTTATGTTGAGGTCTTATTGTTATGGTTCTGTATCGGTATTGATAATGATATTTCGAAATTTTGCGGCCTGCTTGTGATTGATTTATATGCCATCTGCATACCTTGGAAGTTAAAATGGTAGTTAGGGGTTGTGCCCTATTGGAGCAGGTTACTTAGGATGCAGTAACTATAGCATGCTTATGTGGAACTCAGTAGTGTCCCACTAGCTTCAGGAAGGTGTTATTGAGTGATGGATTGGTTACATCCCTAACTGTGGCAAGCTTGGGTTTTTCAGCAGATTGATTGCGGAGTGGTAGAAAAGATTGGGAATTCTTCTCAAGCATTGATCAGTGAGGTATAAGCAGGATCAAAGTGGGGGAGAACCCTCCGAGTGTACAAGGGTAAGAGCACACAGATCCAAAATGAGTACGCGACCTCGGAGAAGGAAAGAAAGTAGCACAGCGATTGATGGATTGAGGAGTTCAGGGTTGGGAGTTTGGGAAACTTCCCAACAGTTAGTTCATGTAATCGGGATGGTTAGTAACTGGTTGGGAATTCAGGTTGGAGGATCGCCTGTAGGACTCGAGTGAGTCGGAATGAAGATTTTGAGAACAGTTAGCATGGGATGCTTTCGTGTTAGTAGTCAGTGGCAGAGACAGCATGTAGAGCATGGTAGAGCGGCGGGAGAGCCACAACATTTTTCCCAGCAGCGAGTTAGTGGCGGAAGTGATGTAAGACTGCGGGTAAGCCGTAGCATTCCCTAGCAGCTTAGTTAGCGGAGAATGGGCGGAGGCCCGTATCTCCTAGTTAGCGGAGTTTGGGCGAGGCCCTTATCTCTTAGTGATCAAGGTGGGGATCAGGAAGGGGTAGTTCGTTGAGATTAGTATGGAGTGGACCTGCTTAGCCCTAAAGAGGTGAGACCTTGGGAGAGGCTGCTCCAGGATACAGTTGGGTGAAACCTAGGAGCAGGGTTGCTTAGTAGTATAGTTGGGTGAGACCCGTGGGCGAGGCCCGTATGATAGTAGCAGCATGGGTGAAACCTAGGAGCAGGGTTGCTCAGTAGTATAGTCGAGTGAGACTCGTGGGCGAGGCCCATGAGACTTTTGCAGCACAGGTGGGACCTGGTAGGGACCGTAGGGTCAGGGCAGGGGATCAAGGATCCCAGGACCTGTAGCGCCAGAATGGCAGAGTAGATAGAGCAGTAATAGATAGCCGAAGTTTCTTCGGAAGTCGCTGGGAGCGGCTAGGAGATTGTGTTGGGTGTAGTGACCGGTGGGAGTTCGGTAATCCAGTTATGGACAGATTAGTTGGGACCTGGGGTGGTCTCAATTCATCCGGAAGGCGGATAAGGGACATCATAACTTTCAGCTAGTGGCAGTGATGATAGAAGGACTATGGGGTAAGGCAGATATTTGACTAAGGGTGCTGCGCCTCTCACAGCAGGGTTGGATAATCTCAGAGGGAAGGGTTTGACCATGTTGTGCAGCTCTCGTTTGAGTCTTAACCGTTGCGGGGATGAATCCTTTACTCGAAGGATTATCTGAACCATTCGTTGGGATGGGTACTCAGCATTAAATTGTAAGTAGTAAGAAGTATTCAGTGTGTACGGCAGCCGCAACCAGCACTGGGAGTGGCTGGAGTATTGGATATCGTGAAAGGTATGTCCTTCACAGTGATAGGGGAAGTGGTTAGTTATGGGAAGTAGCCTTGGGAAGGCCAGAAAACGCGCAAGTCAAAGGGGAGTGAACCCCTAAGGGGTTCAATATGAGTGCTCGGGGAGTATTGGAAGGATTACCAATTAAACAGGATGTGTTCTCTGGACGGTGGAGGATTGTTATTACAAGAATTAGGGTTGGTATGCATGACCGGGTAGAAGGCCAGCGGAAGTAGTCAGCAGGTGTTAGATTTTTTCAAGCAGGGTGTTGAAAGCAGATTACAGGACGATTGGTCGTAGAGAACTTCGAGGACAAAGTTTAGTTTAAGTGGGGGAGAGTTGTAACACCCATAATCAGAAAGACCAAGAAAAGAAAGGAAAAGCTTTAAGTCAAGGAGTCGACTCGTCGAGTCCAGGGAAGAACTCGACGAGTCGGAGCGGGGTCCGGGTCATAGAGTAAGTGACCGACTCGGCGAGTCGGCAAGTGGACTCGGCGAGTCTGGTCTGGGTGAGAAAAACCCTAATCTTAGGTTTTGCACCCTATATAAAGAACATCATATCCTTCCCTCAGCCTCTTTACCACCCTTTTGAGATCCAGAAACCCTAAATCATGAGTGAGAGTCCTTGGGAGCAATTTGGAGCTTAGATAAGTGGTTTTTGTGAAGAGATCTTGAAGATCAAGAAGCTTGGATCAAGGGGATTTACAGAGATTTTGATTATTCTTCAGTGGGAGGTCATCTTGGAGGTAATAAGCTGTTACCTTCACCCTTTTTGCATCTAGATCTATTCTTGAATGACATTTTAGGGCTATTTTGGTGAGATTGAGATCTATTTCGGGTTTGGGGCTTAGATCTGAGGTTGTTACTTCAGATCTAGGGTTGTGATGGACCAGAATGTCTTAAAGCAGCAGTCAATGAATTGTTGGTGAAGCCCATTTGTCTTAAACCCTATCCCTAGAGTGTTTTGGGCCTTTAGCTCCTTGGTTTCACGTAAAGTTTGCAACTTTACGAGGGGGTTAGACTTTAGAAGAGTGGATCTATGGGTTGGAGCCCCTGCATGGCTCGAAAAGCCGCTGTATGGATTAAGGACTGAAGAGACTCGGCGAGTCACATGGGTGGACTCGGCGAGTTGTATGATGATGGGCAGGGACTCGACGAGTTGGAAGAACAACTCGGCGAGTCTGTTGAAGATTGTCGTGGACTCGGCGAGTTTGTTCTTGGACTCGACGAGTCAGGTCGCAGACCCCTCAACCTCTTCTGGTTAAGGCACAGATTAGTGAGTTGAGTGGTGACTCAGTGAGTTGGACAGGATGGGACTCAGAGATCGTTGAACTCGACGAGACTTAGGGTGACTCGGCGAGTTGAGTCGTATTATGAGAGTTTCTGAGTTTAAGAACTCGGCGAGTCTTTGGGTTGACTCGGCGAGTAGAGTCAATCAGGAAGGTTGACTTTGACCGATTGACTTCAAGGGTATTATGGTAATTTGGATATTTATGTCAATGGTTCATTGATGGCTTTAGGTGTTGGAGTTTGGAGCAGTAATTCGGGATTGTGCTTTCGTGGTTCAGCTTCAGCAGTAGGAGGTGAGTTTCCCTTTGTGTGAATGGGTCTACGGCCACAATGTCGGCCCATGTAGTTATGAGTAGGAAGACCCGGGGGTTACCCTAGGCACAGTATGCTAGTATGACATTCGGGACTAAGGTCCAATGTTAGCGGGCGGGTGCCCAAGGAATGGTTTGTATGATAGTTATACTTGTTGTCTGTGTGATACATGTATGTGCCTGGTAGGGAGGTGAGTGTGGGCGAGGTCCTGTATCTCACCAATAGCAGAGTGTGGACGGTGTTCCATACCTCATTAGCACCAGAGTAGGGGGTGAGGCCCAAGTTAGGATAAGAGTGAGTGTGGGCTGGGCCCGTATCTCACTATCAGTAGGAGCGTGGACAGGGTTCCATGATTCACCAGTAGCAGGACAGGGGCGAGGCCCAAGATAGGCGAGGGTGGACGGTGTTCCATACCTCATTAGCAGCAGAGCAAGGGCGAGGCCCATGTTAGGAAAAGAGTGAGTGTGGGTTGGGCCCGTATCTCACTATCAGTAGGAGCATGGACGGGGTTCCATGATTCGTCAGTAGCAGGACAGGGGCGAGGCCCAAGATAGGCGAGGCCTTAGCACAGTAATCCAGTAGAGTATGTTAGTGATGTGTTGTGATATGATTGTATGCTAGTATATGTTAGCGGGCGGGGCCCGGAGACAGGCGGTGCCTAAGGAAAACAGATTTGTACGCCGAGCAGGGCTCGAAGCCAGGCGGGGCCTTGTGGCGGACGGGGTCCGATAGTGGGCGAGGCCAAATGCAGCGGGTGGGAGCCCAGTATGTGGTTATGTGCTCAGTATTATGTATGGCATGTATGGATCAGTAGATATGTATGGTATGCGGTAGGTTGGGGAACTCACTAAGCTTCGTGCTTACGGTTTTCAGTTTTGGTTTCAGGTATTCAGTTTTCAGAAGAGGAGGGGAGGATTGCAGTGCACACACCATGACAAGTTAGCCTGGGATGTTTACTCTGATAATTAAACAAGTGTTTTGGAAATGAAACTATGATTTGTCATATAAACCCTTTTTGTATGTTTGAATGTCTTAACGCTATGAATTAGTAATGTTTTTAAAAGAAATTTTTGGACCCGATTTTTGGGATGTTACAATATATATATATATATATATATATATATATATATATATATATATATATATATATATATATAGGGAAAAGTTCAATAGAGAACCATAATTATTGGTTCTTCAAGGAACGAAATCTTTTTTTCAATTTCTAAAACTTATTCTTTATCGAAAAAAAAATCTAAAAATATCTAAATTCATATATTAACATTGTGAATGTGAAAAATATTTTTCGGGTTCACCGTGTGAATCCGGATTCACATTGTGAATTTTCAAAGATTCACATTGTGAATTTGACGTAAAAAAAAAATAAAAATAAATAAATAAATAAATAAATCTGAATTTGATATCATTGGAAAAATGATAAAAAGTTATGAATTTCTGTATTTTTAGTTTTTTTTTTTTGATAAAAAATAAGTTATAAAAGTTGAAAAAAAGATTGGTTCCTTGGTGAATTATGGTTCTCTATTGAACCTCACCCTATATATATATATATATATATATATATATATATATATATATATATATATATATACATCTTACTATATTATTATACAAACCTTACTATTTCTAAAATACATTTAAGACGTCCAAATATTTAAGCTTAAAGTACAAGAAACTATTGCTATAATAACAATCATAATTCAAATACGGTAAGATTTAAGCTGAAAAACTAAGTCAAATTTGAATTCCCTAAATGTTTGCTTAGAGTATGGGATTTGAACGGGTCAATGTTAATCAATATTCACTGGCCTCTTCGGAATCTATTTAAAAACACTAATAACACCCATTTCAAATTTACTAGCCTCCTTTTCTTTCTCTCTCCCCTGTTCGTGTTCTCTCTAAAAAATCAGGGCGAAGGTAAGCAACGACTTTTTTTTGCGAGAGTTTCTTTTGCTCGATTTGAGTTTGGGACAATGTATGTGATACAAATCTTACACACATAACAACGTTTCACCTAAATTTCAAGTTTCGATTATAGGTGAAGTTTTTCTGATTTTAATGATCTTGTGAAGTTTTTCTGATTTGAATGATCTTTTGAAGGTATACACTAAAATATTTCAAGAACTGGAAGCACCGTCGAGGATATGTGGAACCCTGGATTCCTTCTCACCGTTTCCGCCTCTTTAATTCCAACGATTCCTTTTAATAGCAGCTATATCGACTTAGATCCTTCACATCCATTCATTTCTGAAATCAATTCCAAGCTGTCGTCTCCCTTCATTAAAGAATGCAAGTGACAAATCTAAGATTTTTATTTTTATTCTTTCTTACCGAATAAAAATCTATGCGAATGTTTTTGTTAACAAGGATAAATAACAAATCATATATCTCTTTGATCTCTCGATTTACTAACCATCGCACCACGACCAGTGTCCTCTCCTTCTCTATATTCATAAGAAAAACCCTAGCTCTATTAATGAGAGGAAACGAAAAGACGAACCAGGAT
This sequence comes from Lactuca virosa, assembly GCF_052849685.1. Classification (NCBI taxonomy): domain Eukaryota; kingdom Viridiplantae; phylum Streptophyta; class Magnoliopsida; order Asterales; family Asteraceae; genus Lactuca; species Lactuca virosa. The sequence goes on from NC_136430.1 coordinate 288,459,745, forward strand.
GAAAATCCGGTGGCTGGAGGTTAGTTTTTCACACTGATCTTTTATTTTCTTCATTATTCTTGATGTTTTACATGTTAGTTTTGTATTTTACGTCTAATCTTTATTGTAGAACCTGTACTTATTTGTCTAGATTATAGATGCGTAGAAACCATTTGATGAAATGCCTGAAAGAGAATTTTAAAAAAAATAAATAAATAAGAGTTTTCCGGTGGAAGAGCTGCTATCAAGTGGTGATGGTTTGATTATTCCAGTCCGTTAGGTTGGTAGATTTGATTTTATTGACTGTAATGACCAATTCTCTTGTCATTTTGCTGCTAAAATGATTTGATAATGCAATAGGATGCTACATCATGTAAATAAATAAAAGTAGGTCGGTATTCTTTCATTAAGGTCTTACACTACACTTTGTAATTTTAGTCTCACAAAACATTGCGAAATCTGCCTGGTTATATACTATACAGATGCAGATGCTTCTCAAAAGAAGTAGCATAGATGCTGCTCTAAAGAAGTAAAGAGGAGAGGTGAGAGTATTTTATTTTTCTTATCCGCTCTTTCTCTCTTAAAAATCTTGATTTTGATAATTGGGGTTTAATCTCTTTTGTTCAATTAAGAATTAGGATTGGTTAAGTAGATGGGTTTTTATAATATTAATGTTTGAGTATTTATATTTAAACTTATTAGTTCAAATAATTGGCCATAATTTTACTGGTTGATGTTTAAGGTATGGAAATGGGATATGGTTGGTGAGCTTTTATGGGTTGTCCAACAACAACTTGGTTTAACTTTCTGACAAACAGTTATTGGGTACGTTCTTAATTAGGATTTAGGAGATCCAACATTTAACTTTCATGTTTTTTCTTTCTTATAACATCCAACAAATATGTACATGTGCTATGAGGCTCACCGATTGTTTCTATGTTCCTGATGCTGCAATGCTACTTAGGGTACAATTGTCTTTTATGAATGCCATGAAAGCTCGGTTTCTCTCTATTCAACATACACCATTATCTCAGAAAGTTTGCTAGAATTTAAGGAATTATCTAAAATATTTGGAGTTTTTTTATTGTTTTGTTTCTCAAAGTAATATGAAAATTGTTCATATAAGGTTTGTGTTTGGTCACAACATATTAACATCATATCTTTGTTTATAGCATAATGATTTCAAATATTTGCCTTTTACAGATGAGTTTATACATTTCAAGCCCTTTGGTCAAATGAAAGTAACTTGAATTGATAGAAACATGGAAGATGCTCAATGTTCCATGAGCCTCTCATCCTCTCTATTTATTTGTCTAGATAATTACTTTGGATTTTAGATATTTTTATTTATCATTAATTGCATTTAATTGTTTCAGGTCAAAGTGACTATGATTTTAATTAGGATTGTCCTTATCTAGTATGTATAGATTATTACTTTTCATTTTTCTTCATTCACACATTAGACAACTAAGTTCTTCTCTTTTGTGGTTGAGAAAAGAGTCTTATTAATAAGTTTATGTCTAGCGGAAAACATGTAATGAGCATAGTGTTTAAAAGACACATTTTAATCAAAATGAAAAAAATGTTGACCAAAATGTACATAGGAGTTTATATAATTTAACTGACCATTCGATATCGTTGGCTTTTGAAAGGGTGTAAAAGCCAAAATGCTGAAATGTAATTAGTTTTAACTTTAACAATCGAAAACACCCGTAAGGGTATTGTGTTTATTTGATATCACGATTGCTTTTTTTTTTATCGTTAATAATATTTTGAAAATTTGATAGTTTGTTAATGAAATGGTAATAAAAACATGAAAAAATCGACTAAAATGATTGTCTAAAAATATATTAAAATTCCCTTAAAATTTACAACTATTTTCTTAAAAACAAATTTGTTTAAGAAACTTCTATGTTAACTTATTCTCAAACTATCATCTCAAATTTACCTATTATCTTACAACAATCGACAAAACTTAAAAAATAAATTTCACCTAAATAACAGTGTGCGTTATATAATGTGCGTTATACATAGTGTGCATTATACAATAAATGATATTTTCATATTGTAGGCAATCAAAAAGGTTTTGCCAAAACTTCTACGATGATGATGTGTATATTTCAAATGTGGTATAAAATGAAGTGTTGTGTGATTAATATTGTATAGTCAACCAATAAATAATTATATGTAGCTTTTTTTGAGTTTGTCTATCTTAAGTTATTATGATATGATGATTAAAACATCAACAAGTTATTGAAATTCTTAGACAAATAATTTTCGAAAGGAAACTATTTGTTGCCCCTAAAATGACCGATAGAATTATGTATTTGTTTTGTGTCGAAATATAACATGTTTCCAAATTGAACTAATTGTTGAATGAAACTAATTGTTGTCCGCCGCTTTGCGCGGGTAACGACTAGTATATATATATATATATATATATATATATATATATATATATATATATATATATATATATATATAAAATACCCAATTGCTCAAACAAATACAGGCACAAGAAGTAATAGATTTAAGTATGTGACATCATGGGTTTAACGTTTCTATTTAATTCAAATTGTTGATAATTATATAGTTTAACGTTTGTGTGACAATTATCAAAGACAATTAGTTTTTGTGTCAATTCTTAATATGTTCTTTTATTTTGATTATATTGTATGATATTTTTATAACATATATAGTTTCATTTAGCCTCATTTATAAATATATAGAGATAATTAATAATTGATATTTTATAAGTTCTTCAAACAGCATAAAACCGCCCGCACCGCATAAAACCGCACCACACCGCATAATACAGTTTACAAGTTTTGCGGTGCGGTTTGTGGTTTTCAAAAATGTCAAATTGCATATGCGGTGCGGTTTGCGGTTTTGATTTTAAACCGCATCGCGAACACCCCTCATACAAACCATCATAAAACAATCGAAGAATCTCACACCAAGCGGCTCCCTTAGTATCCTAGTGACTCCCTTAACTCGAGTACGGATCTTGTGCTTTCAGTAGTACGGGCCCAATACTACATTCCACACCAATCCTACTTTCCTCAAGAGTCGTCCCGATTCCCCTAAGTGACTCCTAAACAACACATCTGCTAATGCTAACATGCTTCCTAGGTTCTCCTAAGATTCCCTTCCCACCACTCTCCGCCATCAGCTGCAGAAGAAACCCCCACTAACACCCGCTAAGTACCTTACGAATATAATTATATGCCACAGACACTAGATAATTCTTCAACTGCAAGGTCTCACACTACAACGGTTGGACTCAAACAAGAGTTGTGCAATAGAGTTAAACCTAACCTTCTAAAATTATCTAATTTCTGAAACATGTAACATAGCATATCCGTTTGATAGTCAGCTAGTACTAGCAGTGGTTCCTAAAATCACAAAGTAAGCAGCATTCGAGCATCGAGTTCTAACCAGAGCACTGCCTAACAGGCCATCCTAACATATCATCAGTAGTCCATACGAGCATACAGTTGTATGGGCTCATACAATAAGCATACAATACATCTCTCCTATCATACAAATCATGAGCAGATCCTTAGCCCTAATCTAGCATGCTATTCATATATTCACATACTGAATCAAACAAACATGTATGGGTATTTTGGGAACACTTACTTGAGCCCGGTCGATTGCATGCATCACACCCCTTCTTTCTAGTAGTAATCCTTTTAGAAAATCATTTCTTTATGAAAAACTTACCAAATCCTCGGTTTGAGTTCAAACACACTTGTCCGAATCCCTTAAACCAAGGCTGTGATACCAACTTGTAACATCTTAAAAATCATGAATAAAATATTTCATTTTTAAGTCAACCAAAATATATCAAATATTCATATTAACCATAAAAAAGTATGCCAATGTGAAAACAGTTATCAGAGTACAATCCCAAAATCATAAATATTCTAAACATGGTGGATACGTTGTGATCATGTCGAGCCCTTCTCCTTCAGGCTAGAAGTACCTAAAACATAAACTTAAACCGTAAGCACAAAGCTTAGTGAGTTTCCCCAAAATACCACATACCATACATACAATGGGCCTCGCCCGACATTGGGCCCCGTCCAGTACAGATATGTCCATAAAATGCGATGGGCCTCGCCCAACACACTCATCTGGCCCCGCCTGGCATTGCGCCCCTCCTGGTATACATACAAACACATACAATACATGCAAGAGTCACACAATCAGCTAGCATTCTAATAAAAAAAATCAATAGGCTGGCATTGGTACCTTTGACCCGCCAAAACACTGTGCGAACTCACCTCAATCGAATCATGAACAGTGACACACACACAGGCTGCTGCTACGATGGCTCCTCAACTGAACACATTCAAACTAACCCTAATAAATAATCAGGGTAATAACCCTTAATAAGTGGACCAAATTATCATCTAACATTCTAACGGTAAAAGATCATTTTACCCTTCTAACCAATGGCCTGGGCCCCTAAAGATCCAAAGCCCAAAAATGGACCAAAAACCTAAGGCCCACAAATGGCCCAAAAGGCCTTCTGGTGAGTACGCCATGTGTACCACCACTACGCCCCACGTATAGACCTTAATAGCAAAGGGAAAAGAACGGGTGATGAATGTGTTACGTTGAGCGCACGCATATGTACGCCCTGTGTACACCCCTGATGGTCAAAATTCACTTTAAGCACTTAATGCCTTAAGTCCAAACGTCCAAATCACAAATCTTGCTCTTGGGAAACGTCTTAAATGATAAAGTCGTCAACTTGATGCCTTTACATGGGTCAAATAGGCTCAACACCCATTTTTAACATTATAACTTCATATTACGACCATCAACTCATGCATGGTTGAGCTAAATCCATCAAGATGCTATTTTTATGCATTAGGGACCTCAAAAACATCAAGAACTACTATCCTATGCTTCTGGAGTAACTTATACTCACATGAATCAACCCAAAGGACCAAAATATGCCAAAAACCCTAAACTAACTACGTCTAAGGGATGAATCAAAAAAGTTGAGACTTTATACCTCCAGAAGAATGGTCAAAGTGAACAAGGTCTGGATCTACAAGCTTCAAATCAACAAGTGCTTCTCCAAAGGGTTCTTCTTTCTTCAAGATGTATAAAAAACATACCAAAACGCACAAAAGGCTAAATACTCTCTAAAAAGAGACTAGGGTTTAGTGGGAAGTGCTTTGGGACGAATGATGATGATGATAGAAGAAGACTTGAGATTATAAGGTGCTTAAATAGGGTCCAAACCTTAAATTTTAGGGTTTGCCCCCGACTCAAATACGTCATGCGTACCATAGGTACGCCCATCGTACTAGGGGGAAAACCCCGTGTCCAAGCTTCGACAAGGTACGCCCCACATACCTTATTTATGCCCCGTGTAATAGGCCACAAAGCAAAATAAATAAATACTTAGAATTTAGAAAATTACCTGGAACCGGACGTTACAATTTCGAGGATGTTTTTACTTATTAATACAAGATTTTTGGCTTGAACGAATTGGTGGGAAATATATTTTTATATATCACTGGATATAAGTTTCAAATATATAAAACTTACGTTTCTTCTAATATTTCTGGTCATTAAAATCTTCATTCAAAGTCTTGTGTTTATATTATTTATATAAGAGTACATTAATAAAATAGAAGTTAGTAAATTAATATTCGAAATTCGATGAATATATTTAACTGTTTGCAAGGTTTGTCTAAAACATTTTACGATATGAGTTGACAGAGCTGTTACGTTTTGGAAATTTTAAAGTACCAAAGTTGTAGAAGGAAATTGTATTTTTATTAGGGCTGACAAATATGTACCACGGAGAACCAGCCAATATGTTACCAACCGAACCAATAAAATCGGTAGCCAAGTTGTTTGGTAGCCAATATGTTTGGCTGGTAATACCTTGCCAATTAAGTAATTTTGGTATGGTAATGATATGAAATTTTGACATTTACGAAAATATTAAGTAATATGTTTGGCTGGTAATACCTTGTCAATTAAGTAATTTTGGTATGGTAATGATATGAAATTTTGAATACCACGGTTGTACCGTACCAACCAACTTATATATATATATATATATATATATATATATATATATATATATATATATATATATATATATATATATATATATATATATATATATATATATATAATACAAAGAAATATGAGTTCTCATATCTTCATGTTTCAATTAGAATAATAACTAACAAGGCTTAGAATTACTAAACTAACACATTGACAGACAAATTTCTTGATATTTATTTTTTGATGTGCACGAGATCGGTGATACAAAAGCACATCATACTAAAACTTAAAAGGAATACTAACTTCTCATTCATTGTACTGTTTCCATTTTTTTCCCCTAGCAACTTGCTAGGGGTGTACCTCTTTTAATCATTTTAGTGGTTTCCAAAAAAGAAAAAAAAAATACTAACACAAGCGAGTGAAGCGACGACCAAATGTCCAAAAATTCAACTTATATTCACGTATAGTACATATTGGTTAAAATTTTTGGTATATACCAAATACCAATATATACCAACCAAATTTGTTGGTAGCCAAATTAACTGGTACCAAGTACACTGGTACGGTACTGGTCGCTAAAATCTGATACCAACTATAGTTGGTACGGTACACGGTTTGTAGAAAAAAAACTCGGTACCGTACCAATTTCACCCCTAATTTTTATCATATTTCCATTTATTAATTCCAAAGATTGATCATAAGGAATTAAAGTCTCAATAAGTTTTAGCAATTCCAAAGATTGATAAGTGCAAGTTCTTCTGGACAATAAGGTTTCTTACGTACAAACGTTGTATTCTTTTTTTTTTTTTGAACGACATATTCTTTTACTAGGTTATAGCCCGTGGAAACCACGGTTTGGCAAAATAATTGAATTTTTTTATAGTAAAAACTTATAATTATTAATGAATTATTTAAAATAGATTATTAATTAAGAGATTTATGTTTTTATTTATGTAAAATTATAATTGTTGATTCAAATAAATATGTAAAATTATTTTTCAATATATAGTAGTCATTTTTTATTTTTTAATTAATAAAAAAATGATATTGTATAATGAATTGTTAAATTAATTACAAAAATAAAACAAGCACGACAATTGAAGTAAATTATAATTGATATATGGCAAATAAGAAAATTAACTTTTTGAAATAAAAAAAAATATGAAAAAAATATGAAATTACAACTAAAAATTAAGAATAAAGTTTTATTAAAAATAATAAAAAAAGACGTCCTAAGAAATAATATTCTACAAACTACTTACAAATTTCTAAAAACTTCTTTATACACAACATTAGAAGTTTTATTTGTAGGTCTACCATCCTTATCTAAAATTAACAATTTTAATCATTCTCTACTTTTAACTCTAGATAAAGCAACATATAATTGGCCATGTGTAAAAACCGGATCTTTGAGAAACAAACCAACCTTAGATAAAGACTGTCATTGGCTCTTGTTGATTGTCATTGCAAAACAAATGGCTATTGGAAACTGTCTTCTTTGGAATTTGAATGAATTTTTTTTTTCAGATGGTGTTAAGGACATTCTTTGAATAAATGTCTGATTTCCAATATTACTTCCAGATATGATAACTGCCTCAATAACACGTTTGCCCAAAGATATCACCTGTAGTCTAGTGTCATTACATAAGCCATTTTTTTGATCAATGTTTCTCAGCAACATAACTGGAACCCCGACTTTCAAAACTAACTTATAATTAGGCAGACCTGAGACTTTAAGACCATTTAAAACATCAGGTGAATATAAATTGGCATCAAACTGATCATGGAGAAACTCTAATTGACATAGTTTATCTGAGCTTAAATACTCGACTTTATCTCCTGGAAACAATGATAGCAATCGATCATTTATTTTTCCAACAACTTCATTTTTTGGAGCAAGTATTGCTCTTTCTTGAAAATATCATGGATTGTTGTAATCTTCAAGAATTGAAGGATATACAAACTCAATTAACGAACCTATAGGATCACACAGATCATTAATGAGAAGATCTTGCGGAATATCAATAACAGCTTCGCCATCGTTAGAACCACCGAGTTTGCCTTCTCCTATATCCAAGAGCCATTTTGCAAAATCCATTGTTTGTTGAATAGCAGATGTATCGCTTCCGACAGTTAACCTCGTGTTTTTGGTAAGTTGATGGACTTTACATTGTTGCCATAAATACGGTGAACTTAAAGAAGCATTAACAGTGTCTTGTCTACTACCACCTGGGATAACAGGAAGAATTTGTCTGAAATCTCCTCCAAAAACAATGACTTTGCCTCCAAATGGCAAATTTGAGTTTCTAGGATTATGACGCTTTAATATATCTTTCAAAGTTCGATCTAAAGCTTCAAATGCATGCTTATGAATCATGGGTGCTTCATCCCATATGATCAATGAGGTTTTATGTAATAAACTGGCGAGTTCACTATCTGGTGATATGGAACAAACAGAAACCTCAGTAAGAACCAAAGGAATTATAAACCGGGAGTGTGTTGTCCTGCCGCCGGTTAATAATAAAGAAGCAATCCCACTTGAAGCAACATTTAAAACAATTTGAGCATTACATCTAACTGCAACAGATAATGTCTTCAAAAGATAGGTTTTACCTGTTCCACCATAACCGTAGACAAAGAAAACACCTCCTTTATTATTCTGAATTGCAGCCATGATATCATCAAAAATGTTTCGTTGCTCATGTGTTAATGCAATGGAAACAGAGTAATCCTAAGCTCTGTACCCCTATAATAATAAAGTAATAAAATTAAAACAATGATATATAAGAATTATATGATAAACAAAAGGTTAAAAACTCACTCTATATCACTTAAGGTGATCTTCATGTTGTGTTTTGATTGTATCGGATTAGATGTGTCAAGTTCACGACGAGATATGATATGTCCAATTACATCTAAAATATGATACAAACAAATAATGTGATTATAGAAATAATGAAAAATAGCTTAAAAAAGCATGTCAAACAACTAACCAAAACACGAGGTTTGCGGGCAGTTTAGCTGTAAAATTGAAGCAAAATCAACAAAATTAAAACTATGAACTGGACCCCCAAAATCAGCACATCTTTTAACAATAGTATCCCATTGTAGGACAATCTGCTGGTCTTGTCTAGTAATATTAAAACCCCCTTTCATCATAGCCATGTTAGGATGTTGTATTAACAAAGTGCCTCCAACATTCAAAAGATGTTGGAATCTGTTAAACTGACCACTGAAAACACGTGTTTGTATCTTTTTGCCCTATAAGTAAAATAAACATGTTATTAAATAATAAAATATAAATAATAAATAATAATACATATAAACAATGTAACTAACCTGTTCATCCATAACGATTAATTCAATGGACATTACTTCTTTCTTTCCTTTTGGTACAAAATTCCACATGCTCAAGATTTTGACCTTAAATGTGGTATCCGGTGTTACCACTCCAATTTTGTCCAAGTAGGTGATTTCCGCGTTAGACATTACTCTGAAAGGAAATGGTGTAAAATGTAGTTAAGTAAAAAGAAAATGGTGGATATTTTACATATTTAAATAAAGAAGAATATAAAAACACTCACACACTCATAGAGATAAAACACAAAATAATTAAATTTCCAGAAAAAGTCCAAGATAAAAGACGAATTTGAAGTAAAATACTTTCGATTATAAATTGTAGCAGAAAAACGAATTTGAAGTGGAAAATATGTTCAGTTACAACCATGCACATTCTAATAAACAGATGATAGAAACAGATGGAAGAAGAAACATGAATGAAGAAATATAGAACAAAAAAAAACATACTTGAGATTTTGAAGTTGAAACCAAAGCCGAGAATACAAAGAGGAAGAAGAAAAAGGCAGAAGATAATGACGAACTGTGAATGTTCTTCAATTTGTATACCAGGTATATATTTGTATATTAAGTATAAGCAAATCGTCCCAAATATAGATAATATTAAGAGATATTATCGTTATCACGTTAAATACGGAATTGATTGCTGGAATGCTTAATTTGCGAATGTAAATATCCATACTAAATGTCGGATTATTAGCTCTACAACTTTTACTTAACTGTAATACCATATTTAATAAGTTTTTAATTTTTGAAAGTTTGAAATTTTCTTCAGAATATGGATGTCGTATTTGAATTGTAAAAGAAATGCACACGTGGCAACCTCTATTAAATTGACAGAAGACAAAATTTTAGTATAGTGACACGTGGCGTATGGAGAAGGAAGAACTACTCTTTTATTAAGAAGGGTAGATATAATGAAAGTTGGTATATTTAGCGGTTTGGGCTGTAACGGGACTTTCATAGATCCCTATCTTCGTTAAAGAAGAATATCTATTGATCGTACAATATTGCAGTACACTGTAAGTGGTAGTTTGATTGTCAAAAGCCTTATGTAATATTGTGTCATTAGTACAAAATCTATTTTTTGGTACAATGGTAGCTTAAAACCGCACCATTAAAACATTTTTGCATCAATAAACCAAAGAACAGCACCATTTAAAGTATTTGTTGGAGCGGTTTCCCTTTAACGGTAGTAAAAGGCATAAAGACGCATTTATTGGTGTGTTACTTCAAAACTGCACCATCAAATCAATAGAAACTGGACCAATAAATCATGTGAAACCGCACCATTTAATCGTCCTTCTAAAAATTTTGTTCAAAATTTTTATTTCGCACGAGATCCCTCCAAATTTACAGATATCCCTCCTAAATCTTCCCTCTTGATTCTAATATAAATCTAAGCACACACACATCTTGATTCTCATATCTGCTCACTTTCCGACTACGCTTGCTATTTGTTTGTCATGGAATATTCTAACTTTTTGTCGTTTGTTTGTAGTTTTCTATCAAATTCTACCCTTGTTCATGCAAGTGATCCTAACATAGGTAAAAGTTTGCCATTTTTGAGCATTTTGTGCATATTGATGGAATCTAATGTACTTATGGTGTGTTTTACCAAAATCCACTGCCTGCTCATGTAGATAATCCACCCGCAAGTAAAAGTTTTGAAGTTTTGAGTAATGGGTGATCTTGTTATGTGTATATTTTATGTATCATTTTGTTGATCGCCACTCATTTATCAGGAAAAACGGAAAATGAGATTAAAAACTTTTGAAACACACATTTGAAAAAAAGAAGTTGATTCAGATAGGTTACATGTTATGTATCTTATTTTTCCAAATTGTTGATTTTGACGTTGCTAATTGTCTTTTAATTGCTAATTAATATTAAATTTACATCGATGTATATAAAATCATAGACTTACAAGACCTTGTTAAGAAAACAAAAAATAGGATGTTACATAAGCTCATTTAGATGTGTTTTCTATGTGTCAATATACAAATATGTAATTGCTATACAAATATATTATTAGTAGCGATACACTATATATACTTTATATTTTGTAGTTATACAGTGGACCTATTCCAGGCCCATTTGGTGTGTTTTAAGGGGGATATATGAGAATTCTTACCTAGGTGTTTATTTACGATTTACTCTTCTTTCTTTTTTTGGAAATTAAAACTTCTTAACTTTTTTGGAAATTAAATAATCTAACTACAATTTAGTATGTATTAGAAAAAAATATACTAAAAAATGTTTTGGAAAAAATAACCATTTAGTCCGAAATAAACATTTTGGAATGAGAAAAAACATTTTTTTTAACAAAAAAAAAATATTTCGGACTGATATTCTAGAATTCCGGACCAATATTCCGTAATTTCAGACCAACATTCCGGATTCCGTACTGAAATTTCGGAGTTTGGAAAAAAAATCTGGAATTTCAAAAAAAGTCAGAAATCCGATAAATAATTCCGGAATTTCGAGAAAAATATTCATTTTTTACTTTAATCTAACAAAAAGTTAAACAAACATAGTAAAAAAATCATTTTTTACTTTAATCTAACAAAAATAATACATTTTGATTGAAAAACGGTAATATTAACCACTTTGAAATAGACATTTCGAAAAATATAGGGAGATTTCTTTGAAAAAAATTGAAAAAAAAACCCAAAAACAAACTCCCGAATTTGAAAACCAAATTCGGAATGTAGCATTCAAAAATAAGTTGTCATATTTCAAAAACAGTTAAATTTTTTAAAAATAAAATCATTTATAAATTATAATGGTTGGTTTACTCACGTTCCTTTTTTTGGCAAGTTTGGATATATATATATATATATATATATATATATATATATATATATATATATATATATATATATATATATATATTAGTTGTGAAACTCATGTATTACATGAGTTTATAAAAAAATATACAAACATGAAGATCTAATAAATATAGAAAATTTAAATTTATCAGAAAAAGGAAAATATTTAATTATTAAAATTAAAATGTTTATTTATCTTTTAAAATTTAAACTAATAATTTAAATAAATAAACAACTAAAATAATTGGATTCAATTTAGAAATTTAGAAATTATAAGGAAAGTTGTATTAATGAATTAAATATACATTTGTTATTACATTTAAGTATTATATGAAATTTAATAAAATGAAAAAAAAAACCACAAAATGACATATGGATATAATTTAATTTAAATTTACCATAAAATGACATGTGGCATAATGCATAAAAAGATGACAAGTGGCAAAATTATTTTCATTTATTCGGTAATATATATATATATATATATATATATATATATATATATATATATATATATAAAAGATGACAAGTGGCAAAATTATTTTCATTTATTAGGTAATATATATATATATATATATATATATATATATATATATATATATATATATATATATATATATAGGCTAGGTTAATGTGTTTCTTATATTTATCGTGTGCTAGATTGCACCAATAGAAATTTTTGTAAAATTAAATAATTTTTTAATTAAATAAAGATAAATATTAAATAATTATGGAAATAATTTAATATCTATCTTTATTTGATTAAATTATAATTTAATTTTTACTAAATTCTTATTGGTGCATTCTAGCACACATCATATGGGAGAAACATTTGAACCTATATATATATATATATATATATATATATATATATATATATATATATATATATGTGTGTGTGTGTGTGTGTGTGTGTGTGTGTGAGAAAAAAGTGAATATACTTTACAAGGTATATAAACTTAGGTATCGAAACTCACCATACTATATCATTTTGTATCATATATGCATTACAATATATTTAAACGTCAACCCCTAACTTGATATACATTTAAGATTTTCGAAGTTTCACTATTATCTTGCTCTTACATCATAACTTTCGGTCGAACACCTACCAGACTATATATAGTTGAAAATGAAAATTATATAAGATGAAGATAATGATGAAAATTTAAAAATCTTGGAAGTAAATCATGTTAGGAGTTGAATTTTAAAAACTTTGGACGATTTATATATATATATATATATATATATATATATATATATATATATATATATATATATATATATAATACAACACAACGTACTATGGTGAGTTTGGATACCTATGTTTATATACCTTGTAACTGATATTCGTCTTTTCCAAATATATATATATATATATATATATATATATATATATATATATATATATATATATATATATATATATATATATATATATATATATATATAAGAATGATTATTTGAGAACTCATAGTTTCCCGAGAACCCGAGAACCAAATGAGGATGGTTAGATCAAAATAATAGAAGGTCAAGATGTCTGGTGACATTTTTGTAAATAATTGAAAAAAAACGACACATTGGTATGTTTATAAAATAAAACAAGGGACATTTTAGGGAGAACATAATTCATATCCCTTTAATCAGATTATCCCCAATTTACGTCAGACTAACCTAAACTTGTAACCTCCTCTTTTCTCTTCTCACTCTCTCTGAAGCCACGATCTACCATCATCGACGACTCGCCTCCGGAAAATTGATGTCTAATCGATCGTTGTTGTCTTCGCTTTGCTATTCGGAGAAGCTCTACCCAAAAGTCCTTAATTCTTCGCCTATTGGAATCTGTAGCAGCAAACCCTATTGTTGAGTTATGGATTTGTTTGGTAGTTCCAGAATAGAAGTTCACGAGGAGAATCAAACGATTTGCAAATGTTTATTGCAACTCATGATTTGCAGAAGTTTATTACTGTGACATCCCCTAATTTCTCGGCCAGAAAAGACCGATTTAATTTATGCTTTTTAAAATAAAATCAGAGAAATCTTTTCAAAAGATATTGCGGAATAGGTCCCCAATATAAAACATGATAATGTTTATCAAAACCTTTCTTTAAGAAATATATAATTTCCTTTTATATTAAAACCTCGGGATGTCATGTTCCGATACAGATCAAAAGCATAAACAAGACATTATAAGCCTTACAACATTTATTTATAACTACTGGCCTATAATCCATAAATCACTCATCATCATCATCCGACTATGCTCGGGGTCCACTACCTGTAATCATAAAAAGCTGAGTGGGTCAGGCTTGGAAGCTTGGTGAGCATATAGGGTTTTCAACCCACAATAAATAAATTTATTGTACTTAAACATCAATCAATCAACCAAATTACCCCAACCCCATTATATTATTTATTTCTTAAGGGTTTACCCTAAGATTCAACTATCACTCCTTCCTAAGGATTCATCCTAAGGAATAGGCACAAGGTCACACCATCACCAGGGTTGATACAACATGGGCTAAATTCATAGCTCTTATTTATTGACAGTATTCACCCCTATCATGCATGTCAATGGGTTTTTAGAGTACTCCAAATGAACATATAGTTCATTACACCTACAGGTTGCGGGTCTGCTAGTGTTCCACAGACCATCTAGAATAGTCCATGGTTGTCATCCCTACTCTGCTGAATGACGGGGACCAACATTTTGGGTAAGTGATTGTCTCAAATTTCACCACTCACCCTCAACTCATGATCAATATTACTGATCATCTCCTTTATCCAACTCACCTATCATCACACACCCATTATTTCATCTACCCATGTTTTACCCAACATTTTTGTAGATAAAAATACATATACAGTTTAAATTATTTAAAAACATGTATAAATCACACCTTCAACATCCAAATCAAATAAACAAACAATAAATATTCACACAGCACGTATTTTATGTAAAATACTTCATATCTATGTGTAAGGTAAAAGTAACTACACACTCACCTGATTTAATGAAAATCGGGCAGCAATTCGTTTCCTAAAATGATCGTTTCTAATAAAACCGGGAGTTTTATTGAGAAACCGGGCTCTGCGGAGGGTCGGGCTTCGAAACCGAAAAGATAAATTGTCCGGGCTTCACGGGCACTTCGTGGCGTATTCCGGGGGTTATAATCGATATCGGGGCTTCGAGGAATGTTAAGATGAAGAAAATATGAAGAAAGGGGTGAAAGATGGTGAAATCCCAAAAGTACCCGAGAAGGCTCGCAGGACCCTTCTATTTATAGGGGTCCGAAGTCGGTTCTGGTGGTGGGGTCTGCAGGCGAGGGTGCGCAGGTGGCTGCACGTGCGAAGGCCTCGCTGTCCTCTCCTGATTGGACCGAGGTCTAGTCCGAAGTAGGGGGAATCTGTGGCATGCTGCGAGGGTTCGGTCTCGTGCAAGAGAGTATGTGTCGCACCGCTATTGGACCACTTCGGATCAGATCAGGTGCTCGGATGACTCAGCAGCTCGGACACGTGGCACGTTCTAAGCGAGGGTGACGTGGCAAATCGTGACTATGCGAATTTTCTCGGTTTTTGTGCAAAAACTTCTAAAATCCATAACTTTCGCATACGAGCTCCGTTTTTGACGTTCTTTATATGCACGCGTATGTAAAATTACGCTCTACAACTTCCGTTTAGACTTCGTCGGATAATTTTGACTTTAATTTTTATATTATTATTTTTAACAGACCGGGACAGGAAATCCGTTAAAAATTCATAACTTCTTCATCTGACGTCCGTTTTCGTCAGACTTTTTACCGTTGTGCTACTATTTACGAGAACTTTGATTCTCGTTTAGGTTGTGTCGGCTAAAAATCACTCGATCTAAAATTCGAGTTTTTAGCTATCTACTGCTAAGCTGAAACTTCGAAAAATCATAACTTCCTCATACGAAGTCAGATTTGGGCGTTCTTGTTATACCTACTCTCGGTTTAATGAACACTACAAGTTTCGTTTAGATTACTAAGGCTAAAAAGTATTTTATCAAAAACTCACTTTTTACGACATTCGGCACCGTGTCGGTTTGTTGCGAAACTTCGACAGGTCATAACTTCTTCGTTATAACTCGGATTTCGGCATTCTTTATATATCCGTAATCCTTGTCACGCCCACCACAAGTTTCTTAATAGATATCGACTTTATCTAAAATTTAATTTTTGACGCTCATTTTTATTCTTAATTATTTAAACCCTAATAATTAAGCATAAAACACATAAAACACATAATATTCACATAATTCCTTTTCATTTCTCTAAAATGAGTCACAAAGGTTAACCTAGACCATTATGTCAATATTAATGTCTAGCCTAGAAACACGAGCATTACAACTCTCTCCCCATTAGGATGATTACGTCCCCGGAATCACACAACGACAAACAACTACGGGTAGCGACTCACCATGTCACTCTCCGTTTCCCAGGTGAGATTTGGCCCATTTATATGTTTCCAACGCACAAGCACTAAATCGACTATCTTACGTTACAACTTCTTAGTCTTACGGTCAACGATTGCCTCAGGTTCTCCAATTAACCTCTTGCTTTCATCCAACCTTAATTCAGAAATGGGAATTATGTCGGGCACACCTCCCGTGAACTTCCTCAAATAACACACATGAAATGTGTTATGAATACCCTCCAGTTCTTCCGGTAATTCTAGCTTGTAAGCTTGATTCCCGATCCTCTGAAGAACTTTAAATGGTCCAATAAACCTTGGACTCAATTTTCCCCTTTTACCAAATCTTATAAGTCCCTTCCATGACGAGACTTTAAGTAAAACCGAATCTCCAACTTCGAATGATATCGGTTGTCTTTTCTTGTCAGCATAGCTCTTTTGAGCAGCTAACATCCTTTCCTTAATCACTTTCAACTTTCCAGCAGTCTGATGGACTATTTCAAGTTCCATAAACTACTTTTCCGCAGCTTCCAGCCAACATGATGGCGTTCAACACTTTTCCCCATACAAAGCGTGATAAGGTGCCATCTTAATGCTTGAGTGGAAACTATTATTATAGGAGAATTCTACTAGAGGTAAGTGTTCATCCCAGTTACCTTGGAATTCTAGGGTACATGCTCTCAGCATATCCTCCAATGTTTGAATCGTTCGTTCGCTCTGACCATCAATTTGCGGATGGTAAGCTGTACTCAAACACAACTTGGTACCCAATTCCTCTTGTAGACTCCTCCAAAACCTTGAGGTAAAACGGCTGTCATGATCGGATACAATCGTTAACGGAACACCGTGTAGCCTCACAATTTCCTTCACATAAGAATTCACAAGTTTATCCATAGACCATTTCTTGTTAGCGGCTATGAAATGCGCACTCTTGGTGAAGCGATCAACGACCACCCAAATCATGTCGTCACCGTTCCTTGTTCTGGGTAGTTTAGTCACAAAATCCATGGTAATGTCCTCCCATTTACCCATGGGTACAGGTAAAGGTTCTAAACTCCCATACGGTTTCTGATGTTGTGCCTTAACCCTAGCACAAGTTACACACTCAGCCACATACTTAGCAACGTCGAGCTTCATCGTCGGCCACCAGTAATAGGGTTTTAGGTCCCTATACATTTTCGTACTGCCGGGATGAATCGAGTACATGGTCTTGTGAGCTTCTTCCATCAGAAGATCCCTTACTCCTCCCGTCTTAGGTACCCAAATCCTATCTTTGAATACCTTCAGTCCCTGACCGTTTGTATCAAACACCAACGTTTTTCCCAAACGTTCCTCCTTTCGGTCATTTCTCTCTAAAGCTTCCTCTTGGGTTTTCTTTATACTTTCCACAACTGTCGAGACAACTTCAATTCTCAACGCTCTTGGCCTTTTCTTTTCAAGATTTACCTTCCGGCTGAGAGCATTAGCAACAACATTTGCTTTACCAGGGTGGTAAAGTATCTCACAGTCGTAGTCCTTGAGTAACTCTAGCCAGCGCCGTTGCCTCATGTTCAATTCCTTCTCCATACCTTTAAGGCGAATACTACCGCTGCCAACTCCAGACCATGAGTGGGGTAGTTCTTTTCATGCTCTTTCAATTGCCTCGATGCATACGCTATCATTTTATCCCTTTGGGTCAGAACACAACCTAACCCAACTCCAGAGGCATTACTATTACAATCCATGGTCGCCTCCGACAATCGTCACTCAAGTTGATCGCCTTCCTCATCATCCCCCTTCCGTCTCCATTGACCTCCCTTGTTTCCAATCATATGTGTAGAAGGAGATTAACAAAACGAAACTCTGGTGGCTGTGACAGTGGAATTCATTCCAATGTACCGATATTCACACACAGGTTCTGATTTTCCATATTATTATTATTATTTTGTAATTGATCTCTAATTGGATCATATTCGTGTGTAAAATTTGAAACCACGTGTGATGGATGTTTTGGATGTCTTACTAGTTGTATCATCCTGAAACAAATGGTAATGGTTATTTATCCTATTTTTAGTTACAAAAAATTGTATGTAACATCCGGAATCTAAAAGGTCAATTATGGAAATAAAACCTCATTTCTAAAGGCCAACTCATCGAGTTTGGGGGAAGAAACTCGACGTGTTGGAAGTGTTGATCGCACGTATTTTTAAAGACCAACTCAACGAGTTGGAGAGGGCCAACTCGACGAGTTGGACGTGGTTCGAGAAACCCTAATTTTGGGGTTTTGCATCCTATTTAAACAAACTAATCCCATGTGTTGGCTTCATTTCCAGCCACCATTTTCCTAACCCTAACCTCGAAACTCTAAGGCATTTTTGAAAGTTGTGAGCCATTTTGAGTGCTTTTGTGGTGTGTTTGAATCCAATGGAAGGAAGGGAAGCTTGGTGAGAGTTGGTGATACAAGAAGGAGCTACTAGATCTCGAATCCTTGCTTCATTTTCGACACTTTGCTGGTAAAAAGTCTCAACCTTGCTTTGTGAATTCATAGATCTCCTTCTTAGGGTTATTTTGCATGTTTTGGTCCAAATGGAGTGGTTGTTGGGAGGTGGATGTCCCATTTGGACAAACCCTTTCAGATATAGGATCCAAGGGAGCTCTTTTGGCATAAAGGTGCCAACTTTATGGTCTTAAGGGCTCCATGCATCCATTAAGCCTTTCTTCTAGCTTATTTTGAGCTTTTGAGATTCTTTTAGCCTTGCATAAGAGTAAAGTTGGAGACTTTACTCATCAATACAGCCTTAAGGGAACAAATCTGCAATTTAAAGCCTTATCTTGTTGATTAAGTGGCTTAATAGATTAAGTGGGTTTGCTGACTGAAGAACTCGACGAGTTCATAGGAGAACTCGGTGAGTTGGTTTGGGATTGTCCCGATTCTGATGAACAGGAGGGAAAACTTGACGAGTTGAAGGGAACTCGGCGAGTTGGATCAATTCTTCACGATTCTGTGGTTTGATGAGAACTCGGTGAGTTGAAGGACCAACTCGGCGAGTTGGGTCACCTGGACCGTTGACTTTGGCGTTGACTTTGAATTTTGACTTATGCTTTTGGACCTAGTTTGTCCCAAGGGGTATTTGAGGTGACCTGATTTGTATTAGAGGAAAATATGGGCTTAGGATAAGACTCATATGGGATTGGGCCCAATTTGGAAAATTAGGCCAGTATTGGGCTTTTATGGATCTTATAGTTTTGGGCCTTGTTGGTTCTAGGCTTGGGCCTTGGTTGTCAGTCTTAATGGGCCAGGGGCAAAATGGTCATTTTATCATAATTTTGGATTATGGATCATAGTTTGGATTTCAGTTGTTAATCAGATGTTGATTAGGTGTTGCTAGTTGGGAAGTCGTCAGGTCAGCAGCTAGGGTTTCGTGCAGTGAGCTTCAACATTCGAGGTGAGTTTCTCTTCGCAGAAATCAGGGGGTCGAAGGCACCAATGTCGGCCCACTAGTTGATGTTTATAGTAAGATGATTGTCTTTGTGATAATTGTCTGGTTTGCCACTACTTGTTGATGTTGTGTGATTATTTGCGTATGCTATTATATGGTTGTGGTAGGGGTGAAATAAACCCAGTATCCGATTGAAATAGACCGAAGGGGAGGCCAACACCCATATATGCTCGGCAGTATCCGGTTAAAATAGACCGAATGGGAGGCCGGCACCCAGATATGCTCGGCAATATCCGGGCGGGGCCCGATACCGGACGTGGTCCGATGACGGGCGGGGCCTATCTATTGTATTACGAGACTTGCGATTTAGCTCAACTGTAGTCCACCAGGTAAATTTATATTATTATTATTTTTTACATTTTTACTTGTTAAAAACTTCAAAAGTAAAACCAATGCTTTTCATGTCATTTATTTATGTTATTTTATTACCCCTGTTTTTTTTAGATTTTATAGTAATTTGTTTTAACCTATTAATTTAGGAAGGTCTTGATGTGGTGTTTGGAAACGGATTATCAACAAAATGTTTTGTGAATATTGTTGAAAACGGATTATATTGTCATGTTTGACAAACAAAAAAATAATATGTAAATTATTATTATTTTTAAATAATAACTAGTAAAATTAACGAAGTTATTGAGATTTTTCTTTTATCCTCACTAATGTACTCTTTATCAATCATTAAAAAACTTATTATATTTTACATGTCTTTTTATGTTATTTTATATATTTTTCTATTTTACCAAATGTTTTTTTATAGGTTAGCTTTATTTAGTACGTCAAACACACATTCTCTACTCTACTCCTAAAGTACTTATATTATATCCAACAAGACTTGAACCTTCATTCTTCGACCTATGGCTAATAGACACCTTTCCTCTATCAGTGATATCTTTATCGTACAAGCCATTTGGTTTTTATAAGTTAACTTACCATCCAGTAATTAGTTTTTCAATTGTCATCTAACTTTTCAATTGATCTGTAAACATAATTGTCACTTCAAATATTTAACCATTAATCAAAAGAAATTATTAATATATTCTTTTTTAAATGAGAATCCTATGTTACATTCCACCGTTTGACTTGTTACACATACTCTTAAAAAATAAGTAATTAAATACCTAAAATAATTTCTATGATAATTAGGCTTAAAAAATCTATTGACCAAAATCATCTTATTCTTTTTCTCTTTTAAATAATTATCAAATTGATCCGAGTAGCAAACCTTTTAAAATTATATTCGCGAGTTTCAACCATTTTGTAGGAATGATTAGTAAGAAGTAAAAAGGTATTGCCGTTTCAAGAAAAAAAAAAGTATTCTAATTTTAAATTGTAAAACAAACGATTTAAAATAAAAAATATTACATTTTTGTAAATGAAAATGAATAAGATCTTAGCTCTTTATCTTGCAAAATAAGGAAAGCGACAATAAAACTGCAACATGTGATGGTGATTACATGGAAAGCATAATTTCAAAAAAAAAATTAAATTAAAAATAAAGCATGATGGAGACGAGTAATTGATACGATACGATACGAATAAGATATATTGAAGTGTCAAAATATCGTATGTAAATTGTGCTCCTGTGGGGTGCGAGTCGTGTGATTCTTGCCAACTGCCACACAAATGTGTCTTTATCACTTTTTCTACGCCTTCCAAAATATTTAATAAATTATTTCCTAAAAATAGGATTCTGCTTTCCAACCAAAAACAAATCATTTTTATATGAAGTTTAAAAGAAAAAAATAGAATTATTATTGTTGTTTTTATACATGTTAAATAGGACTTTGTCTACACCAAATAATACTAGGCAACTTCCGAAAATAAAACATACCGAATAAGATTGTTAAGTTTATGAACAATTATCATATTTGATCTATAATTTTATTTTAATAAATAAAGATTATTTGTATATTCTTATTTATTTTACTACATGTTGTTTTATAGTTATTTTGAAATATATTTCTTCCCTCGTTTTATCGTTTTTTTTTTCATTTTATTAAATTTCATATAATATTTAATTGTAATAATTTTAATAAGGGTTTATGCCACAAAAATCAGTATATATACGACCTTGTTCTGTTTTCACCTCAACTTTATTTTTTTCCTCATTTGCTATTATATTTTAGAAAACATTTTATTTTCAGGTCTTTGACCGGTCACCAACAGGACATGATGATCTGTCAGTTTTGCATTAGTCTCAGTTTGAATTTTGCCCCAACATTTACGCATCAATTTGCATTTAGCCTCAATATTTTCGCATGAGTTTGCATTTAGCCCCAAGATTTTTTTGTTTTCCATTTGCCATTACTTTTTAGAAAAAGTTTCATTTTAGCCCTTGGCCAGTCACGAATAAGTATTTTAAAACGTAATAACTTAAAATGAAAAAAAAAACAAACAAATGCAAGAGTCGAAATTATGACTTGAGGGTGGATCGTATTAGCTAGTAAGTCAATAATTTTTTTTGTAGTATCAATGTTTGTTGTATTTAATGTACACATGTATTTTAAAATGAAAGAAAAAAACATAGTGGAAGTCTCTTGTCCGAAACATCTAATAAACAATGTGACATGCTAATTTTTAAGTCAATCAAATGGTTATTTCTAATAAACAATGTGACATGCCCTGCCTCTCAAGGATAAATATTTGTTAATTCATTTGTAACTCATCTAAAAAACAATTGATTATTTCTAATGACATATTTGTTGAGAAACCAAATATTTCTAAAGATTCGAAATTTCAACTTCTCATTGAGAGGCGAGGCGTGTTAGCTAGTAAGTCAATGACACTTTTCTTTGTGTTAGACAAAGTTTATATGGCCTTAGTGACATTTAAAAATAAATAAAATAACATTTTTAGTAAGGTTGTCAATTCGGGTTTTCTTTTGTTCTATTGTTTAAAGGACCTTTGACATGGAAGTCTTTAAGTTTGTCAAATTCTAATGGTTTTGTCTATGTGATGATTTTTTGTCCGTCAATGCCTAAAGTTTGCCATTTTTTCATTTGTACCCATGTTACCTATAATAACACATGTTTTCATATTAATATGAATCAAATTTGCAAAAAAAAAAAAACCAATAAGTTTACAAATCTTTTATGTTTTTATCTCAATTATGTTATTTTATATTATACATATTAATACATGTAACATCTACAATTACCAGGTTTGCTTTTGAAACCTAGAATTTTGATTTTGTTGCAAATTGGGTCCCCGAAGTCAAAATCTTGAATTTTGGTCTTGTTCGTGTACGCGGGGCATACGTCCTTGTACGCTTAGCGTAATGGGTCCCATGTGAGTACGCTGTGTGTACTTAAGTACGCAGGGTGTACGTGGCTCAGACCAAAACCCTAAGAATTAGGGTTTGTGCACTATTTAACCTCATTATGGCCCAAGACCCTCCCTACCTCAGCCTCCATTCCCTTTCTCGACCCTCTTAGCAAACCCTAGTGCATTTTGATCATTTTTGAGCTTTTAGAGTGATAGTGTGTGCTTTTGGTTGTGAAGAAGGTTATTCAAGAAGGAAGCTTTTCCCTCAAGACTTTAAATCCATCATTTCATCTTCATTTTGCACCACTAGGAGGTATAAAGCTCCAAACATGGTTTGTGTTTTATTAAGTTATAGTTTGAGGCTAGTTTCTTATTTCTTGTCCCTAAAGTTTAGATCTTGGTGAGTATGAGCTACTCCTAAGCCTCCATGTTGTATTTTCAGACGTTTCTAGGCATCTTATTGTTGGATTAGGTGTCTAAGCCCATAATTATAATTGATATGTACTTGACCCGAGAGTAGCATGGTCCATTTCGGGTTGCCTTCACCAGGACAATTTGATAGGATGGATATTTGAGAAAGAGGTTCTTTATGATTTACTAATATATTATAAGTATAATATATTAATTGAGAAATCATATTATTTAATTAGTATTGATCAAGAATTAATTTGGAATTAATTTAGTGATCAAAAGAGACAAATTAAATTAACGGGGACTAATTATGTAAATTAATGATACATATGGTTTGGGCTATTGATCCATGATGGGCTAAGTTTATGTAAGAATCCATAAAGAGTTAGTCCACATGAATTATGGATCATAAGCCTAAGTGTAAGAATTAGGGTTACATGTGACTCTTGGATTCTACACTATATATGTAACCCCTTTATGCACAAAATTTATACTAGTGATCTTGGAGATGCTATAGCTGAATTTTGGTGCCTAGAAACTCTCTCTCAAAGTCCTCCTTTGTTCATGGTGTTTGTGACTTGTTTGAGGCATCACATTTGAGGTGCTAAGTTCTTAAAGGCCAAATACATCAAACTACAACAAAGAGGTAATCATCTAATATATTTTTAATCATTCGAGTATCAAATTGTATGCTAGTTGTAGACTTCATGCTTTATTTTATTGCACGTATAACTAGAGAAAACTTAGATCCAAAGCATTAGGGTTGTATGTGCACCATAAGAGTGTTGTAGTATACAAAACCCAACAGTGGTATCAGAGCCATATGTGTTTTCTGTTATATTGATGCATTGGTAATTGTTCAAAGAAAAAAAATCGTTATTTGGAATATGCATGTACACCACGACGTGGTCAATGTTACCACGACGTGGTGGCTGGTCAGTGGGCAGATTTTTCAGTTTTTTGGCCTAAATTGGATTAGGATTATTACCTTAAACTGTTTTGTATCATAAAATATGTTTTTTTTTCTGATATGGTAATAATTATTCCATCCAATTAAAAGATAAATTGTCAAATCTTGAAATTTTTTATGATAAGCTAATTGTTTGTAAAAATTGATTTGAATTTATCTTACTATAAGAGTTGCATTAAGTCAAATTTGTAAAAGATAAAATTATGATTATTTTATTGGTTTTAAAATTTGATCTAAATGATTTTAGGAGTTACAAAACTTGCCATCAAGTTTTGGAACTCAAAAGCTTTATGGAGTTACAAATCTTGTCATCAAGTTTGGAACTCAAAAGGTTTTCAAGAGTTACAAAATTGCCCTCAAGTTTTGGTATTTGAAAAGTCTCAAATTATGAAACATTGATTTCTAAAACTCTTATAATTAAAAGGTGCAACTCTTTGGTTCATAACTTAAAATTAATTAAATAGTTTTAATTTTGTATTTTATGTTTAGAACTTTAATGTCTTTTGTATAGTTCAAGTTACCTCTTATGGATTGTATTAAATTAATTAAAGTGTTTAATTAAAGGAGAAGATTAATAAATCCATAACAACATGGTTTAAGTTTAATTAAATTAAGAGTATAATTTATTAATAGAATTAAACCACCAAGTATTTTAAAAGTTTAAAATACACCCTTATACTATATAAAATTAAAAGTTTAATATATTATATATGTATAAATAAAAGGCCAGTCTTACCGTTAGTAGGCCTCATTCACGAAGCCGGTCTATAAGGGGGTATAAGGTTACTGCCTATAAAATGATGGTTTAATGGGTGTCTACTCTCACCCACCGCTTCCTTGACTGGTGGAGGGTCGTTAGCCGAACGGGTAGGATAAGATACTAAACCCTCATTAAAAGTATAATGAATTATAAAGTAACTAAACATTTTATAAATTCTGAATCTTAGTTACTTTAGGAAAAATGTGAATTTGATGCTAACCCATGAAATTGCACTTTGCACCTTGCCAAATCGTTAGTGGAGCGTGTATGGTTAACCGGCACACTAACTTGGACTAAAAAGGGCGGTAAAGGGTAGCTCGATGTTTGTCATAGATCAATGGAGCGTGTGTGGTTAACCAGCACATTGATTAGGTGATAAATGACATCGAGAGCACCAAGCTAATTTGCATGGTTATTCACACCTTGTTTGTGATCCTCGGTATCCCAGTCACAAACTTGAAGGGCATAATCGAGATTAAACATGTCATTGAAAAGTTCAATGAATATCAAAGCATCTAGGAATTTCAATTCATTTAAAACCTGAAATTCATTTTCGTTTTTCATGGTGGAAATTGGTAAATCGTCATTTGCATACCTTCAAATATTTTGCAATTGGATTACGGCATCCCTCTTCCGAATTGTAAAATATTGTGTTGGGTCCTAGCCTTAATATTTCATTTTGGGTGTTATATTAAGGACTTAAATCAACTTACTTGAACTTCTCCCTTGTAGATGTCTAGTTCTGACAACTATGGTCTTCCCGAATTTTTTGGAAAAAGCTTTCCTCATGAAGATGATGTCCCACGATTGGATCGTGGAGATGGAAATCATGCTTCACTTCCTCCACCTCCTCCAATAATTCTCCCTGACCCACAATTTCGTCGACTTGAAAAGTTCAAGGTCACTCAAGCCCTATTGGCTAGCAAACACCAAGATGGAAGGTCTGTGTGTACACATGTCTTGGAGATGGAGTCACACATTGACAGACTGGGAATGTTAGGAGTCGTTGTGTCGAGGAAGTTGGCTGTTGACTTGGTTCTTCAGTCATTTCCCGAGTCGTATAGTCTGTTTGTTAAAGACTACTATATGATAGACCGCGACGTGACCCTTATTGATCTTACCTATTTGCTAATTGCTGCTGAATCAGAAATGATTTGGCGCACTGGTCAAGCAAATTTAATTGGAAGATCTACCTCCCAAACTTCCATGGACATTGACAATGGAAACATTGGAAGTCCAGAAAAGTCTTCTCTTCCTAATGGAAAGGGATCGGCCATAGTCAATCCATTTAACCTAATGGTAAAGAGAAAGACTAAGTCTGAGATTGTCCCGTGTTCCATTCCAAAAGAATCTATTTGCTTCTACTGCCAAGAAAAGGGGCATTGGTTGCGAAGCTGTCGAATCTACCTGAAGGATCATAAGGATGGTAAAGTCAGAGTGTATGACTCTGCTTCAGGTAAGTCCACTATCTAACTCTATTAAGTTCCTATTTGGAGATTCTTAATATATGATGTAATGTAATTACATTTTGATGTTTTGTAGGATCGAAGAAAAGAAAGGAAGCTTAAAGGAAGAGTAAGCTGAATCTGATCGCGAAAAGATGGATTTCGATCGCATGGTTCGATGATCGGATTTTTGAGCTGCTGCTAGGAGTTGTGATAGATTGCTTAGGAAATGTTTAGAAACATAGTTTTCATTTGTAATTGCATTGTAAGGAAAGGTTTTCTGCATTTTATAAATAAAGAAAATTTTTAATTTTGTCTTATTTTATATCTCCTTGCAATGGCATTTGTGAAAATTGATGTTTGTGGGTTTTTTAGCAATATGGATTTGATTCTTTCGTTTGTGGTAGTGTTAAGATTTACCAAATAAGGAAAGATTCTCATCACCTAAGTTTCAGTTGGATAGAAACTTGGAGTCATGCAACTTGTATTATGTGATGAATGAGAACCTTCGTCTTTGGGAAATTAAGACTAATTCATTGTTCACATGTATATGTGAGTCAAGTGAAGGACTAGGGGATAAGGTACACTTGGTTGTGCGCTGGTCAGGTCCACCACAAAGAACGATAAGACTATTCGTCATGATTTACTAAAAGTTTAGTAAAATGGTTATACTTGCAAGATTAAGTGTAATTCTGGATCATTGAAAAAGTTTCAATGTATAGCAGAACGAATAAGAAGAATCAAATTAGACAGAAATATAAAAAGTTTCTCCAATCTGAAAATAAGGGAGAGTACTTGAGTATCGTGTTTTATGATCATCTTAGTGATTATGGAACCATATCAAAATTGATCCTCTAAGTGCACTTGTATGGCTAAGAAGAGGAATCGGGAATTGTTGAAATGGTTAATCAAAAGGTGAATCATACTTCGTTCCAAAATCGAGTCTTAGAGTCGTACTCCAAGATTGTAACTTGAGTGACATATCTTAAATAGGTTTATAACACTCATCAAATGTAGAGTAAAATGTTACTTACTCTTGTACATTTGAAATTGGTAAGTTGTGATGTCTTGGATAAGACAAAGACCAACTAAGACCAATTGTGTGAAGTGTTTGTCTTGATAAGAATCCACACTAACTCTTGAATATTTGTTTGTCAACGACAAGAGAATCTTATATGTAAAGAGGTCAGTGGCAGTCTTAAAGACCTTGAAAAGCTTCAAGAACTAATCAAGAATGAACCTATTGTTAATCACTAGCGCACGAATTGAGGTTTGTAACCTATCGTGTTGACATGTTCTTGTTTTCATGCCCATTCCAGTTGAAGTTGACAATGCATGTGAGTTCTATGAGTGCTCAATTGTTTGCATAACAACTTGGAAGCAATGGTAGGCCCTTGTGATACCAGGTGACAAGAAATTAAGATTGAACAAGTTCAGTCCATATGGGTTTGGATTTGTCACTAACATTGTCTTGTGATTATGGTTATGACAAATTCACATGGATATGAACACATACACCATAAAATCTAAGTGTCATAAGGTTTCTCTCCAATTCATGAAAATGATTGTGAGGAAACGCTTTCACTAAGTAGATTTTAGGGAGATAGCAATTGTGATATTTGCATTCTCAAATTCGATTATGATTACGGCATCCTTCTTCATAGTTCGGATTGTGAGAAATTGCAAAAGGTCTAAACAGTTGAGACTTATTGCAGTAAGTTCTAAAATTGTTTAGACACACATGTGAGCTATCTAAGTAAAGGTGTATGAGTTTGAGAAGCATAGATAAAGTCTTATTGAAGCATTTTGTATCAAAATCTGAACTTTGGTAAGAAAGTCAACAAGTATTGATTTCTAGAAGTCCAGCTGATTTCTGGGTACATGTCAAAGCTAGTGGGGGCATAAGTGTTATGATATTAAAGAAATAATTGTTATGCTAGTGGGAGCATAATCATTATGGTAATTGTTGCAAGTTAGCAATGTTAATTATAGAAAACAAAAGTTTCGATTTGCAAAGTTGCAGAGGTTGAAAAGTTGTTTTGCTATAATTAAGGGAGAGGAATTCATACTTCATTTCGAATCTAAAAGCTTAGATTGAGATTTTAATCGAATTTAATCATGGACATATGTGAATGTTATGTTGAAATGATTTAACATAAGGAAATTCTATATGTGGAAATATTATAGCGAAAGACTATATGTGGAAATATTATAGCGAAAGACTATATGTGGAAATATTATAGCGAAAGACTGGTAAAGTATCACATTATGAATTGTATCCCATATGCTTCGGATATAGGATCGATTACATAAGCTATAATATTAATTTGTTCTAATTTTCCATATGCCTAGGGCATTAAGAGGGAAAAGGAACTAGAACGAGATATGACTAAAATGGTTAAACAATTTTCGAGGACAATATGAGGTTTACCAAAGATTGGTTGCTCATGGACAATTGGAAGTAAAGTGTAAATTTTGGAAGGACCATATTGACATACTCTGAGAAGAGGTAACTCTTGTTCAGAAGTGATACTCAAAATGGGAATATGGAAATGTTACCATAAGTGGAAGTTAATAATAAAATCTATGTAAGATTAGAAAACTTAATGCAAGAATGACGTTCAAAGGAATGTACTTTGAATATGAGACCTCGTTTCCATGGAATTGCTCTCCATTGGAATACTTTGTAATGTCTGTTGCCAAGTCTCTATGACTTTTGTGCATAATCATTACAAGAGGATCATTGCATATAAGTTTAGAATCTAACAGATTATAGCAAATGGCAAGAATTTGGTATTCTTACATTTACGATAAAGATTTGGCATTGTGAAATGAGCATCATTGAAATGTTGTCCATTGATCTATTTCACAAAGAGAGGACCATAGGCAAACGTAGTGTGCATGCTTGGAGCATGGCATAACTATTGTTTTAATTCAAGTATTAAGTTGATTAATCGAAGCATTATACAATGAATATTGTGTAATCAATATGGTGATTAAATAAAAGGTGTTTTATTTATATTCATAAGTTCTGAGACCATATTGGATTCGATTATTCTTGTGTTTCACTTTGCATGTTTTGACTTCTAGAATAATAAGATTATTCAAACTATCCACAGTCGATCATACTTTGGAAGTAGGTATTGAGGCGAGATTGTCATGAATCTGACTGTAGATTGTCTAGGTGTTTTAGACATAGCACAAGTTTGCTGCAATGTTCATGAGTACTCCTGGAATAAGATTCGAGTATTGGATTAAACCCACGCTCATCTGAATCACTTCATGGATTTTATCACGAGTGATTGTGAGACGATAATATCTTGTATTTTTAAAACAGAGACGTGTTAGTTGTAGCTTACAAATCGGTTGCACATTGATGATGCGTAAACGCACCAGTAACTTGGTGTTATAAAATGCATTGTTGTGTGTGATTTGATGAGTAAATATAGAAAGCATATGAGTCGAAGTTTATCCATTCCTTTACCCTTAGAGGGATAAAAGCGATATTTGTGGGGCCCTCGATGATTTAGTGATGACACCCTAAGCGCTTGGCCAATCCTGGACTGATTTGATTTGTTCAATTAGTCAGTTGTCATAAATAAGAAATCGGGAAACAATAGATGGACAGAGAGAATGATTATAATCCATGTCTCAATCCATATGATATCTTGTATAATGGAGGAATATATGATCCCTTTTCTAGTGGACGCATCACTGACTAGGTCAGAGTTCGACAACGACTTTTAAGAGCTACGATTGCTAGTTGGTGTTTAAGTCGTACTTGCAGTTATAGTTATTAGAATTGTCCAAGTGGGAGACTATTGGATTAGGTGTCTAAGCCCATAACTATAATTGTTATGTACTTGACCTGAGAGTAGCATGGTCCATTTCGGGTTGCCTTCACCTAGACAATTTGATAGGATGGATATTTGAGAAAGAGGTTCTTTATGATTTACTAATATATTATAAGTATAATATATTAATTGAGAAATCATATTATTTAATTAGTATTGATCAAGAATTAATTTGGAATTAATTTAGTGATCAAAAGAGACTAATTAAATTAACGCGGACTAATTATGTAAATTAGTGATACATATGGTTTGGGCTATTGATCCATGATGGGCTAAGTTTATGTAAGAATCCATAAAGAGTTAGTCCACGTGAATTATGGATCATAAGCCTAAGTGTAAGAATTAGGGTTACATGTGAATATTGGATTCTACACTATATATGTAACCCCTTTATGCACAAAATTTATACTACTGATCTTGGAGATGCTATAGCCGAATTTTGGTGCCTAGAAACTCTCTCTCAAAGTCCTCCTTTGTTCATGGTGTTTGTGACTTGTTTGAGGCATCATATTTGAGGTGCTAAGTTCTTAAAGACCAAATACATCAAGCCACAACAAAGAGGTAATCATCCAATCTATTTTTAATCATTCAAGTATCAAACTGTATGCTAGTTGTAGGCTTCATGCTTTGGATATTTTATTGCATGTATAACTAGAGAAAACTTAGATCCAAAGCATTAGGGTTGTATGTGCACCATAGGAGTGTTGTAGTATACAAAACCCAACACTTATATCATAAACTCGAAAGCTTGGACCTTGTTTAGTCCCCATTCAAGAGTTAGAGTGTAGGGTGGGGTGAAATAAGCTAGGTTTTATAGTTTGGTCTTCTTGTATCCACCCAAAAGCATAAAGTTTGAAACTTTATGGCCTTAATGGTCTTAATGGTTTCATATCTGAGTTTTAGTCGCTTAGTCTTAACGCTTTAAGACGTTTTTGCATGGTTTTCATAGGGGCCGCATACGCCGTGCCAAATTCATGTACGCCGCACGTACTGCCTCCCTAGTCGCGATTTCCCGCTTCAGCCTAGTACGATGCACGTACAATTGTGTACTCCGAGCGTACGGCCTAGCTCAACTTGATATATGTTTTGGGCCCAAATCGATGGTCTTGCTTGTTAGGGTTGGGCCTTGGACTTCCTTCTGTTGGGCCACTTCAGCTGATGGGCTCCTATTGGATCTTGGATGATATTTGGGCTTGGGCCTAGGATATTACTAGGCTTGAAGTCTAGTTTGGCCCATATCACTTTGGAAATTAGTCAATTGTTGTAAGTCTTAGTCCAGATTTTGGCCCATCTCACTTTGTCTGGGATTTCATCATTTGAGGTGAGTTTTCTCACCATGTTCATGGGTCGAAGGCACCAATGTCGGCCCATTTCTTGCTGTGTGCAATGTTGTTGCATTTGTGATAATTATATGGAAGACCATGGGGGTAGCCCATGACACTTGTGTGTAAGACCGGGGTTTGGCCCTCGGCATCGCAAGGAAAGACCATGGGGGTAACCCATGACACTCATATGTAAGACCCAGATTTGTCCCTCGACATTGCGTGAAAAGACCATGGGGTAGCCCATGGCACTTATATGTTTATTTATGTTGTATGATTGGGAAACTCACTAAGCTTTTGCTTACATTTTATATTTGTGGTTTCAGGTACTTCCGGTACTAAAGGGAAGGGCCCATCTTGATGGCGCATCATTTACTCCTCACTATTTTTCGCATTTTTGATAGTATACTCTGATGATTTGACATTATTAATATGGGTTGGTTTTGAAAAATGTAATGATTGTAACTCTTGTGTTTATTTAAAATGAAAAATTTTATTATGGTTTTTGGGCTGTTACAAGTTGGTATCAGAGTCTTGGTTTGAGGGATTCAGGCACACTTTCGGGTGTGTCAGAACTCAGAACTCAAACTGAGGAAATAATAATATTTTCAAAAGAAAAATAACTTTAAATTTTGAAAAATATTCTTTTAAGAAAGAGGGGAGTGCAATGCGTGCAATCAACCTAGCTCAAGTATGTGTTTCCCAAGTTACCCATACTTATGTATTGTGATTAGTATGCTTGATATGTGAACTACATTCTAGAATAGGGTTAGGGATACCTTCAGGAATCATATGATAGAACTTTATGAGTTGTGTGATGCCTTATAGCTCGATAGAATTTGATGCTATGTATTACTTGGAATTGATATCGGCCCAGTTATTTGATATGTGTATGCTTTCCAAGTTGTATATGCTTAGGGTTGTATAGCCCTAGAATGATCAGTTTGGCCTAATTTCTTGTTCCTTGTTTGGTTGTGGATTTAGGGTGGAATCTTCATTCGACAGTCTATGCGATCCTATTTTGTGTACAACTTGCATATATAGGGCAACCAACGGTGTTGATTGACGTTCTTGGTGCTGCTAGTGGTAGAGGTTGAGGGTTTCTATAAGGGTCTATGATGTGTATGTTATGTAGCATAGGTTGTTACGGCTGTAGTGTGATAACTTATAGGAATCAGATTGGCCTTGGGGATGGTACAAGTATGTGTGGAAGGTAGTATTGGGCCCGTACTACTGGAAACATAGGACCTGTACCTGAGACGAGTGCAGATCTGGAAACTCTAAGGAGGTTGGTGTTGAGGAGTGCCCTTTAATCTCTTTGATTGATTGCTTTTATGTTGTATTTTTAGTTTGAGGATGGTGATGACTACCCGTGGAGGTTCAGGTTCAGGTTCGGGCTCTGGTTCGGGTTCAGGTTTAGGCACTGAACCAATTGATGAGAGGTTGCATGAGCTTATCGCAACTGAGGTTACTCGCGGCATACATGATGCTACCCCTGTGATTTTCGGTACCGTCAAGGAGGGGATTTTGGAGATCATGGAGGAGCGGCTCCAGTCCTGGGATTTCTTTTGCATGATTTTTTTCCTTTAAGCTCCTAGCTTCAGCTCTAGTCCTCCAAGTATCCAACTTTTGTTGATTTCTGTCCTTTTTCTTCAAGAGTGTCGTTTTTTGGCTGCAAAATATAATTTAACTTAATAAGTACCAAATATCTTTGCAATTTACCAAAATACAGCTTAAATGTATTAAAATAATGCCTAAAAATGTGTACAAATATGACAATATCAAAATACCCTACACTTATCTTTTGCTTGCCGTCAAGAAAAAATTAATTTAATATATCATATAGAACCTTGCCCACCAATATCACACAAAACAATATGTTGAACCCACTAATTATACATTACCTCAATGCATGTATTTGTATCTAAATCCTAATTACCTCCTAAGCCCTACATACTAACGATCCTCACAAACGCTTCGACTTATTTTGAACGACATTCATTTTATGCATCCCCCCGAATCCAACCCCAGAAAACTCTCTTAACCTCA
The DNA here is from genome assembly GCF_052849685.1 of Lactuca virosa. Taxonomy (NCBI): domain Eukaryota; kingdom Viridiplantae; phylum Streptophyta; class Magnoliopsida; order Asterales; family Asteraceae; genus Lactuca; species Lactuca virosa. Next base: position 288,493,942 of record NC_136430.1, read on the forward strand.
AGATAATTTTTGGTTAAGCTCCCAAGCATACATATGGTGAAATAAACTAGAAAGAAAAATTACAACTTGAATAATATAACTTTGACTTTTGGCAAAGTTGTCTTATTCTTCAATATCTTCATCTTGAATCTTCAATAATTGAAACTTTTGAACATTTCTTCATATTTCTTGATCTTCATACTTTGTAAGCTCTTATTCACTCAACAAACTTTTGCAACTTTGTTTTTTCTTCTTTTTCTTCTTCTTTTTTTTTCTCTCAAAACTAAAAATCCTAAAAAGAAAAACATATGCTTAAGAAAAGAAACTTAACTTCAACCCTTATTGATTAAAGGTATTAGTCTAAAGTGCAATGACTACGTAAGCTCTCTTAGATACATTCCTGGTACACAATGCTAAACATATTATGTCCCTCAAACTACACAAGGTTATGTTTTTGTCTCACGATTTCACTAAGACTGTGAAGCCACAAATACACTATAACATATTGGATCAACTAAATCTTAGGGTTCACATCGAATCATCCCACATAACACTAGCAAGCTAGCCCAAATGTAATAACATCAAAGCAAAAATTTTAAAAATAAACTAGATTTCCTACTTTAGACCATTTCTCAAGTCTTTATTTTTTTTAATTTTTTTATGGCATAAATATTTTAAAATCTAGTGTGTTTGTTGTTCTTTTTCCAATCCCCATACCCCACACTTAAATTATACAATGCCCTCACAGTGAATAATACCAATTAAAGCCAATAAAATAAAAGAGGGAGAAAATGAATGAACTCGCCTTAGGAACGTAGTCACGAGAACGAAATCGACTATATCGGGTTGCTTCGAAATTTGTGATGGAATGATGCGCTTTAGATTTTGCTGGAAACTGAAAACTATGTATGCTTTACTTTTCAGCTCATGTCGGGACTTAGTGTGCAAAATGATCAATGAAAACATCGTATAGCAGTACATATGTAAAATCTAGGAATAGTTTCTTGGGAATTGTCATCGCACAAAAGATGTCTCCATGTTGTGGTTGTTAACGTGCCATGACGTGGAAACTGAACAACAGATTTTTTGCGAATAAAAACTGACTTGAGTTGTGTCGGCCTAACACTCATCTCGTCTCTCGTAGATGCTCTTCCCTCTAGTAACAGACTTTGATAAAGTCTCGATCCCTCTCTCCTGTGGTTAAGTGACCCCACACTTATGTGATGCAACACCTCATGAAATATCTCTCATAACAAAACAACACTCGATCCAAATTACTGAAATTACTGAAAGCATCTGAAGGGCAATATAATTCTACAAAGATTTAAAACATCAAAAGCATCAACATGGAAAACAAAATAAAACAAACTAAAAATAAAAATAAATGAAAACACGCTAAATATATAAAAATAGCAAACCAAAATAACTAAAAAGGATATCACGATCAGTCGTCTTCATCGGAATCATGCTTCAACTGTTGATTAAATCCCTTGCATGCAAGAAGTGGTTTGTGAAAATAATTTTTGATTAAATACCTACCGGTTTTAAATTTATAACCCTACAAAACTTATCTACTAATGGACTTATAAGAAGTGTACCTAGTCAGTTAATAGTAAAGAAAAGTAAGTCGGATGTCTATCTCAGGGAATGATATTTAGCTAATAAAATAATTACTAAGAATTAATCTATAAAAACAACTAAAATGGGGGGTTTTTTATCTGATTTTGCAAGTTCATATTAACTTAGTTACTTTAATTAACTAAAACTAATGCAAACAACTAACTAAAGACGACTATAATCAAGAGAATAAACACACTCCCATTTAGCTTAGAATTCCCCTTTTTCATATGGTTAGTATCATGACATGGATTAATTCAGTTGATTACCAATATAAAAGTTATTAGAAGTATTAGTCCGATCACCTAAAGTTTTCACCAATTTATGAGTTGCTATACACAAGTGGACACTAAATTGATTATTTAAGATTATTGGGCTATGTAAGATATATTTAAGATTAATTATCTTTCATCAAGACAAATAACCAAACACAATTATGATAAAATTATGTTCTCTAGCACAGTTAAAGTTATTAACTTTATTACCTATTCTAGGATTTGGTCCATCATTAGCTCTAGCAATTTAACGTTCATAAACAACAAGGTAAAGAAGATCATGCAATTAAAGTGATAATTCAAATACACGAAACTTGAATTCTAAGCAACAAAGATTAAAACTTTTAACATGCTAGGTACTGATAAATCAAACACAAGCTAAACTAACTTCATCAATCCATGTAAATTAGAAACTTACACATAGTATTAGGTTCATCATCAGTAAACGAAAGCTTAATTATTTAGCTCATAATTGCAAAAAAGAAACACATAAACACATAGGAAATTAAGTTAGACATGGTTAAATCTAAGAAAAAAGAATGAAAGATGTGAACTCTTGCTACAATCTTCTAAAATCTTGATCTCAAATCTTCTCCTCCTTCCAAAGGTTTTAGAAGCTTAATTTTCGCAGGTTTTCTGTCCAAAAGTCATCTCAATCTCCAGCTTCCCTCCCAAATCGATATAATGATCGATATATATATATATATATATATATATATATATATATATATATATATATATATAGTTTCCTAATAATAGCTCTTCACGTCGTGACCATAAGGGTGTCATGACGTGAACTCAATATATATCCTATATGCGCCAATGAAACCGAGCTTCTCCATGTAGGAATCATGTAGGACACTTTGTCACGATGTGAAACACTTATTGTCATGTCGTGAACTCTGTTGTTATGCATGGAATTGAGATTCTTCTAAATGTCACGCCGTGAACTTGATATCACCATGTCGTGGGAATTCGTTTGCATGATTTTTTTCCTTTAAGCTCCTAACTTCATCCCTAATTCTCCAAGTATCCAGCTTTTTTCGGTTTCATTCATTTTTTCTTCAAGAGCGTCCTTTTTGGCTGCAAAACATAATTTAACTTAATAAGTACCGAATATCTTTGCAATTTACCAAAATATAGCTTAATTGAAGTAAAATAATTTCTAAAAATGTATATAAATATGAAAAAATCACTAACTCACAAATATTGGGGTGTATAACCCCGACAGTCTCGGCTAAATCTAAAATCGTAAGATTTACTCACAACCTTACCAATGGGTTTGTAACAACACCATATCACGAATACCCGTAATATACTCGGCTTTATCAAATCTCAACTTCAAACGACTATAACTTTCTCATACGAACTCCATTTTGCAACAATCTTTATATTCACAGATGTCACACCCCCAAACCAGAACGACGAAAACATCTGTGGTGGATGACTTCATGTACAGTATCATAACAAATGAATAATAGTGATCAAAGCCATACAACCATCATACTGATAATTAAGATGTTTACATTATATCCAACACATTGTTTACTTGATACTAAGTACATATGAGAAAAATGAATGGCGTGACGCGGCGATGCCCCATCCTCAAACCCTTTTGGTTACTTGTTTACTGATTTCCTGAGAATACAAGTGATTTTGAAAAGTGTCAACAATTAAGTTGGTGAGTTCATAAGCGTTTTGTATGAGAAAAATCGGTAACTTTTCCTTTGTAAAATGATAGGGTACGCTTTCAGAAAAATCCAATATTTTCTTTAAAAATGAACTGTAAGTCTTAACCCAAGACCAAAAATGTAAGTAGTGTTGTACTAGGAAATAGTATTATGAAGTTTTATCTTTATATAAAACTAATTAAATGTATGTTAACCCCGTAAACCAAATGTATTGTTAATACCCCATGTGAGTTATCATAACCATGCTAGCGACTAGTGGCCTGCTACGACGTTCGTCAGGCGTCGAAAATTTAGAAATTCGTCACCCTAGACCTGCCGGTCTAACTGTAGCTAACAGCTTGGGTGCGGGGTTGTCAGTCCCGTATAGATCCATACACAAGTGTCACGCTCTCTTACCGAGACTCTGGTTATAATTCAGGACTCTAGTGTGTACTCTGGTAGGTACGATGAAGCCAAACGTCTCATAAATTTGTCTTAACCGGTTTACGTCTAGTGTAATGAAAACCCTTTTTCTTGTAAATGAAAGTATTACTCTTCCATAGTGATTACCTTTTGTAAAGATAATTATACCCTTAAATAATTATATGCTTCACCCGAAATGATAAAGTAGTGTTTGCGACTCCCAAACTATATCAATTATAGTTTATTATGATTGTTTTGTTAAGACTATTTATATAATCATTTATATAAATACATAGTAATTATCTTGTCTAGATGTTTTTAAAAGATTAAGTCATAAAAACTTACATCTAACACAAGTATGAAAAATTGGTATGAAAAAGTCCATTTCGAGCTTTTGCCCCTTTTTAACGGTATTTTTGTCTAGTTTCAAAATGTATGGTCAAAACAGCATATTTTGGGTTTTATCCCACAAAAATGGTGTGATAACTAGGTTATAACCATTTTTGTTAGAAATGCCATATTTTTTCCAAAGAGAACCTTAGTCTCTGTAGTTTGTAATTATAACTTTTTCTTATGAATATATAACGTAGTTTATGTTTTGTTTTTCTTAGTTTTACACCTCAAAACTAACATACCACAAATAAATGTTCTAAAAGATAGTGATAACCATATTTCATGCAAATAATGCTTTATATTCAACATAGGAATGAAACATGCAAACATTTATGTTATATACCAATTTACTTGTATTCCCCCCCCCTAAAACATGAAAAACTTGAAAATATGGGGGGGGGGGGGTATGAACCCACCTTGAGTGTGTTTGTGGTTGGGTAAAGAGGTGATGGTGAAGATCTTCAAGCCTAGAACACTTGAAGGTGGTTGAAGAACTCTTTGAAGATGGAATTATCCTATGAGTTTTAACACATGATAATGTGTGTAAATGAGATGAAACTAGCATGAAAGTGTGTAGAAACACTATATTAACAAAGAATACTTACCAAAAATTCTAAGAATCAACTTGAAGAAATAAATCCTTGGAAGGTTTGAACTTGTTTCTTGAGAGAAAAGTGAAGAAGTTTGAAGATGTTGGGGGTTTGGGGGTTCTCGACCGAAGTTAAAGAGGGAGGGGGTGAGGTGATGTTTGCATTGTTATTTGTTGGATAATAGCCTTGATACCTGGTGGATAATATTTTGTGTTTGGAAGGATGAAACCCTCATGTCACTAAGTCAACTCTTTTTCTTTTTTTTATCAACCGATAACCTCATTAACCCACCGAAATCACATGTGATTTCGGTCCAGTACTACCGAAAAACATACAGTTTTCGGTCCCCAACCGAGAACTCTAAAGGCAAGATCATAGAGTTTTTGGTCCCAACCCGAAAACTCTAGAAGCAAGGTATATGTAACATACACGTTTTGAAATCGTGTTTTGCAAATGTTAAAAGTAAATAATATTATGAAATATTATGTGATATTGAGTATTTAGTTCTAACATATAGTTTTTACTAGAAATGAAGTAAAACTATGTTTAGAATCACTCGGAAAATATTGGAAGTCTTATAAGATTCCAATTAAAAGTCAAATATCGAAATTTAACGAAAATATAAAATTTAAAATAAGCAAAATTTTATTATTCAAAGTTTTAGATAATTTCATTAGAAACATTTAGCCGAAAACCTCATCGAAATCTGAGTTATAACGAAGAAGTTATGACCAATCGAAGATCCGCGACAAAACCGGCACGGCGCCGAATGACGTAAAAAGTGAGTTTTTGATAAACTATTTTTTAGCCTTGGTGATCTAAATGAAAGTCGTAGTATTTGTTAAACCGAGAATTTTCATAAAAAGAACGTCCAAATCTGACTTCGTATGAGGAAGTTATGATTTTTCTAAGTTTCGGAATAGCAGTAGACAGCTAAAAACTCAAAATGAAGATCGAGCGATATTTAGCCGACACAACCTAAACGAGAATCGAAGGTCTCATCAATATTAGTACAACGGTAAAAAAGACTGACGAAAACGGACGTTGGATGAAGAAGTTATGAATTTTTAACAGATTTTCCTGTCCCGGTCTGTTTAAAATAATATTATTAAAAATGAATAATCAAAATAAAGATGAGTCCTGAAAGCTCCGTCTTCTCAAAACCTGGTCATCTGTACCTGTCTACTGGCGACCTGAGAATACAAGTTATTTTGAAAGCATAGATCAGCATTAAAGCTGGTGAGTTCATAAGTATTTTAGTGTCATTGCTTGTATAAGTTTGAAGAATGTGCTTGTAAATGTTTGATGTAAAAGTTTGTAAGTATTTGATGTAAATGTTTGTAAACTTCATAGAAAATCCTATATTTTCTACTAAAGTAGTCTTCTACCAAGACCCAACTGTTTCTTATGTTTGTTCTTTTGTAAAAGTAAGTATTTTCCCAAAGTATGACTATCATTACCAAAATATAGTTTTCATTACCGTTTATGTGAGAAGATCACAATGTGAATGAAAAGGGAAAAATAAAGATGTACAGTAGTTTTATCTAAGTAACTACCAATGTACTAACTACCTTAAACTTGTTAGTTTAATTAAGGTAAAATGTGATATGATTGTAACCATACTTGATCGACTAGTATAACACGACGTTCGAGATGTCAAAATGATATGACATTTGTCACCCATAGACCTGCAGGTCCCACTGTAGCTAGCAGCAAGGTGTAGGAGGGTCAGTCTCGTATAGATCTATACACAAATTCACGCTCTCCATCCAGGAGACTCTGGGTACAAAACGTGACGCAACAGTATATTGCCGAACCATGAAGTAGTATCTCACATTATTGTTATAGCATTCTTGTATTTGTATAGTATGTTCTAGTGTAGTGTATGTTCTCTCTGTCTAGTATATAGTATGTTCTCTAGTGTATAGTGTGTAGTATGTATTGTTTCTCGTTATAGTATGATCTATCTGTTTCTCTTTATAGTGAGTATGGTTTCTCGTTATAGTATTTACTGACTCCTATATGTTTCATTGTTCTAGTAATAGTAAGTAGTGACTTCCTAAACTATACCTATTATAGTTTACTAGGAATGTTGTTTGTATGAATGAACGTGTTTGTACACCTTTGCTACCCAAAGGTATTGAACTAATAGAAGGACTTTTATATCTATATACATACACATAATATATAACTAAGGTTAAAACGACCTTCGGACAAATAACCGATACCCTAAGTCCACTACCAAACAAGGAACAGGAAATAAGGCGAATTTATCAGTCCTAAGTCCTTTCAATCCTAGTTATATAACTATATCTATATAGACATGATTTTGACAAAGTATAAGTTTTTAGAAGAGTTTAATAGAAAGTATTTAACATGTAAAAGAGTTTATAAAACGATTTGAAGCAGTTTGATTGATAACACAGTTTGAAATGTAAGAAATCCACTTGTTTGATAGTTATTAATCACATGTGATTGATATAATAACTATAATAGTTCTACTTGTATTCCCCCCCCCCCCATAAAAGCATTTAAAATCATTTAAAAGATAAGTTAAGGGGTATGAACTCACTTGTAGTGAGTGATACGGATGTAAGAACGATTTTAGGATGCTAAGTGTCAAGTGAAGGCTTGAGCACAACGGATCCTAATAAGCATATAATGATACATATATGTTTATAATTAGTGTTTATACAACTAATCATGTAAGGAAAACACCCTAGGACTTAGGAAACACTTAGATTGAAGTGTTAGAAGTACAAAGGGTTGCATCTAAGGGGTGTATGGCCACACAATGGTGTTTACGGCCAAGTGTTCACGGCCCTATGTGTTTACGGCCATAGGGTTTACGGCCCTATGAGTTTACGACCGTAAACTCATGAAGTCTTGTGCCAAAGAGTGGTTTAAAGTCCTTTCAAGCATCAAGGAAGTGTTCTAGGTTCAATGCTTAGCTTTAGGGAGTTTATGGCCAACAAATGCACCTTTAATAAGGGTTTACGGCCAAGGGAGATGCTCTTGGCCGTAAACTCCTTTTGTTCTTGGGAAATGGATGTTTTCAAGGTGCAAATCAAGGGTTTCTACTAGATAACAAGTATAGGAAAAGGATACTTACAATATGGAAGTAAAATGAGTTGATTTCGGCCCAAAACACTAGTGTGTGTTCTTGGTGATCTTGAAGATCAAACCCAAAAAATGAAGTTAATGGATGAAATCAAAGGATGATACTAGATAATGAGATGTATCAACAAAACAAAGGATGAAACACTTACATTTTTGAAGAATAAAATGAAGATCCTTATGATACTTGAGAGAGAAATCAAGTTCTTGAGGTTGAAATGGTGAATAATGAAGAATAAGGATGGATTATCATGTTTATGGCATGAGTTTACGGCCACCTTGAGTTTACGGCCGTAAACTCAGGGTGATGTGGCCGTAAACTCCACATGATGAAGTTTAAGTCTTGGCTAGTGCATAATGGACTCAAGCAGATACTTCCTAACACCCGATCCTTGGATGTACTATGCTTAGAACACTCAAACAGACCCTAAACAATGCTAAAAGATAGCAGAAATAAGTCTGACTTTTGATTGAGTTGCAATGTTGTACAAGATAGAAATTTCGGGTTGTCGCATCATCCCCCCGTTAAAGAGAATTTCGTCCCGAAATTAGAGTTTAAGCAATTACGAATAATTAAGCGAAAAGATGAGGATATTTCAGTTTCATTTGATCATCGCGCTCCCAAGTGAATTCAGGTCCTCGCTTGGCATTCCAGCGAACCTTCACTATCGGGATACGAATTTGCTTTGTTCGCTTGACCTCTCGGTCCATGATCTCTACAGGTTCTTCCACAAAGTTGAGGCTCTCGTTGATCTCGATCTCGTTGAGTGGGATTACAAGAGTCTCGTCGGACAGACACTTTTTCAAGTTCGAGACGTGGAACGTAGAATGTACGTTACAAAGTTCGCAAGGTAGTTTGAGTTTGTAAGCTACAGGGCCGATTCTAGCGAGAATCTCGAAAGGCCCTACATATCTTGGATTTAGCTTGCCACGCTTTCCGAAGCATATCAAGCCCTTCCAGGGTGAGACCTTCAATAGAACACAGTCGCCCACCTGGAATTCCAACGGTTTCCTTCTCTTGTCTGCGTAGCTTTTCTATGGGTCTCTAGAGGTTTTCAGTCGTTCACGAATCTGAACGATCTTCTCTGTCATTTCCCGAATGATCTCCGGACCTGTGAGAGTGATGTCAGGAACTCGTCCTTTAGCTAACTGAGTGTCGCCCACCTCAGCCCAGCACATAGGGGATCTGCACTTACGGCCATAGAGGGCTTCAAATGGAGCAGCCTTTGTGCTCATGTGATAACTATTGTTGTAGGAAAACTCGACAAGGGGTAAATGAGTATCCCATACCTTCCCAAAGTCAATCACACAGGCTCGTAACATATTTTCCAAAGTTTGAATAGTCCTCTCACTTTGTCCGTCGGTTTGTGGATGGTAGGCTGTACTCATGTCCGTAATGTATGTTCTGGTTAGTTTCTCCATCTTGTCAGTTTCTTTGATAGGCAGGAAGTGTGCGGATTTTGTTAACCTGTCTACGATCACCCAAATGGTATCGAGACCACCCGTTGTCTTGGGCAACTTGGTTATAAAGTCCATTGTGATCCGCTCCCACTTCCATTCAGGTATTTCTGGTTGCTGAAGTAAACCTGATGGTTTCTGGTATTCGACCTTAACCTTGGTATCGAGACCACCCGTTGTAAGGCATTTACTCACGAAGGTAGCAATATCTGCTTTCATGTTAGGCCACCAGTATAACTTTTTAAGATCCAGATACATCTTATCTGAACCAGGGTGGACGGAATATCGAGTGTTGTGCGCTTCTGTCATGACCACGTCTCTGAAACCACCATGTTTCGGTGTCCAGATCCGATCTATGAGATATAAGGCTCCGCCATCCTTGACTACCAAGTTCTTATCCATCCCTCTCAGGGATTCACCCGCCACATTTTCAGGTTTCAAAGCTTCTAGCTGAGCCTCCTTAATTTGTGTGGACAAGTGTGAATGGATAGTCATAGTCAATGATTTGACCCTACGACCAGAGTATTCTTTCCGACTTAGGGCGTCAGATACTATGTTGGCCTTGCCGGGATGATAACGAATTTTGCATTCGTAATCACTGAGCAGCTCGACCCACCGTCGTTGTCTCATGTTGAGCTCCTTCTGGTCGAATATGTGTTGTAGGCTTTTGTGGTCTGTGAAGATAGTGCTTTTCGTACCATACAGGTAGTGTCTCCAGATCTTCAGAGCAAACACTACTGCTCCTAACTCAAGATCATGTGTGGTGTAGTTGACCTCGTGCGTCTTCAGCTGTCTTGAGGCATAGGCGATGACCTTACCTCGTTGCATCAGAACACAGCCGAGCCCTTGATTGGATGCATCGCAATAGACCACGAAGTCTTCTATCCCCTCGGGGAGGTACAGTATCGGTGCGGTGCATAAGGCTCACTTTAGCGTTCGGAACGCTTTCTCTTGCTTCTCTTCCCAGTCAAAGGCCACGCCCTTCTGGGTCAGTGTTGTAAGAGGTTTCGTAATCCGCGAGAAGTTCTGAATGAACCTGCGATAGTAGCCAGCGAGGCCTAGAAATTGACGAATTTCTGTAGGCGTCTTCAGTGCTGACCAGTTCTCAATGGCTTTGATTTTGGAAGGGTCCACGTGTATTCCCTCTTCTCTAACCACGTGCCCCAAGAATTCGACTCTTCGGATCCAAAATTCGCATTTCGAGAACTTCGCATAAAGCTTCTCCGATCTCAGCGTTTCTAAGACCTGACGAAGATGTTGACTATGCTCCTCCTTACTACGAGAGTAGATAAGTATGTCATCGATGAAGATAATGACGAACGGATCCAAGTAAGGATGACACACCCTATTCATTAAGTCCATGAATACTGCGGGCGCATTGGTCAATCCGAACGGCATCACTACAAACTCGTAGTGTCCATAACGAGTTCGGAAGGCTGTCTTCGGAACATCATCCCTAAGCACTCGTAACTAGTGATACCCGGACCTCAGGTCTATCTTTGAAAAGAAGTTCGCCCCTTGAAGTTGGTCAAACAAATCGTCAGTGCGAGGCAGAGGGTAACGATTTTTGACAGTTAGTTTGTTAAGTTCCCTGTAGTCGATGCACATACGGAACGATCCGTCTTTCTTCTTGACGAACAAGACCGGTGCTCCCTAGGGTGAGAAGCTTGTCCTAATGAAGCCCTTGCTGAGCAATTCGTTAAGTTGACTAGATAGTTCCTGCATCTCGGCTGGTGCTAGACGATAGGGCAATTTGGCTACTGGGTAGCCCCTGGAACTAAGTCGATTCTGAACTCGACTTGACGTTGCGGAGGTAATCCTGGGAGTTCTTCTGGAAAGATGTCGGGAAAGTCGTGTACTACTGGAATGTTCTTTATGTCTTTCGTCTCTTGGCTCACATCGACGACATGAGCAAGGAATGCGCGACATTCCTTTCGCAAGTACTTCTGGGCTTGTATGATCGAGATGATACGAAGGTTCGTGCCAGGTTTGTCGCCGTAGATAACTAGAGTTTCGCTAGACGGCAGATTAAGGCGAACAGCCTTTTCGTAACACATGATGTCGACACAATGTGAACTCAACCAATCCATGCCGATGATGACGTCGAAACTTTTAATTGAGACCAGCATGAGGTCGATTGGAAATGAATGACTATCTAGTGTTAGTGTACATCCTATGTATATGCAGCTAGTTCTCTCTTTCTTCCCGTTAGCCATTTCTATAGTGAATGGTTCTTTAAGTGCATGCGATTTATGCTTAAGCCAGTGAGTAAATTTATGGTTCGTGAAACTCCTCTCCGCTCCACTATCAAACAGAATGCATGCATAAGAGTTATCGAGGAGAAACGTACCAGTGACCACTGTAGGGTCGGCAACCGCTTCCTCGTGGCCTATAGCCAAAACCCTTCCCACTCCGCCGGCATTCCCTGCCTTCGGGCAGTTCCTTTTGTAATGGCCCATCTCGCCACAACCACACCAGCGCCGGGGACTTGGGTGATTGGCCTTGCCGGAGCTTTGCAGAAACGGGCAGTGTGCCCCTTCCTGTTGCAGTTAGAGCACTGCATTTCCCGGCAGGGTCCATTGTGGTGGAAGTTGCATTTGTTGCACTTCGGCAAGTTTCCAGCATACTGCTTTACCGGTACAGCAGCGGCAGGTGCTATCGTAGCATGAACCGCTACGACCTGCTGCTTTTTGGCAGCTTTCTTCTTTTTGTCATCCCAGAACTTCAGCTTGTTCTCAGCGGCTTTGGAGGGTTCTTAGCTGGCTAGGGTTTTTGTTGTTGACGGGGTACGGACCCCATGGTCAATGAGTCGTTGTGCCAATCGCTTGGCACTATCGAAGGTAGCGGGGTTTGAAGCTAGAACATTGCCCTGAAATGGAGGCACCAGCCCCCAGATATACCTCTCCACCTTCTTTGCTTCAGAAGGGACCATTCCTGGACATAGTGCTACCAGATCGCTGAATCTGGAAGTGTAGGAGACTATGTCGGAGCCCTTCATGGTTAGGCTCCAGAGCTCCTGCTCCAACTTTTGAACTTCGCCCCTCGGGCAGTACTCTTCGATCATGAGCTCCTTCAGAGCTTCCCAGCCGATAGCATTTGCCACTATAAGAGTTAGAGACTTGACATGGATATTCCACCACGTCAGGGCTCGGTCCGCGAAGGTGCAGGCGACAAATTTTACCTTGCTCCCTTCCGGACAGGAGCAGATCTCAAAGATCGACTCCGTCTTCTCGAACCGTTGCGAGAGGGCAATGATTCTGCCAGTTCCATTGAAGGCCCTGGGTTTGCAGCTGGTGAAGTCCTTGTACGAGCACTCTCTAGAGCGCACTAGAGCTTCGACAATAGTGGGAGGCACATTAGTCCCACTCCCGCTAGTACCGGTAGTGGTGAATTATGCTAGAGCTGCCGTAACAGCCGCATTCACAGTAGCTTGGATAACTGCTGGTTGTATTGAGGAGGAGGGGGAGTTTGATTCGAAGTTATTGGAGTAGTGCGTCTTGCTGATCGACGTGGAGGCATCTTGTAGCTATAAGATCACAAAGAGGAAGACATTGGTAAGAATTTAATAGTGAGTATGATGAGAGTGACTCATGGACTAACTCTCCATAGCCCAACAACACAGATGTAAGTATGCTTGAATAGAAATGTAGTACTAGAAAGATGAAAGAATTTGGATATTAATTCCCATGAGATTAGATATCTGTCAATAATACTGGTATTACAGATGCAACAAGTTCGGAAAAATGACCTAAGAGTAGGTCTTACATCAAACCTAGATGAGAAAATTTTGACAGAATAAAGAACTATCGACCGAAAGTTCAAGGTCTTAAAATAAACAGGAAATTACAGGGAAAAAGTGTTAATTAGAGCATAGATAAGAAGGGCTAATCCTTAGACAAAAAGAAATTTGAGTAGAGCATTCCCTACTGGCGACGGGAACCCCTTGGGCGAACCCTTAAGTCAGCCAGCTGTCGCTCCATGTCAAGAAGGCGTCGCTCGTACACTCGCTGGCGTACGCGATGCTATATGAATTCAGCCCTAGTCTCAGCTAGTGCTTGCAGTAGAGACTCATTGTCTATTACTGCTCTCTCACTAGCATCTTCCAGACGACGAATGCGGACAATATTGACTCCTGAATTGGCGTCAACTTCAGCGATTCGGTTGAGGGCTGTCCTACCCTGAATTTCATTACGAGCAACCCTGCAGACTAGAATAGGCAGGACTCTGTCCGCTGAGCCTCCTTCGCTCAAGTTATAGAAGCTTCGGTCTCCATTAAATGGGATGGGTTGACCCTGTTCTTGGCTCCATGTCTCCAAACTTTCCACCCACAGAGGCGTCGGGCCTTGAAAAGCCGGATGAGGGTTTGGATTTGGGTTTGGAGCTACCAGGGGTTGATCATTGACTTCTGGCTCGGAGTCAGAATCCTCCGGGAAGTTCTCAACAAAGTCATCGTCCAATGGAATTGCAGGTTCCTCTTCTGGCTCTACATCGAGCCATCCTCCGTTACCTTGGTTGGGAAAGTACGGGTCTCCGGGGATATGGAATCCAGCCATGTTATCTACGCGAAAATAGGGGTAAAAAAAATAATTAATAGACGTACTAATTAAGATAATTATAAGATGATCCTTACCAGTATTTCCAACATTTGCGTAGTGCATACCAGTCGTATGTAACCAAAACAGGATAGACCTTCAAATAAGTGACCCTAACTCTAAGCCCACAACCAAACAAGGAACAGGAAGTAAAGCAAAGATCACAAATTCTAAGTCTATATCACCCTAGTCACATATAACCTTAGCGTATCCACTCAGTAACTATTGACATACTAATAAAGACCTTTTTAGTTTGCAAATAAGTAATTATAGTAACACAAAGTACTCCTATAGTATTTTTAGTATATGTTCTGTTTTAATGTTTTCATTGTAGTAGTGTTGGTCAGTTTTTAGACTTGCTGCAACACCACAACCATTCCTAGGCACATGCAATCACTTCTCAGAAAGATATAGTTGATCAGGCTATATCACTCCCAGATCTGATTATATGTCCCCAAGCCTACTTGTGCTGTCCAACAATCGTAATACTTTTGTTCTGTCCTAGTGACACTGATTTTAGTATGAATGCAGGTATGTATACTTTGGTTAAATATTTTATTATTTAAAAGTATAAACTCTTGGTCAGAGTATTTTAATCCTGTTGTGTTTATAGTTGTATATCTTTTATGGGTTGATATACTCGATTCACTATAAACAATGCTCTGATACCAATCTGTCACACCCCCAAACCAGAACGGCGGAAACGTTCGGGGGCGGAGGACGTCATGTACAGTATCAAAACAATGCATAATAGTAAACAAGCAACAACATCATCCATTGCATTAATAGTATAATTTTAATACAAGTGTGTTCTAAAGTTTATAAGACACCAAAAATGAATAATCAAAATAAAGACGAGTCCTGAAAGCTCCGTCTTCTCAAAACCTGGTCATCTGTACCTGTCTACTAGCGACCTGAGAATACAAGTTATTTTGAAAGCATAGATCAACATTAAAGTTGGTGAGTTCATAAGTATTTTAGTGTCATTGCTTGTATAAGTTTGAAGAATGTGCTTGTAAATGTTTGATGTAAAAGTTTGTAAGTATTTGATGTAAATGTTTGTAAACTTCCTAGAAAATCCTATATTTTCTACTAAAGTAGTCTTCTACCAAGACCCAACTGTTTCTTATGTTTGTTCTTTTGTAAAAGTGAGTATTTTCCCAAAGTATGACTATCATTACCAAAATATAGTTTTCATTACCGTTTATGTGAGCAGATCACAATGTGAATGAAAAGGGAAAAAGAAAGATGTACTGTACTTTTATCTAAGTAACTACCAATGTACTAACTACCTTAAACTTGTTAGTTTAATTAAGGTAAAATGTGATATGATTGTAACCATACTTGATCGACTAGTATAACATGACGTTCGATACGTCGAAATGATATGACATTCGTCACCCGTAGACCTGCAGGTCCCACTGTAGCTAACAGCAAGGTGTAGGAGGTCAGTCCCGTATAGATCTATACACAAATTAACGCTCTCCATCCAGGAGACTCTAGGTACAAAACGTGATGCAACAGTATATTGCCGAACCATGAAGTAGTATCTCACATTATTGTTATAGCATTCTTGTATTTGTATAATATGTTCTAGTGTAGTGTATGTTCTCTCTGTCTAGTATGTAGTATGTTCTCTAGTGTATAGTGTGTAGTATGTATTGTTTCTCGTTATAGTATGCTCTATCTGTTTCTCTTTATAGTGAGTATTGTTTCTCGTTATAGTATGTACTGACTCCTATATGTTTCATTGTTCTAGTAATAGTAAGTAGTGACTTCCTAAACTATACCTATTATAGTTTACTAGCAATGTTGTTTGTATGAATGAACGTGTTTGTACACCTTTGCTACCCAAAGGTATTGAACTAATAGAAGGACTTTTATATCTATATACATACACATAATATATAACTAAGGTTAAAACGACCTTCGGACAAATAACCGATACCCTAAGTCCACAACCAAACAAGGAACAGGAGATAAGGCGAGTTTATCAGTCCTAAGTCCTTTCAATCCTACTTATATAACTATATCTATATAGACATGATTTTGACAAAGTATAAGTTTTTAAAAGAGTTTAATAGAAAGTATTTAACATGTAAAAGAGTTTATAAAACGATTTGAAGCAGTTTGATTGATAACACAGTTTGAAATGTAAGAAATCCACTTGTTTGATAGTTATTAATCACATGTGATTGATATAATAACTATAATAGTTCTACTTGTATTCCCCCCCCCATAAAAGCATTTAAAATCATTTAAAAGATAAGTTAAGGGGTATGAACTCACCTGTAGTGAGTGATACGGATGTAAGAACGATTTTAGGATGCTAAGTGTCAAGTGAAGGCTTGAGCACAATGGATCCTAATAAGCATATAATGATACATATATGTTTATAATTAGTGTTTATACAACTAATCATGTAAGGAAAACACCCTAGGACTTAGGAAACACTTAGATTGAAGTGTTAGAAGTACAAAGGGTTGCATCTAAGGGGTGTATGGCCACACAATGGTGTTTACGGCCAAGTGTTCACGACCCTATGTGTTTACGGCCATAGGGTTTACGGCCCTATGAGTTTACGACCATAAACTCATGAAGTCTTGTGCCAAAGAGTGGTTTAAAGTCCTTTCAAGCATCAAGGAAGTGTTCTAGGTTCAATGCTTAGCTTTAGGGAGTTTATGGCCAACAAATGCACCTTTAATAAGGGTTTACGGCCAAGGGAGATGCTCTTGGCCGTAAACTCCTTTTGTTCTTGGGAAATGGATGTTTTCAAGGTGCAAATCAAGGGTTTCTACTAGATAACAAGTATAGGAAAAGGATACTTACAATATGGAAGTAAAATGAGTTGATTTCGGCCCAAAACACTAGTGTGTGTTCTTGGTGTTCTTGGTGATCTTGAAGATCAAACCCAAAAAATGAAGTTAATGGATGAAATCAAAGGATGATACTAGATAATGAGATGTATCAACAAAACAAAGGATGAAACACTTACATTTTTGAAGAATAAAATGAAGATCCTTATGATACTTGAGAGAGAAATCAAGTTCTTGAGGTTGAAATGGTGAATAATGAAGAATAAGGATGGATTATCATGTTTATGGCATGAGTTTACGGCCACCTTGAGTTTACGGCCGTAAACTCAGGGTGATGTGGCCGTAAACTCCACATGATGAAGTTTAAGTCTTGGCTAGTGCATAATGGACTCAAGCAGATACTTCCTAACACCCGATCCTTGGATGTACTATGCTTAGAACACTCAAACAGACCCTAAGCAATGCTAAAAGATAGCAGAAATAAGTCTGACTTTTGATTGAGTTGCAATGTTGTACAAGATAGAAATTTCGGGTTGTCACAACAAATTACTATTTTAACCCCCGATTAATTCACGGTGTGTTCAATATATAGGAACAATTGTTTGTTATGTGTTATATGTGCTATGTGCTTTTCCGTTGTTATTATTTCTGCTATTTATGATAGCAAATCTATACCTTTGACCATGTGATCAGTGAAAGAACTTAGATTCACGGTGGTACTGGTATGTAGCCTCTGGCCATGTAGAGCATGTCTCGTAAGAGAATGACTTCTATTCTATGGCATTGGCAGAAGGTTAGACAAGGCTGAAAGCCTGAAATCTACCAAAATGTTTAATCAGAAAGTGTATGTCTTCTGTGCCATTTGGGCCGAAGCTTTATTGATGTATATCAAGTAATTGAAATTGTTATGTCTCATTGATTGTATATCTTTGAATCAAATCATTGATTGATATGGAAAGCTTGTCACATGATTTCACATATGCCTTTGTTGTTCCTCTTTGCTTCTGCCATATTGATGTATATATATTGCATAACGTTATATTGTATCTATTATCGAACTCACTAAACGTCACCGCTTACCCCTCTCAATGTTTAACAATTGCAGGAGATAAGTAACCAGTATAGTCGTATATTGTTGGAAGGTTTAGAATAGTTATAATATTACTTTTGTATTTAGGGATCATATATGTATAACAGTATAGCATCCTGGGTAGTTGTGTAATATATAACACTTTGTAATAGTCAGTTTGTATCCAGTAGTTTGTAATCTCTTTATCAATGTAAAATATTGTTTTTATGAATATGCATGTAGCATGTTTTGGAGTAACAATTGTCAAGTATGAAAGATTGTGTCTTTCAGAAATACGAAAGTGTGGGTCTTTCAGTATAACTCAAAATTTATGTCATAATCAGTTGACTTTAGTTGACTTGTTTGACTTTTGCTGACTTGTTGACTTTGATTGACCCAGAACTACCAGTTGTCACATTATCCCCCCATTAGAGGGAATTTCGTCCCGAAATTAGTTTTAGAGTGGGTACTCATGAGCTAGGGAAGAGATGTGGGTACTTCTGTTTCATTTGATCTTCGCGTTCTCAGGTGAATTCAGACCCTCGCTTGGCGTTCCAACGGACCTTCACTATGGGTATGTGGCTTTGTTTCGTCCTTTTGACCTCACTGTCCATGATTTCACAGGTTCCTCTATGAAGTGTAGACTCTCGTTTACCTCGATTTCATCGAGTGGGATTACAAGAGTCTCATCAGACAAACACTTCTTCAGGTTGGACACATGGAAGGTGGGGTGTACGTTACTGAGTTCTTGTGGTAGTCGTAGTTTGTAAGCCACTGGGCCGATTCTGGCAAGGATCTCGAATGGCCCGATATACCTTGGATTTAATTTCCCACGTTTTCCAAAACGTATCATTCCCTTCCAGGGTGAGACCTTAAATAGCACACGGTCACCAACCTGGAATTCCAAGGGTTTTCGTCGCATATCTGCATAGCTCTTTTGCCGATCCCAGGATGCCTTTAATCGTTCACGGATTTGAACAATATTCTCTGTGGTTTCCAGTATGATATCAGGTCCGGTGAGTGTGCTATTAGGCACTTGTCCCCTTGCTAGCTGCGTGTCACCCACCTCAGTCCAGCACAGAGGTGATTTGCACTTGCGCCCATAGAGAGCTTCGAATGGAGCAACCTTAATGTTGGCGTGATAACTGTTATTGTATGAGAATTCGATGAGCGGCAAATGGGTATCCCAGGCTTTACCAAAGTCTATCACACAAGCTCTCAACATGTCTTCCAGCGTCTGAATGGTTCTCTCGCTCTTCCCGTCGGTTTGAGGGTGATAAGCTGTACTCATGTCGAGTTTGGTTCCCAAGGACTTTTGTAGTGATTGCCAAAACTGTGAAGTAAATCTACTATCTCTGTCGGAGATGATGGATATTGGCACCCCATGCAATCGTACAATCTCTTTGATGTATGTCCTTGTTAGTTTCTCCATCTTGTCTGTCTCCTTTATTGGCAGGAAGTGTGCGGATTTGGTTAATCTATCGATGATCACCCAGATGGTGTCCAGTCCACCTGTCGTTTTGGGCAACTTGGTTATGAAGTCCATGGTTATCCGCTCCCACTTCCACTCGGGTATATCCAGTTGTTGAAGCAAACCCGAGGGCTTTTGGTATTCTACCTTGACCTTGGCGCAAGTCAGGCACTTGCCCACATAGGTAGCGATTTCTGCCTTCATGTTTGGCCACCAATAAAGTTTTTTGAGGTCCAGATACATCTTGTCTGAACCGGGATGAACGGAGTATATGGTTTTGTGAGCCTCATTCATGACAACGTCTCTGTACCATCCAAATTCGGTGTCCAGATTCGGTTCATGAGATAATAAGCCCCGTCCTCCTTGGCTTCAAGGTTTCTGTCTATTCCCTGCAAGGCCTCACTTGCGATGTTCTCGGGTTTCAGGATTCTAGTTGTGCCTCCTTAATCTGTGTTGACAGGTGTGAATGGATGGTCATGGTCAATGATTTTACTCGGCGACCCTAGTATCCTTTTCGACTTAGGGCGTCTGCTACTACGTTGGCCTTGCCTGGGTGATAACGAATTTCACATTCGTAGTCATTTAGAAGATCTACCCATCGTCGTTGTCTCATGTTGAGCTCCTTTTGATTGAGAATGTGTTGAAGACTCTTATGATCAATAAAGATGGTGCATTTTGTACCGTAAAGGTTGTGTCTCCAGATATTCAAGGCAAATACCACTGCTCCTAATTTGAGGTCGTGCATGGTGTAATTTACCTCATGAGTCTTGATTTGTCTTGAGGCATAGGCAATGACCTTTCCTCGTTGCATAAGCACGCATCCTAGGCCCTGTTTGGACGCATCGCAATAGACCACAAAGTCCTCGGTTCCTTCTGGGAGGGACAAGATTGGAGCACTGCATAGGGCTTGTTTAAGCATTTGGAAAGCAGTTTCTTGTTTATCCTCCCAGCTGAAAGTCACTCCCTTCTGATTCAAGGTAGTGAGCGGCTTTGCGATTTTGGAAAAATTTTGTATGAATCTTCGGTAGTAGCCGGCAAGGCCCAATTACTGGCGTATCTCCGTTGGTGTTCTTGGTGTTGCCCAGTTTTCAATCGCCTTGACTTTGGAAGGGTCCACGTATATCCCTTCCTCGCTGACTACGTGTCCCAAGAAGTCTACCCTTCGAATCCATAATTCTCATTTCGAGAATTTCGCATAAAGTTTCTCCGCCCTTAATGTCTCCAAGACTTGCCGTAGGTGCTGACTATGTTCTTCCTTACTGCGTGAATAGATTAGTATGTCGTCGATGAATACTATCACAAATTTATCCAGGTAAGGTCGGCATACACGGTTCATTAGGTCCATGAACATTGTTGGCGCATTAGTCAAACCGAAAGGCATCACCACAAACTCGTAGTGAACGTAGCGAGTTCTAAATGCCGTCTTAAGAATATATCCCTCCTGAATTCGCAGCTGATGGTACCCCGAACTTAGATTAATCTTTGAGAAATAGCTTGATCCCTGTAGTTGATCAAAAAGGTCGTCGATTCGAGGTAGGGGATAATGGTTCTTGATGGTGAGTTTGTTCAGCTCTCGATAGTCTATGCACATGCGGAATGATCCATCATTTTTCTTCACAAACAAGACCGGTGCTCCCCAAGGTGAGAAGCTCGGTCTGGTGAATCCTTTGCTCAACAGTTCGTTCATTTGACTGGACAATTCCTTCATTTTAGCCGATGTTAAACGGTATGGGGATTTAGCTACGGGGGTGCTCCAGGAATCAAGTCGATTCTGAACTCGACTTGGCGTATGGGTGGTATTCCCAGAAGGTCTTTTGCGAATACATCAGGGAAGTTACAGACTTCGGGAATATCCTTGATGTCTTTCACTTCTTGTTTCTCATTCACAACGTGGGCTAAGAAGGCATGGTATTCCTTGTGTAGATACTTCTGACCCCTTGATGCAAGAGATGATTTGTAGATTTGTGTCGGGTTTGTCGCCATAGATGACGAGGATTTCGCTACTTGGCAGGTTAACGCGAACGACCTTTTAGTAACACAGGATATTGTCATGTTGAGGACTTAACCAATCCATGCCAATGATAACGTCAAAACTTCTTATTGTGACCGGCATTAGGTCGATTTGGAAGGAACAATTGTTTAGAGTTAGAGTGGATCCTATGTATATATCTTTAGTGCTTTCTATTTTTCCATTTGCCATTTCTATGGTGAATGTTTCATTTAGCAATTGGGGTTTCTGTTTGAGTAAGTGTTTAAACTAGTGGCTCACGAAACTTTTCTCCGCGCCACTATCGAAAAGTATGCATGCATATGAATTATTGAGGAGAAACGTACCAGTAACCACGGTGGAATCCTTCATGGCCTCTTCATGCCCGATTGTTAAAACTTTTCCCATTCCGCTGCCATTTCTGTTCTTTGCCTTTGGGCACTCCTTGAAATGCCCTGTCTCACCGCATCCGTAGCATGCCTGACTCACCCCCACATTAGCGGCTTGGGTAGTTTTTTGTGCTGGCGCATTACAGAAACGGGCGGTATGCCCCTTGCCATTGTAATTTTTACATTGCATCTCTCGACAGGCTCTATGGTGATGGTAGTTGCACTTGTTGCATTTTGGAAGAGTCCCATCATATTGCTTGGTTGGTGCAGGGGCAGTAGGGGCGGTGATGGCATGGACGACCACAGTTTGTTGTTTCTTGATGGGGTCTTGAGCGGGTTGGCCCTTTTTCTTATTCCCTAACTTCCGCTTGTTGTCTCCCCTTTTTGGTTGTTCGGGCGTGGGGGTTATAATGCCTTGACGAACTCCTTGGTCAACAAGAGTTTGTGCCAAACGCTTGGCACTGCCGAAGGTGCTTGGGTAGGCAGATATGACCATTCCCTGAAGCTGAGGGGATAGCCCCCAGATGTACCATTCCACTTTCTTGGCCTCTGGGTGACCATCCCAGGGCACAAAGTTGCCAGTTCATTAAATCGAGCGGTGTAAGTGGCGATATTAGAGCCCTTCATGGTGTGATCCTATAGTTCTTGTTCCAGATTCTGCATTTCGCTCATTGGGCAGTACTCATCTAGCATCATAACTTTCAGGTCCTCCCAACTCATGGCATTGGCCACAACTAGAGTCAGAGTTTTAACGTGGTCGTTCCACCATGACAAGGTCGAGTATGCGAATGTACACACTGTATATTTGACTTTGAATTCGTCCGGGCATGCACAAATTTCGAATATGGACTCGGTTTTCTCAAAACATCTTGTCAAAGTAACGACTCCGTCGTCGCCATGATAGGTCATGGGCTTGCAGTTCATGAATTCTTTGTAGGAGCACGTTCGTTGGTGCCCTTGGCTTTCGCCCAGATTGGAACTGTTAGTCCCGTTTTCGCTTCCGTTGTCGTTAATGTTGATTTGGGCCATGACGTTGGCCACAACTAGAGTCAGAGTTTTAACGTGTCTGTTCCACCATGACAAGGCCGAGTTCGCTAATGTACACGCTGCATATTTGACTTTGAATTCGTCCAGACATGCACACAATTCGAATATGGATTCTCAAACCATCTTGTAAAAGTAACGACTCCTTTGTCACCATGATAGGTCCTGGGCTTGCAGTTCATGAATTCTTTGTAGGAGCACGTTCGTTGGTGCCCTTGGCTTTCGCCTAGATTGGAACTGTTAGTCCCGTTTCTGCTTCCGTTGTCGTTACTGCTGATTTGGGCCATGGCGGCAGCCACAACGGCTGTTACAGCAGTCTGGAACACGACAACGTCTATCTGTGGAGGTGTTGGTGGTGGAGTTGCTGAGGTGTTGACAACGCGCCTGATGACTCTTCGTGGTGGCATCTTTCTGCCATTAAGTTTTAAAAGTGGAATGATGATAAGTCTTCGATGAGGGTTATGAGTCGGGCATTACCGTAATGGAACGTCTCGATCATATATGTATTAAGTCTCGTTGTTATTGTAATTTTCAAGCAATTTATAAATGGAATTTACTATCATATGTAAACAATTGCATAAAAAATAGCAACACCCAATGAAATAAAATGCATGCCAATTTCATTGATAATATGGGATTAGTACATAGTTTTGTGAAAATTGACCTTTAAGAAGGTCTACAATACATCAAGAGGATTGAAAATTTTTGACGACATAACGACCCCTTGAATAGTGTAATCACTTATTCGTAGGGTTGAACCTACATGCATGAAAGAGTAGCACTAACGCTTACTCGTAAATCTAATCGATCACAAAACGTGAGTAGTATAAGCCCTACTCACGGCGTGTGGTCTCCTGTGGGCCATGGGATGAAGTCATGGAGGCCTTCATCTCCGCTATCCGACGCTCAGCCGTGATCACCCTCTCTTCGAGGGCCGAGTGTCTCTCCTGGTACTCTCTCGTTTCCACTCGGGCGGTGGTGAGGTCCTCCCGGAGGCGGTCAATGACACTACATGTCCGGGGGTAGTCCCTCTCCTGTCGTCGAGCTCGTGTGTCAGTGACCTTCACAGCAGCCCCCAACTCCAAGATCCGATTCGCCGACGCCATGGTCTGATCCCCAAGATGCGCGATCCACTGAACCATGACAGGGAGGGCCATGTTTGCTGGACCTCCGTGACTGAGGTTATAGAAACCTCGCTCCATGCCGTATGGGGAACGCTCGTGTTGCTGTCTGCTCCACCTCTCCAGGTCATCCGCCCAACGGGGCGTGGGTCCCTGGTAGCCCTGACGATATGCGGAAACCCGGGTGACATAGGGAGGATTTATGACCTCGGAATCTGCGTTTGAGTCCTCTTCTATCTCCTCCTCGTCTTCTTCCTCCTCTGGATCCTCTTCGGGGTCTTCCTTCATTATCTCCTCAGGATCCGCTTCGGGATCCTCCTCGATCCAACCGTCATTTCCCTGGTTAGGGTAATAGGGGTCTCCAGGCATATGGAATCCTGCCATGACGTCTGTGCAAGAATAGAGATATGAGAAATACATGAAGGGTTTAAGTGTATGACTCTGTAGTATTCTTAAAATACTCATATAGTATTTTAAACTTTATGTTTGATTATAGATTTCCTTGGTATATAGGGTTGGTAAGTTTTAGATTCGTTGCTCACCACGACCATTCCTAAACACATGTTAGTCATATCTCGCATAAATATAGTTGATCAGGCTATATTTATCCCAGATATGATTACATAACCGTCTAGGCTTAATCGTAGCGTCCAACTTATCTTAATACTTTTATATGGTTCTTGTTATGACATTGTTTTAGTATGTATGTATATACCTATACTTTTATATAAATATCCTTATATTTTAAAAGTATACATTTTAGTCAGAGTGTTTTAGCCCCATTGTATTTATAGTTGTATATCTTACATGGTTTGATATACTTAGTTCACTATAAACAGTTGCTCTGATACCAATCTGTCACACCCCCAAACCAGTACGGCGGAAACGTCTAGGGGCGGATGACTTCATGCATAGTATCATAACAAATGAATAATAGTGATCAAACCCATACAACCAACATATTGATAATTAAGATGTTTACATTATATCCAACACATTTTTTACTTAATACTAAGTACATATGACAAAAATAAATGGCGTGACGCGACGATGCCCCATCCTCAAAACCCTTTTGGTTACCTGTTTACTGATTTCCTGAGAATACAAGTGATTTTGAAAAGTTTCAAAAATTAAGTTGGTGAGTTCATAAGCGTTTTGTATGAGAAAAATCGGTAACTTTTCCAATGTAAAATGATAGGGTACGCTTTCAAAAAAATCCAATATTTTCTTTAAAAATGAACTGTAAGTCTTAAACCCAAGACCAAAAATGTAAATAGTGTTGTACTAGGAAATAGTATTATGAATTTTTATCTTTATATAAAAATAATTGAACGTATGTTAACCCCGTAAACCAAATTTATTGTTAATACCCCATGTGAGTTATCATAAACATGCTAGCGACTAGTGGCCTGCTACGACGTTCTTCAGGCGTCAGAATGTTAGAAATTTGTCACCATAGACCTGCCGGTCTAACTGTAGCTAGTAGCTTGGGTGCGGGGTTGTCAGTCCCGTATAGATCTACACACAAGTGTCAAGCTCTCTTACCGAGACTCTGGTTATAATTCAGGACTTTAGTGTGTACTCTGGTAGGTACGGTGAAGCCAAACGTCTCACAAATTTGTATTAAGCGGTTTACGTCTAGCGTCATGAAAACCCTTTTTCTTGTAAATGAAAGTATTACTCTTCCATAGTGATTACCTTGTGTAAAGATAATTATACCTTTAAATAATTATATGCTTCGTTCGAAATGATAAAGTAGTGTTTGCGACTCCCAAACTATACCAATTATAGTTTATTATGATTGTTTTGTTAAGCCTATTTATATAATCATTTATATAAATACATAGTAATTATCTTGTCTAGATGTTTTTAAAAGATTATGTCATAAAAACTTACATCTAACACAAGTATGAGAAATTGGTATGAAAAAATCCATTTCGAGCTTTTGCCCCTTTTTAACGGTATTTTTGTCTAGTTTCAAAATGTATGGT